>NC_091283.1:204922939-205522939 GCF_032444005.1 Ranitomeya imitator
TACTTTTATTGGGCATTTGGATATATATATATATATATATTTATTATTATTATTATTATTATTATTATTATTATTATTATTCCTACCTCTTCTGATCTTAGCATACACGTATGTAATGCAGTTAACCCTGTAATTGCGGCGATTTTAATGTGCATTCCTCCAGTCGCCGCGACTCTGGATCTTACTGACATTACTTTATTATTATAACTACTACAACCCTCATCATGTAGCTCATTTTTTTTTTAATTACAGCTGTGACCCTCTAATACGCCTAATTACCGCCATCTATTTCTTTTTATATCATGGCTCCTATACTGCTCCCGCGCTTGGTACATTGTATTTTTTTTTTTATTATTCTATTGGATGTGTTATCGAAAATTCGGAATCCTTTTGTAAATTGTCGCAATGTGCCCGTTCTGCTATCTGGATTGATGCTATTATTTCGATCCGGGCTGGCGCGACGCATGCGACTTTTAGCCAAATAATCCAGAATTCCACTAGGTATGTGGATCGGGGGGCAGAAAAAACGAGGACGATCGCTGCAAAAAAAAAAAACAAAACAAAAAAAACTAAAGTAAGTTTCTAGGTGAAGGAGGGGAGTTTAACCCCTGAAGAGTCGGCCAGTTCTCAATCCACCTTTATTTTGCTGTTTGGTCGCTGGCGGGTTTCTCCAAAATGTCGTAGTGATGTAGTAACCCAAACGTTGCCTATCATATTGGGGGGGGAGAGGGGTGGTGGGGGGCGAGGGTCTCTGTGCTCTCCATGCTTGTCAGTAGGATTTACAGGCCCTTTGTGTAGTGGGGGGCACACAGCGACTTCAATCACTCAGACATAAGAAGTCTCTGCTAGAAGTCTGCACAGACACAAAGAGAAACATCCATTGCTTGGCATCAGTCTCTGCCAGGCGGCTCCCATAGAGTCACTCCTAGCAACCAGCCCCCTGCCCTACCTACAGCATGAGGGTCCTTCTCCCTCCTAACAACTGCTTGGGGAGTTTATTATTTATTTATTTATTCCTGCTTGGATCCCCAGAAATTATAGCAATTAATAGGATCTTTATGTTTTTCATTAAATAAAACTATTTTGATAATATCTAATTAGGTGCAAAATGGGAGAAATTAGCAGGATGATACAGGCATCTAGTCAGGAGACCTAGTGAGGACAGAGGAAGAAAATAACAAAATACATGTGAATTATGTCAAGTCAATCATGTAAAGAACAAGATATATATATAATATTCATTACTTTTATTATAGCCAGTTATACCGTGGTGCTTTACATATGAGGAGGGGTGAATATATATATATATATATATATATATATATATATATATATATATTGGAGAGAGATATTCTGTGCTTATTTATACTTTATATGTTGGCTATAGGACACATGCAAATTTCTATACTTGAAACAAAAGGCTATCAGGAACAATGTCATATAGGATATTATTGGACGATGCCATAATAATAACTAAAATTATGAACATTATTTTAACATTCTAGTTCATGGCACTGTAGAATGCATTTTATATTATTGTATATCATTTATAATATTCTGTTGTTGAATGTATTATGTAGGATTTTGGGCATTGTGGTAGCTGTGAGACTTCACCTGCAGTGCTCTGTACATCTTTATACTCAGAGTGAATTGTGGAGCAGGCGCTGGTCTAGCACATGACATGCTCAGCTCTGCTACATCTGATATTACTGTCCTGTGTGATATCATGGCCACTCTCACTCCTGCGGCTCTCCAGCTCTGGCTGGCAGACGATGGGTTAAGCAGAGCTGCCTTTTTGGGACCCTGTAGAGGTATTCATGCTCACTGGCAATTAAGAGAGAGATCTTGTAGTAAAGTATTGTTGTATCCCAGCACCTGGAGTGAGTGGACATGGGGACCTGCTGGGGGGCTGTCACCAGGAACTGTCACTGCCAGGCCTTAATGGCAAGATATATGGGGGGAACCTTACATCTCACTCTCTGAAGTTTCTCCAAGACATTAGATCTCATTTAGATGGAATACTTGTGACTGACTGTATCTATCTATCTATCTATCTATCTATCATCTGTCCATCATCTGTCTATTTATTATATCTATTATCTATTGTCTATTATCTACTTATTATCTATCTATTGTCTATTATCTATTTATTATCTATTATCTATGGTCTATTATCTTTTTATTATCTGTGTATTATCTATCTATTATCTATGTATTTATCTATTATCTATCATCTATCTATTGTCTATTATCTATCTATTGTCTAATATCCATGTATTGTCTATTATCTATTTATTATCTGTCTATTATCTATGTATTTATCTATTATCTATCTATTGTCTATTATCTATGTATTATCTGTCTATTATCTGTCTATTATCTATGGATTTATCTATTATCTATTGTCTATTATCTATGTATTATCTGTCCATTATCTGTCTATTATCAATGGATTTATCTATTATCTATCTTATCTCTATCCACCTATCGAATATCTTCCAGACTTGCTTTTATAACTTTTATTCTTTTATATAGCGCCATCATCTGCCATTGCTCTGTGCATTGTAAAACAAGAACTTACATGTGATACATTTGCAAGAACAAATATGGAAAACCAATAATACAGTACCAGAGCAAATACAGGGTGAACTAGATATATCAGAAGACACTCCTGCCCAGTTACATTTTCTATGTAGAAAGTGCACACACTTGTAGATATTCACACTATATTCAGCCCTTTGTGCACATGCATTCCTAGGAACATATTAGCAGCACATCATTTCATTTATTTTCAGCCATATTTTCTATGCATTATTAAAATTGAAGACTGAAAAAATGATCCATGTATTGTAATTGTACTTCACATTCAGCACACACAGACACATCTATGCCTACATACAAAAGACACATATATGCCTACATACAAAAGACACATGTACTGACATTCATACTGATTAATGTAACCAAAGATATACTGTATTATACTGTACAAACATACACAACAGTTATACATACACACAAATACACATGAGCAATCATAAACATACACAGTATACATACATACATACATACATACACAGATATATAGACACATTATACACACAAGCAATAATAAACATGTACACACATACATATATACACAAATGCACACACATATATAAACACATAAATACAGACATACATACATACACATATATACACACATACATACACACATACTGTACATATACAGACACATGCACACATACATACTCACGCATACATACACATGCTTTCATACACACATACATACATATGCACATACATGCATACACACACACATACACTTACACACACATGCTTTCATGCACACATACATACACACACACATGCATATATACACACATTTATACTCGCATACATATATACATACTCACATACATACACACACTCACATACACACATATACACTCGCATGCATATAAACACATATATCCTCGCATACATACACACATATATACTCACCTAAATACACACTTACATTTATATGCCATGCATACATATACACATATACATACACACATGCATACATATTTATACACATACATATACTTCCATACATACCATACATACATGCATACACACATATATATACACACACACACACATACATATACACACATGCACGCACACACACACACATACACACACACACATTTACATTCATACACACACACACACATTTACATTCATACATATACATATATATACACACACACACACATTTACATTCATACACATACATATATACACATGCACGCACACACACACACGAATACATACACACACACACATTTACATTCATACACACACACACACATTTACATTCATACACACACACACACATTTACATTCATACACATACATATATACACATGCACGCACACACACACACGCATACATACACACACACACATTTACATTCATACACATACATACACACACATTTACATTCATACACATACATATATACACGCACATTTACATTCATACACATAAATACATATATACACATGCATACACACATACACACACGCATACATACCCACAAGTGCACACATATATATTATGCGTAGTGCAGTTGTACCCAGACATTATGCCGGTCTCATTGATAGCAATGATAAAGCCATTACAGGCTCAGCTCCAATATTTTATATCAATCTGTATCAGTGGCCGAGGGATTATGTAGGCAGCAATAAAAATCATCAGACTCCAGGCCGCAGGATCTGTATGTAATTTTGAGTGCAGGATGACTTGCAGCTTGAGAATTTTCTCCTATTCTTCATCTCTCTCGGCCACTTTCTTAAAGCGCAAATCCTTAATATTCTGTATTGTTTTTCCTAGCACTGTATTGCTGCTCCAAAGGATTCAATGGAAATTATTCACTTCAAGGTTTACTTATATAAACCAATCAGAAGTGCTTCAATTTTATTTTATTTGCATTATTTCATTTATGTTTCTATTATTATTGTTTTTGTTACCGCCTAATATGGGGTGATCAGTATCAGTATCCGCCTCATGTTTTTGTTGCCTTCCTCTGGATCAACATGGTTGAACCTGATGGGACTTTTGTGTTTTTTATGAAACTATTATTTTTTTGTGTTTTATTTCATATTTTGATGCTTGCTTAATGGGAAATTGCATCAAAATAAAACCAAAGGAAAAAAATATAAGAAAATAATATAAACAATGTGTAAGTTTTTATTTTTATATATACGTCTCAAGGTTGCCTTTTTTCTCCTAGTTTTTACAGATATTTAGTCTTTCATAAGTCTGGGCCCAGCAGTGGGTTAAATAGTATCACAAGCTTAGGCCTGGTCCTGGGTTAGGTTACTATTATCCTATTAAAAAGTAATTAAATAATGGAAGACTTTTCTACATTTAATTGCATGTGATTAACTAGTAGGACGAGGTGCGTTTCTGCTCTGATATGTCTAGTACTAGGATCTCATGCCCCCCCTACATGGCTAATGTTAGCCGACATTTCTATTTCTGGTGTAAGCTATTGAGTTTGCCTTTAAATTCGAGCATTGTTTACAGAGAAATATTTATGTAGTGTCAAATACTTTTCTTAAGACTCGTTACTCGTTTAGCTTTGACCATAATCGCTCACCAGAGAGATGCCAGCGGATGACCTTGACGCATATTCAACACATTTTTTTTTTTTTTTTTTTTTTTTGGGGGGGGTCACATATTTTCGAATGAAGTTGATCCGACCCATCTGTACACTGAGCACGGCAATCTTGCGTGCGCCAAAAATCTGTCTTCAGATGTTTTCTAAGAAGGTGCGGCCTGAGAAAGTGCAGGTTTAATGCACAGATGCACAGAGAAGTCATTTTTCCTGGCATCAATTTAGCGCTAAAATCCCTTTTTTTTGTGGTTCCCAATACTTAGAAAGTCAAAGTATTTTGATGCTAGTTTTTTTTTTCCTATTTAATGTCTCAATTATTTATACTGTTTATTAATATTTGCTTTTGTATTACTATTATTATTTATATTTTATTTTTATTTATATTTTTTATTTAGATTATTACATTATTTATATTATGTATTATTATTATTGTTGTTGTTATTTTAATTTACTTTTTTTGTCTTTAAAAATAAATCCCCCCCCCCCCTTCAAAAAAACCTTTGTTCTCTTATCAGGCCTAAACCTGATGTAACAAATAATTTATCCATAATTATGTCTAATGTTTAAAGACAATAAAGAAAACATCCATCTTAGATTATTTTTTTAATTTAATAATTAAAAAATAAAAATAGAAATAATAATAATAATAATAAAAAAAAATAGCAACCCTATATTTTACGATATAACAAGCCGGATTTTTTTTTTCTGCTAGGTAAATAAGTAGAAGGTAATAAAATATTTAATGAGTGTCTATAATTTTCTCCTAACCTGTTATAAACTGCAGATACATTGTTTCATCTGAAGATTTATTCTTCTGTGGTTTTTAAATGAGCGATGATGAGGGAACAAAAAAAAAGAAAAGACAATGGAGAACAATACTAATTACCCAAAATATTAAAAATGAGGAAGACCTTTGATTAGGATGTGATTATCAGTGTCAGTGTAATGACTGCGTGGGCCTGGCTCTGGGCATAGACGTCGTCAATAAAACGACCGCACGGACCATTAACCCTTAGGACACCAACACGCTCTCTTCTCTGTCGACACTACGGTTTTTGTGTAAAATCGCTTCCAGCAAAGAAAGCATACAGTACGTATAAAGCACCCAACACGAGCCACATGCACTGCGCATATAAACGCATAACACATAATAGCCCTCCTATATTAGGTTAGCCTTGCATTGCCCTAATAGTTTACATGACCACTACTTACAAAATAAAATGGTTCATTTATATATGGAACACCTGTCAGTGACTCACAGGATGAGCGTGCAGCCATTTTAAGGCCACAGGTGCAGTTCTGGTAGTGAAAAAGTGCAACAAAAAGAATAAAAAAAGTAATAAAACAAACAAAATCAAAATCAAACCTAGTTTTGCTATGCAACACTTGAAATGCACATTTAGTCTGACCGCTTCTGGAAATGGCCTTGAACGCAACACGGGGTGACATATACTCAGTCCAATAGTAAATTCATATGGACCATTGACCAAACATGTGCTTAGCTCCTCACCAGATCCAAAAACAACTTAGAAAATTCAAAGAAGCCCCAGGTTCTTGATAAAACTTGATCTTTATTCCATATTCGTTAAAACAGGAAGACAAAGCGGGCAACGTTTCAGCCATAATTGGCCTTTCTCAGACCTTTATTTTTTCAGGCTTGACATAGGCCAATTAAGCCGAAACGTTGCCTGCTTTGTCTTCCTGTTTTAACTAATATGGTACAAAGATCAAGTTTTTACCAAGAACCTGCGGCTTTGGTGCCTCAGATTCTCTGAATTTTCCGCAAGGTGACATATATTTTGAAACCGAGGTGTAAAATGTGGGTGACAAATGGGGTCCTTACATAAGACCTGAGTAAATCACGTCTTCTTTTAGTAGTGGTGATACTATTACTACCACAACGGAGTACGGTGTTATCACTCCGATGTGGTAAGAGGGAAATTAATGCCAAAACTTATCTTATAGATTTTGATAGCTTTGTTCCCAGTCATACGGGGCATTGGGTGTCATGGCGGTGTAGTCCTATAGTCAGAAGAGAACGTTGCTCAACTTATCATCGGTTGTGCCCTGGTCATCTATACAACAGTTGAGTGGAAACAACTCGTCTATGGAGGCCTTCATAAACTTTAGACTAATGTCGTTTGAGCCCGCCCATATTGGGTGTAATGGGTATGGGGGCCCCGATTCTCCATCGGCAGATGATGTCTGGGAATTTAGGATCCGGCATGCCAAATTTCGATCTCCAGATCCTTTATTTCTCAGTGGAACCTAATAACAGCTCTCACATGAAGAACACAGGAGAGCTCGGCCTGTGTATGTAGAAGTTGGGAAAGATAGCTGTTGACTGAACAATCAACAGCTATCTATTGTGTTTTGGGCCCCTTAGTGAACGCCATAGACACAGTTGACATTAGCTGACAACTATCTTCTGTCCATGGCACAATTCCATAAAATAGAAGGATCTCCTGACAATGAGCTGATCAAAAAGCGTCTCATTACTAGCCATCAGTTGTGATCTGTAGAAAAGCAGGAAGCAAGTGGTTTATTTCTCTGCAGTGCCCCCACAGGTTAAATAAAGTATGACACAGTTAGTCAATGGACACTCATATAATGCAAGTATGTGTTGGGTCTTCCAGAGGAATCCTTAATGGCCGCTTTCTGTCAATGTGGACAGCCCAGACTTAGCTTGAGCTAATTATGTATTTTAAACCTTTTTCCAGTATGGAAGTCCGGTTTTGAGTTGGCAAAGAAAGCAGAAATTATTGGTCCAGGTCAGATATTTAACCTCTGTGTTTCTAGAAGTTCAACTAGAATGAGAACTTATCAGATCTGCTCAAAAGCAATTATCATTGTCAAGACAGTCATCACGTTCATGGTTAATTGAGCATGATTGTTTTTACATTTTGCATTGCAACGTGGAACAATGACCAAAATTACATATTAAGCTACACAGACAGAGGCAATGAGCTGCTGCCAAAGAAAGCTGCGATGCTGCTTATCTCAGGGGAAAGAATACTCAATTTGATATGTCCAAATAATGTGTCCTTTGATATGTAGCCCATTGGACAAGGGTCCGGTAGCCCCTGTAGATATGGATTATGTCAGCACATGCTACCGACGGTACCAAGAATGGATGGAAATATCTAATGTCTATAGTCAGAGGGATGACATTTCCATACAGAATTAGCAGCCTATGCAAACATAGTCCTTCCTATCATTAGCTTCTCCAGGTAGTAGACTTATGTCCAACTAATTCTCATTAAGCTCGCAAATACTAAACAGACACACAGACAGACAGACGCGCAGAAGGAGATGCACACAGACACACATTGTCTCACGGCTGGCGTCAAGAGGTGACACAAATATTGGAAGTAGTTAATTGTCTCTCCCGTGGTTTAACCCTTTCGCATGAAAATAGATTACAAACACTCAAGGCAAATCTTCTCATAGCTTCACGCCTGGTTGATGCATGTTATGAACAGAGGATCCGCCACTCTGGTACTTGAGATATCAACTTGCAAAAGTGACAGCTGTAGGGTCTCATCACTGGGATCCTACGTGGGAGTAAACAATAATCCTAGTAAAGATGCCGTTGATGTTAGGTCACCGGAGGCCTTATAGGGAAGACATGCCTTTCATTCATGTGTCATGGTGCATTTTCATTTTTAAATTAGGTTCTATTGTTTAAAGTAGTTGGAATCTGCTCTACATATAAAGGTAAAAAACGTATTTCCACCAGTTGCTGTGTTAGGGTTTTATCCTTGTATTGGATTCCCTGAATACTGGGGTTTTGCGCAATGCTCTTGGGTACCATTGTTGGGTACTACTCCAAACTGCTATGAAGCCAGACCCATGGGATCTCAAATATGAGGCCCAATCATAACAACAAACTTTGTAGTCCAAAAGGTATTTTGCTATAGCTATAGAGAGAGGTCACGAAGGTCCAATTAGTCCAGTGGGAAATAGGATCTAGAAACTGGGACCCAGCCAATCTCAACAATGAACCGATCCAGGTTCTTTATTTCTGTAAAGGCCTTCTCATAATTACTTCATATCTCCTATCCTTTTTGAAGGAGCAGGACCATGAAAGCTTGGCTATTCAAATGTTCAAGAAAGAAGGGTGTCTCAACTGCAGTTTGGACCTCTGATCTGACCTTTAATCACGTCTGATTAGCCATAATCTTTGGCTACATTTTTGTCTAGACATAAATGGGGCACATCCGTATACTGTAAAATTATTTTGGTGCCCATGAACCTTAAATAGCTGTTGGTCAAAGACTTGCTTGTCTGGCAGCTAGCTATCCCGACTCTACCATTGGGCTTTACCAAGAAAGCATGAGTTTCCAATGAGGAAAGGGGAGTAAAGCTCTACATAAACCTTAGATGGCTTTTAGTCAAATGATGGTTTGGCCAAACCTTAGTACGGCAGCTAGAGTGCTCGTTCTGCAGGGCGCTCCATTGTTCTCTATGTGAGAGCGGTTGCCAGACAATTCTTAAGGAGAAGGGAAAACAAAAGGATCGGAATTCTGAAATTGGACCCGCCAGATCCTTAATTCTCATCATAATCATTCACCAGGGGCGCCCTACATAAATTGGACCGATATTGAAGGATTTTGCCAACTTTAGGATAAAGTGTTTGCAGTTGTATTTTGCCTGTCTCTCTGTCTTTCTGTCTGTCACCGATATTCATTGGTCGCGGCCTCTGTCCGTCATGGAATCCAAGTCGCTGATTGGTCGTGGCAAAACGCCCACGACCATTGCCACGACCAATCAGCGACGGGCGCAGTCTGGCAGCCACATGGCCGCTCCTTCCTCCCCTGCCGTCAGTGCCCGCTCCATACTCCCCTCCAGTCAGCGCTCACACAGGGTTAATGGCAGCGCTAATGGACCGCGTTATGCTGCGGTGTAACGCACTCCATTAACGCTGCTATTAACCCTGTGTGACCACCTTTTTACTATTCATGCTGCCTATGCAGCCTCAATAGTAAAAAGATCTAATGTTAAAATTAATAAAAAAAAATAAAATCATCATATACTCACATTCCGGCGCCTTTCCCGCTCCCCGCGACGCTCCGGTGACCGCTCCATGCAAGCGGCAGGTTCCGGTGGCAAGGATGGTATGCGACAAGGACCTGCCATGTCGTCACGGTCATGTGACCGCAACGTCATCACAGGTCCTGCGCCCAATACCAACCCTGGGACCGAAAGCTGCCGCGTGCACCGCACACAGGGCCAGGACTTCAACGGAGGGTGAGTATATGTTTATTTTTTATTTTAAGTCTGTATACATGGCTCTGTCCTGTATACTCCGTCGCTGTTCAATATACTACGCGGCCGGGAAATATACTATGTGGCTTCGCAATATACTACGTGGCTGCACAATATACTACGTGGCTGCGCAATATACTACGTGGCTGGGCTATATACTACGTGGCTGGGCAATATACTACGTGGCTGGGCAATATACTACGTGGCTGGGCAATATACTACGTGGACATGCATATTCTAGAATACCCGATGCGTTAGAATCGGGCCACCATCTAGTATATATATATATATATATGTATATATATATATATATATAATGGTCATCCGGTCCAGCTGAAATCGGCAGGCTCAGCTATCTATTGTCCAATGTGTATTAAGGGCTATTATATCTAGAGAGCCTTTTTAACTATATTCTAACATTGTAATTCTACCGCTGTAAGTTGTTTCTGAATGAAAAATGACCAACAGTGATTTACAGTTTTCTTGAACCCTGATGCCATTAGGACTGCAGATAAGGACACAGCAGAGGCCTCTAGCTATATAACACTCTTAGGCCTCTTAATGTTCTGTAAATGCAAAAATATGTATGTATACAGTAAGGGAAGGTGTTACATCTGAACCTGGGTAAGGGAGGTGTCGGATAGAATGTGCACTGTAATCTATTTCCACCATAGAGCGCCTTTGGCTCTTGACTTGGATCGAATACCAAATACAGTGAAAGTCCAGGCATTCCTGTGTACACATCGGCAGCTAAGAAGGAGGTCTTACACAATGCACAATAGAGGCTATGCTGTGTACATTTATATAGGATATGTACTATTTCTAACATTTCGTGAATGACACCATAAACTATAGTAATTAGCAAACTTATAATGTACGGTGGAGCTTATCTTACGGGGTACTCTAATTAGAGGACAAAAAAGAACATAAAATTACCACCAAATAAAAAGTTCAATATCTCTGGAACCGTATGGCTCATTTAAAAATAAAAAATAGTGGAATATTCAGAGGAGCATTGGCAATAAAGTAAGCGCAAAATCTAAGTGGAGTCGCAGAGTGTGCTCTATGACAAAGTCATCAGATTGCACAAAGTTAATTTCTTAAGTAAGCCAATCCTGCCAAATTAAAGGGGGACACATGATAATGCTTGCCCACGAAAGGCTTATTCAAAAAAAGTAATCGCCTTAAACAGTTCTGGTGGTATCTAGTGAGATGTAGGATGCTTCGGTCTACATGAGAAGATATTTAATTTGCATAAAGCCCACCTATCTAAAGGATCTGTGTGTGGGTTCAAATGCACCCATCAGATAGGGTTCTTTAGGGGGCCTGTTATAGAATTCTTAATTTAAAGAGGACCTGTCATTTGCCATAAATTTGTCATCTTTTTGCCGGTGTGATTGCTCCTGTCCTGAATCCGGCGATGTTTTTCTTTTTTCCGGCCCTCTCATTCCGATATATAAATCTTGTCTTATTAGCCAATGGGGAGTGGTCATCATGAAACACGCACGGAAATATCCTTATAAGGTAGAGAAGGCCATATCTCAGGAACTCAAAAAATTACTTTTTTTATGGTGAGTGACAGGTCCTAATTAAAGGGAGTTTCTCACAGTAATAGTTAAATAGTTCTTGATGTGTCACTCCAATGCTGAATAGCTTCCATTTCGACAATTACTAATTTCTATGACATGACTATCATGATTAAACCAGATCTGCCATGGCATCCCAAAAAGGAAACAAATCCAATTCTGTTTATAAAGCATGGCCTTTACTTTGGCCTCCATAATAACTTTTTTTTAGATGCTGTAACACTATGAAGAACCTCACACATTTTACGTGAACTGTTCCAGGGAGACCGTGTAATTCCTTCCCCGGCTCTTCTGGCAGAGTCCTCCATGTTTTCCCTTTAACCTATTTCCATAAGACAGCCAGCGGCAATTCCCTTTGTTGATGACGCATTGATAATCCTATAATTGCTGCTACTATTAATGATTGTGTGGATTCGGATACTCATACTTACATAAAGTTTCTTTGTAGCAGGTAAAGTTACACAATGTTTTTCATGACTGTGTGGTAGAAAAGAAAATCAGTAAAGATCCACTGAAAGTTCACAAATAGTCGATCTTGACATATGGACAACCTATGAGTGTGAGCAATGTTACCATTCCCTGGCTGCAAACAGAGGTTGATATATAATGTACCCTAGACAACAGACACTTTGCCGGAAAACAAAAGGATCTGGTGCATCATTTGCTGAGAAGAATAGGGAGGTCCCATGCGTATTACATGTTCATCTGATCATGACGATATCTGCAGGGTCAGCAAACTTTGATCCAACTTGTATGTAGGCCTTTAACGGCCTACATACACATTAGACTAATGTCAGACGAACCTGCCGATATTGAAGGATGAGGCCGACACCCTAATGTGTATGGGGACACAGGCCAACTGATCATCGGGGGAGATGTTGATCGGACATGTCAAATTTCAGACTGCCGATCACTTTGATCTCCCAGATAAGCAACTGGCAGATAAGTCTGTTGGTCGGCTTTCCCATAGAGTACACAAGAGTATTCGTCCAACCGAAGGGTCCTGGGATGGTCAAGATGGCCAATCATTTGGCCAACAGCAATCCAATGTGTATGACCGGCTTTAAACTGGACTTGCATCGTAAGACTGGAAGTAGCAGCTGAAAAATGCACTATCATATGGTATACTATAAACAAGGTTTATAATCATAGCCCTAATGACACTTGAACTAGAAGGGAGCCCAGGGGCCCCTTATGTCTACTGCTGATGGGGGTTTACTTAATTTTTGAGTTTTGTCTTAATAATCGACTTCTCTACCAAATATTTAGCTAAACCCAGTCTTTTTTAATAGGCAATGTACAAATTACATAAGTCTGAAGACACAAAAGAGCACAGTGAGGTCAAAAATACTGTTGTAAAAAAAAAATCACAGTAATAAGCAAGTGCTAGTCAAAATATGAAAAAAAGGGTATTTAGTTGATACATTTTTTTTGAAAAAAAATGTATACTAAGCTGCTCCACCAATCGTCAAGGTGTACCCATATAGAGCAGTCCTACCTAATGTATATAATCCCTATCTGATGTATTTAAAAACCTGATCATCTGTATAGTACCTGTATAAGCAGGGTTCAGAGAGGGAATCTTCATGTGGACATGCTGGATGGAACAGCTTTGATGCAAATGGCCCATTAGAAGTGGTGGACTCCCTAGTCTTGTAGAAACAAGAGAACAATTACAGAACCAGAAACACATGGGCTACTTGCACAATGAACAAGTCTGTAGGAACCTGTTCACACACCACCAAGAAACTTGAAGACACAAAAGTGCACAGTGAGGTCAAAAATACTCTGTTGTGAAAAAGTCACAGTAATAAGCAAGTGCTAGTCAAAATATGGAAAAACAGGGTATTTAGTTGATATTTTTTTTTGCAAAAAAAATGTATACTAAGCTGCTCCACCAATCGTCATGGTATACCCATATAGAGCAGTCCTACCTAATGTATATAGTCCCTATCTGATGTATTTAAAAACCTGATCATCTGTATAGTACCTGTATAAGCAGGGTTCAGGGTACAAAAGTTTGTAGCAATAAATTTCAAGAATTTTTTTCTCATAAAATAATTTAACAATCGGTCAATCAGACACGTTGTCGAGGTTGAGGTCAGAGTCAGTTCAGCGGCTGAGACCTCCAAGTATTATTTTTTTTTCTATTTTAGGTAATTTTAGTTAATAAAAAACCTAAGTTTACCAGCAATGACATTTTATAATGTCCGTTTGATTTTGACCAGCTGTCAGGTAATTTACATGACCTGGGACCATCAGATATTGATTGGCAGGTCTACCTATTTTTGGTGGAATCTGTAGATACTCCAGTAAGCCGATAATACACCTCAGGTCAAAGTTGCCCAAACACAATGATTTTGCTCGTACCACTAATGATTTAATGTGTAATGGTGCCTCTTAACTCTTGTCAAGTCCAGATAATTTTGGTGTGTCCTTCAGAATATTTAATATCTGAAGATAATGAGATAATGTATTTGGGAACCTCTCAACTTTAAACCATAGTAGATGTTGGGGAAGATGAAGGTTGGGTAATGTTAAAATTAAGATCCTTTTTAAGACATTTGTCATAGCTGCCTATCCTTTTTGCCTCCTGTTCAAGGACCATAGCCTTGAGAACTTATATATAACTCTTACGTGGTCAGATGCACAAAATTAATGTCAGATGGACTTGTTTTTTGGGGGGACTTGGAGACCATTTAATGTACATGGGTGTGCTCTGACTTTCTGTCGATGACAGAAATGGGGAAGAAGAAGAATTGGGCTGTTGGATTTCATCATGCTCAATCTTTTTTTTGTTCTCAGAGAAGATATGCTGCCTCTAGCGATATCATGCCAGGACTTCTAAATCAGAACTTTGAACGTTCGGCCTGTCCCTGGGTACAGGGATCTGGAGATTTCCTAAAGTGGATAAGATGTTCTACTCTTATCATATTCTACCCAAGTTAATTGGAGATGTCAGCTAGAGATGAACAATTCGATTCAATGGCATCCAATCCGGTCTACCTTGGAAGCAAGTCTTCACTTCCGAGCCCGACATCTTTGATCCCATGCTTCATTTGATGTCATGATGTGGACCATCTCTAAAAATTGCCTCAGGTGCCCGAGAAGCTGGGCACGGAAGTGAAGACCAGCTGCCATGGAGGAACAGAATGGATGGAAGAAGGACTTGGACATCTCTAATATCTAAAGCCAGCTCTTGTTTCCATGTCAAAGTCACTTATCTTCAATGAGCGGATTTCAGGGATGATTACGATGAGTGGACACTAAACTCTGACCGTATATTACATCTCTACTCATACAAATTCATTAACGAGAGCAGAAACCTCACCCGTACAAGTAGTTTTTCTTTACCTTTGTAGTCAACTTTTATTGGATAGATAATTACCTTAATTAGCTTGCTATTTTATAGGTACTTTGATTCTCCTTTAAAGATCACTTGGGTGAAAATGAGTCATATGGCAACAGTCGCGCTCGGCTAAGATACAGAAGATCCTATCGGGTGTTGATATTTGGAAGTAGGGAGATAGTATATATGCAAGAACAATGTGTGCTCACTTCAATGTATAGCTAGAAGCTTTAATGAAAGGGAATGTGTCATGTTTAAAATGGGATCTGATTTTCAGGCAGGAGAAGCTGATCAGATGAATGTACGTTTTGTGGAAAAGTTTCAGTGAAACTTGTAATTTATTAATTGAAGTCCCTTTTATTTGTATGTATGAGTCCAGTCGGCGGTCCCTGTGTGACTGTGCATGCAGACATAGCTGTCAATCACTGAGTAGGACCGCCCACTGGACTCATACATACAAACACCAGAGATGTCAATTAATAAAACTCAAGTTATACTGAATCTTTTCCTATAAAACCGATATCATTCTGCTCAGCTTCTCCTCTATTCCCTTCTGTCCACAGACCGGATGAATGGCTTTAAAGTGGCCACCTACATCTAGGAACACTATCTTTAATATGAACATTGCAATAACCTGTTGTATGTGCACCGATGTAAGATCCATGACTTCACATACTCCTATAGATGTAATGTACTTTATATAGTCCCATGGACTTACTATGAACCAGCAACCAATCGGAGCTCAGCATTCATTTGTTACACAGCTCTAGTAAGATGAAAGCTGCGCTGTGATTGGATGGTTTTCATAAATCTGCCCCAGTGCTTTAGTTTTGCCCGGAGTGTTTCTTTAAGTGTAAATGGTTACGGTAATTTCAGTATAATGCAACAGATATTTTTTTAATTCAATATGTAAGGTGCCTAAAAGACAATGTGTCCAAGCTGTCAAGATGACAGATGTTTATACAATATAGTGAAAGAAAAAATGAGGTTCTCTTCAACATTCCATATATCACATCGCTTCTGGTTGCCATGGCAGCCAGGTCCCAGTACAACATTGTCATCCCCGACACACATGCTGCATAATATATTGGTTCTCCTTTCGCGATAGTATAATCTGTGTGTCACATGTGATTTCGGCAAAATGTTCTCAATGTATTTTAGATTATGCCATTTTTAGAAAACAAATCTGGGGTCATGTATCTCCTTGTGGAGAGTGGCAAGCCAAGCCAAGCCTGGCATGTCAGAGTGAGGAGACTTATAGGCCATGCATGCTCTTCTGGGAAATTAAATATGCAAATTGTCTCTTCTGATTGGAAGAGGACTAGAACTCTAGTACCACCTAATGGAAGCAGCAGCTCAAGAGTTCTAGTCCTCTTCCTCTCAGAAAAGACAACTTCGAGGCAAAAAAAAAGTGCATTTTTGTAAACCCAGTATCGGTTGTTGTAGAAGTTGACAGACTTTCTTCATTTTTCTGTCATATGATCGATGCTCTTTATTTTCCTTTGTTTAATCTCCAATGCAATGTGTATATCATCATCATGGCCACTGTGATGTGCAAGAACCACGGTGGAATGAAGTTTCTTTGGAATATCGTTTTGAAAAAAAACAAAAAAAAAACGAAATCCTACAAAAACAGAAAAAATATCAGTGTAATTTATGTTGTGTATATATATATATATATATATATATATATATATATATATATATATATATATATATATATATATATATATATAACTTTCATCTTTCTTTTATTTTCTTTACGGCATCCTAAAACGATTCTTTAAATTAAAACCCAGAGAAAATCAAGGTAAAAAATATGTTTCCATATAGATACACAAGCGTAAAAGAAGGACGAGAGAAAAGAGCTATGCAAAAATAGCAAATAAACACCAAAAAATAGACGCAATTTTATTACAACATCATGGACAGCATCATGGACAGCAAATGAGAAAACAAATTAAAAACATTTAAATGCTGTCCATGGTGTTGTAATAAATTTTTTTTAAATTTTTTGGTGATCATCGTTTTCGCATACCTCTTTTCTCTTGTCCTGCTCCATGAATATTGCTGTATGCACAAGGCTGATTCCAGTATTTTGTTTGTTTGGGTGTTGCCCACTTCCCTTAATTTTGTATAGTTACACAGGCAGCGCCAAAAGTTTTGTGACGTTTGGTTTACAATATTCAACATCAAACAGGAAGATTGTTTTCACCTACAACACATTTAGGCATCCTCTAAACAAATCCAAAAAAGTCTGCTCCACCCGTATGCCTTCACCCTTGATATCACCTTATACATTTTTTCAATACCTTCATGTGCAGATTATAAATATATGTATTATTAAAGATAATAATATATATATATATATATTATATATTTTTTTATTTATATATAATTGTATTTATTTTTTCAATATATCTAAAGTGAAAATGCTAATTGCCAATGTTTAAGCCAAGATTAATTTTCCCGTGCTGTCGTTTGAAATAGAAGATATTTATTTTAGATTAAATATTAATAAATATAAATAATAATACAGAAAATCTAAAATTGAATAATAGAAAAATATATATATTTTTCAATGGTGAAATAGCTTAGCCAGTAGTCAATAGTCACCAAAATGTCATACCTGTGAGCTGCTCGCCCAACAACACATTTCCTACATAAAAGAATGTCTGTTGTCACAAGAAAATGAGCGGAGTTAGTACACGGGTCGCGAAGCGCGCAGAGGGGAACCTGCACTTTCCCATCCGCCAATGAAACGCCATGGCACCGGGTCTTTTTTTTTTTTTTATTGCCGTGTTTCACAGAAAGTAAAGCATTTTGAGAACCTAACGCAGGAAGCCCGAGGAAGCGGAGTAGCGATGGTCTGACATTTCATCACGCCTCTGTCTGATATGAATTTCATGTCAAAAAACGGCCTGTGGTGTTCGATGCCAGTACAAACACCGGGGCCTTCCCTGCTTTCCCTCATGGCTCATGGGGCCTTTTTACTTCTCTTTGGTTCCTAAATGTTTATTTGTGAATAATCTTGTTTTTTTTTGTTTGTTTTTTTAAAAAAAGTGAAAATCTGACCTCAGATTTGCGAAAAGAATCTATCTCCGCTCACATGAAAAGTTTGTGTTTCAGAAGGTGTCACATGATTGAGAAGTGTTGGCTTGTGTGTTTGCTTTTAGTACCCCCTGCTCCTGGGATTAACTGTTTATAAGAGACGTGGTGTGCCTTCAATGGCCAGAATTTAACGTTCTAGTTGGAGCCTGACAGCATTTCCTCGTCCTTCTCACACACACACACACACACACACACACCAAGGGAGGCAAATATTATTTTTCATTAGATCCTATTTCTTCCTCTTTTTTTTTTTAACTTTGTTGGCTTTAAAATTAACGCCTGCACATCTAATTAGGATCTTGAAGGCTCCTAGGAAAAGTATTGTTCTAGAGTGTATAATGGTGGAAAAAAAAAAAAAAAATATATATATATATATATATATATAATGTATTAAATAAATATTTTTGAATTTAGCAAAATATAGTCAATAAAATATATTGCGAAAAAATATACAAAAAAATAAAATCTTGAGTTGAAATATGGAATATGTTGCCACTATATAAAATAAAACTATTATCAACTCCGATTTTTTTTTTAGTATATTAAGATATATTTTAGGTATAATAAAATTTTTTGTAATATATAGTTTTTCTATATAATATATTTCCTTCTTTAAATATAGTTTTTTTTTAATTGTTTTAAAATTTTTTTATTCTTTCTTCTTTTTCTAGACTTATTGATATTTGAATGAATGCAGAAACTGTTAACAATATGAAATTATTTGGTTATGGTTTAACTATGTATTTTTATATATTACAAGAAAAAATATCAGTATAATTTTATTTATAACAAGCTTTGTTATACTGAGAATGTCCTTTGTTGCCTATATTAACCAATCAGAGCTCAGATTAACTGTAGCAAAATAGAAGCTGAGCTGTGATTGGTTGCTATTGGCAGCCTGATAAATCCCCAGCCAACAGGAAGCCCTCCCCCCTGGCAGTATATATTCTCTCACACATACACATAATAGACAGGTCATGTGACTGACAGCTGCCGTTTTTCCTATATGGTACAGTTGTTGCTCTTGTTGTTTGTCTGCTTATTAATCAGATTTTTATTTTTGAAGGATAATACCAGACTTGTGTGTGTTTTAGGGCGAGTTTCATGTGTCAAGTTGTGTGTGTTGAGTTGCATGTGGCGACATCCATGTAGCGACTGTTGTGAGATGAGTTTTGTGTGGCGACATGCGTGCAGCAACTTTTTGTGTCGAGTTGCATGTGACAGGTTAGTGTCGCAAGTTGTGTGCAGCAAGTTTTTGCACGTGGCGAGTTTTATGTGTGGTACGTTTTGAGTATGTGCAAGTTTTGTGTGAGGCAACTTTTGCATGTGTTGCAACTTTTGTGAATGTGGCAATTTTTCCACGTGTACGAATTTTCCATGTGGCGAGTTTTCCATGAGGTGAGTTTTGCACGTGTGGCAAGTTTTGCGTGAGCCTAGTTTTGGATGTGGCGAATTTTGCGTGTGGCGAGTTTTGAGCAGCGACTTTTGTGTTTTGACTTTTATGTGGCGAGGTTGGTGCATGTGTGGTGAAATGTGTGCTGAGGGTGAGATATGTGTTCAAGCACGTGGTAGTGTGTGGCGCATTTTGTGTGTGTGTTCATGTACCCGTGTGTGGTGAGTATCCCATGTCGGGGCCCCACCTTAGCAACTGTACGGTATATACTCTTTGGCGCCATCGCTCTCACTCTTTAAGTCCCCCTTGTTCACATCTGGCAGCTGTCAATTTACCTCCAACACTTTTCCTTTCACTTTTTCCCCATTATATAGATAGGGAAAAATTGTTTTGTGAATTGGAAAGCGCGGGGTTAAAATTTCGCCTCACAACATAGCCTATGACGCTCTCGGGGTCCAGACGTGTGACTGTGCAAAATTTTGTGGCTGTAGCTGCGACGGTGCAGATGCCAATCCCGGACATGCACGCATGCACGCACGCACGCACACATGCATACATACACACAGATACACACACACACATTCAGCTTTATATATTAGATTTCTTGTTTATTTATTTACTATAATAAGCGATATTGGTGCATAATGTAAACCCCGCTTCTAGAATACCAGATGCGTTACAATCGGGCCACCATCTAGTATGTAATAAATATGGAGACTGTTGACATTAGCTTCTCGTTGCTTGTGTTGCGTCTGTTCGACATCTGCAACACATGTGGAGATTTCCTGTTAGACAATCCCTGCATGTGTTGCGGCTGTCGAACAGCAGCGGGGTCTCCAACATATTTGAGCACACCGAAGTCACTAGGTTAGCCCTCGAGTGTGCTCAGATAACACTTTATACCAGAATAATCACTCATCGCTATTAACTAAGAAACATTGCCCCTAAAACGTACACACAAAAAATGAAAAACACATTTCATGAGGCCTATAGGAAATATCCAGACAGCTCTCTCTCTCTCGCTACCCCCTAGCCCTAAATCCTATACATTAAGTCCCCTCCTTCCATCCATTTACCCTCAATCTAGACACAAATAATAACTGCAAAGTGGAAATAAATCCAAACTTTACAATAATATTTCCAATAAATATTTATAATTTGTCTCTTTGTTTACATAATTGACCTTTTGAAAGACCGTTTGCCAACTCCGTGAAGGTCTTTAAATAATATCTTAAAGGGCTTGTCTACTTGTAGGAACAATGTATTTGTTTCTTACTTCAATACAAGTATTTTAGGCTAAAAATCATTTTTACAACTGGGTTTTTGTAAACATTTTGCATCGTTTGCTTTTTACCACCTCTGTATTGCGCTGTCTTGTGCTTGCTACAAAATGGGTTAATTGAGAATCTGTCAGCGAGCTGGTTCTGATGGAACAATAGGAGTTTTTATCTCTTAGCTCTGTTTTCTCAACTCCTCTCGGTTGATTTATGACCAAAGACCACATCAAGGTTGAATGTGGCGGGAAACAAAGAGCCAATGAAAGTCAAACGGTGCAAAATTTTTCATGAAACCCAATTGCAAAAATTATTTTGAGACAAAAATGCATACATTTACTTAAAAAAGAGAACTTAAAAGGGTAAACAATCCCTATCTGTTTTAACTCTTAAAGGTACCTTCACACTGACCAACTTCTCAACGATATCGCTAGCCATCCGTGATTTTGCAGCGTCCTGGATAGCGATATCGTTGTGTTTGACACGCAGCAGCGATCTGGATCCTGCTGTGACATCGTTGGTCGGAGCAGAAAGTCCAGAACTTTATTTCGTCGCTGGACACCCGCAGACATCGCTGAATCGTCGTGTGTGACGCCGATTCAGCGATGTCTTCACTGGTAACCAGGGTAAACATCGGGTTACTAAGCACAGGGCCGTTCTTAGTAACGCGATGTTTACCCTGGTTACCAGTGTAAATGTAAAAAAAAACAAACACTACATACTTACATTCCGGTGTCTGTCGCGTCCCTCGGCGTTCTGCTTCCCTGCACTGTCAGCGCCGGCCAGCCGTAAAGCAGATTACAGCGGTGACGTCACCGCTGTGCTTTACGGCCAGCCGGCGCTCACAGTCAGTGCAGGAAAGCACAGCGCTGAGGGACGCCACAGACACCGGTATGTAAGTATGTAGTGTTTTTTTTTTTTTTACATTTCCCTGGTTACCAGTGCTAAACATCGGGTTACTAAGCGCGGCCCTGCGCTTAGTAACCCGATGTTTACCCTGGTTACCCGGGGACCGGCATCGTTGGTCACTGGAGAGCTGTCTGTGTGACAGCTCTTCAGCGACCACACAGCGACGCTGCAGCGATCGGCATGGTTGTCTAGATCGCTGCAGCGTCGCTAAATGTGACGGTACCTTTACTCTAGGGTTACAAATTTGTGTCGGTGTTCCATTATTTATAGATTTTGTAAATTATTTGCTATAAAATACCATTAGATCAGTATATAAAATTTTGCAGATCCATGGCAGATAAGAATCCCAACTGACCTTGGTTGAGTATCACCTTGGATAAACTTTGGAGTAACTTTGCTTTAAACATGAACTTGGTGCTTCTCAATATTTCTAAAAAAATATCTCGTAATGCAAAATTGAAATTTTTTTTCAGAATGTTTTTAAACTTTTTTTTTTTTTAATTCTCCCACAAATTCCCAACTATTTCTAAAAATCTATTTTAGTAAAAAAAAAAAATTTAAATAAAATAAATGTTTTCAACTTTTTGTTTAATTCTCCCCAAATTTCCAAAATATATTAATTAAAAATATATTTTTCAACTTTTTTTTTAATTCTCCCCAAAATTCCAACACATTTCTAAAATTCTAGTTTAGTAAAAAATTTTTTAAAAAAATATAAAAGTCTGCATTTGTTGACAGTACATGAAACAAAACAAACAAACAAACAAGCAACAACCAAATATTCGTATACTCACCATGGAAGAGCATGGGAACATATGAATTTCTGCAGGAGAAAGAAAAATAGGCAGAAGACTAGAAGGAATTTTTTTTTTTTTTTTGGGGGGGGGGAGAAATTGTAAATATTGAATAAAAAATAAAATTAAATTAAATTAAAAAAAAATAGAAGAAAATAGAAAAAAAAAGTTTTTGAAAAGTAAACAACTTTAAAATGAGACCTGTCTCCGGAAGTGAAATTCATGAAGTCCGGCGATCTATCTCCCGTCTTCCGTAAGCAATGGGATTTTTAGCCGTACACAGCGATACATTGTTACGGGGCCAATGGACCATTAAATGCAGTTTGCAATAAAGTTGGTTAAATCTTTAGATTTAGATTTTGCTGGAGTTAAGAATTGTGTTTCCCGAATTCCCATGTCATTTACAACCCAAACCTACAAGCCATTTTTTTTTTTTTTTTTTAAATGGTAAATTCCTCCGGACGGGCTACATGGCCTGATGACCAGAGGGATTAAAGGAATCGTGTGAGCTATTAAATGTAACGTTCTATTCTAGGAAGGATTTGCCTGGTTTTATCCACTAATAAGATTATGGAAGTGACACAAGTGTCTTGATGAAATCTGATTGACAGCCTGCTGTACTTGTATCAGAGAGTGTGACACTAAACCTCGGAGCCTATTGTCCTGCGGAGAGAGCTAGCGGAAACATACCGTCCTAATCCCTTTTATTCATGTCAAGCGTGGAGAAGAAAGGCTCCTGGGGATGGCACCTACTGGCGCTGTCCCTGCTGTCTTGGTCCTTCTGATCTGGGCTAAGTCACTCAGCATGCTCCTATGTGCGTCCGTTGCCTATCACGCCAAATAGAAATCCGCGCTCTATCCGAATCACGACAAAAAAAAAAAAAGATGCAACAAAGATTAAAAAGTATCCACCGTTTTCATTTTTGTTTAATAAATAAATAGAACACGTGAAACGAAGCAATTTTATAATTAAGGATGAGCATACGCGTGGAAATTCGAGTTCAGGGACCCGACCAAAACTTTATTCCAAAGTTTAGTTTGGGTTCCAGAACTTGAACCCCATTGAAAACAATTAGGACTCGGACTTTTGAACCCCCAAATTTTCTCTCATTAACTTTCCCCGTAATTCCGAACATCGGGGAAAGTCTGTCTTCAACGTTTATGAACGTTGAACTTTTTATGTTCAACTCTATAATATATCTTATCAGAATATTCCTTTTTTTTTTTCTCTTCCTGGACGGATCTTTCACTCTTAGTTCAGGGGTAAAATCTGTATTCAGGGAAAACGGAATTTTTTTTTCCCAATTCTGAGATTGGAGCCGACAGTTGGTGCTCGTAAAAATCTATGGAAGCGGGAGGAGCTAAAGACAGGAAACAGTTAGTTCTCCATAAAACTTTATGAGCACCAACTGTCATCTCCTAGCTCAGTCACACAAAAAAATTGTTTTCACCGATTCCAGATTTCGCCTGTGAATTAAGAATTTTGAGAATAAAAAAGATCAGTCCAGGAGGAGAAATAAGCGGATTTCTCTAATGAGTGTCTTATTTTCACATGTACTTTTGATTTATAGAAACAAAATCAAAACGATGGTTTCTCTTTAAGTGTCAAACTTAGCTCTACTACTTATACACTTATTTCTTTATTTTATGGAAAGATTAAAGGTCAGTAGGATCCACCCTCTTAACTCATCTATATGGGCATGTAGTTCATAGAAAGCTGAATAACATGATACCTTGATATCTGCAATCTGATATCTTATTCCAGAGAAATCCACATTTTTCTTAATATGAGCTGTTAAGATCTATGGGTCGGACACAGATCTCCCTGAGAATCTGCCTCCAGAGCTTATTGTAAATGAAAAGAGGCGTTACCAGTTACCAGTCTGCTATCCTGATCTACATGTCTCACACTTGTAATGGTCCTTTTATTTAAAAGGAGGCAGATTCTCAGGGAGATCTAGGTCACACCCATAGATCTTAACAGCTTATTAATTAGAAAAATGTGAATTCCTCTGGAATAAGACATCGGATCACAGATATCAAGGTGTCATTTTATTCGGCTTCCTATGCTCTACATGCCCGTATAGATGACTTAGGAGGGCTGATCCTACTGACAAACTCCCTTTAAGAAATGTCTATTCCTCTTGAGAATTTAGTATTTTCTATATGATTTGATATTAGCTGAACATATCTTGTCAGGTTTGCAACATTTGTAAATTCTTAGAACCTTAGGGAGTGACTTATGGAGTGTGGGACTCATTAGCAATGTGGAATTAAGTATGCAAATTAATTATCTTGCAAAAGAAAAGAAAATGATCTTGCATAGGGCAAATATTAGGAAGCAAGTCGGTGTCTGACTGTACAACTGTGTCTCACGAACCCCCACCTGCTGTTGCCACCACTACTCTTCCTCTGTAGGACACTCATTTTTGTGACTTCTAGTATTTTACATAGGTGGCTTCTTTGACCTTGAGTAGACCCTGGTAAAGGAATGGGTATTCAATGCTGTTTTTCAGCACTTCTGCTCTGTTCATCCATCCCGCCATGTTTATGTAAACCAGGATATTAGTTCGAAAAATATATTTTAAACCATCTCATGTGATTGGCATCCTTATGCACATAATGCCTAATTTGAAAACTTTTCCCCTTTAAATAGAATCTGTTACCGCATTTTTGCCACCTAATCTGAGAACAGCATAATGTAGGGGCAGAGACACTGATTTCAGTTATGTGTCACTTATCGGGCTGCTTTCTGTAGTTTTGATAAAATTACTGCTTTATCAGCAGGAGATTATCACTAGAGGACTAGTAAAACTGCTGCCAAGTAGTCCAACCACGCCCCCCCCCCCACCACTGATTGGCTGTTTTCTGTAAAAAGCTGCCAATCAGTGATGTGGGCGGTGCTACAGAGAGCTCAGCCTTCAGAGAACTGGTAGATATGCAGCAGATAAAACAGTGATTTTATCAAAACTGAAACAAGCAGCCCAGTAAGTGATACATCGCTGGAATCAGGATTCCTGCCCTTATATCTTGCTGATCTCAGATGGGATAGCAAAAACTTGCTGACATACACCCTTTAAAAGACAAAAGCTTTAAAGTGTCATGGGCAGGACATCCCCTTTGACCCCCAGGGTAGTGGATGCTACACCTACTCTGCACCTTTGCACCACCCCCATGACTCCGTATTCTTTCCCAGAATATTAGGGGTTGAGTATGTGTTACATCTGCACTAATTGGGGCAGAGGGAGGATCAGCCTGTGGTCTCTTTCCTCTTCTCCCTGGAACTACCCCAAGGCTTTCTACCAGGGAGGTCTCACCTAGTTCTGCAGGTACATTGGGCTCGGTACTGCGATATCAGCTGTGCAGTGCGGCGAGAGTTAATATTGCTATCTACAGGAATTACAGTAGAAGTAGTAAATTGGGTCACTTGTGTGTCTGTAGTTTGAGCAATTCCTTTTTTGCTCCGGGCACGTCTTACTGGTTGCGGGAGATTATTTGCATGAATTGTAACACACTGTACTTGTCGTTCACATTTTGTAGTTTTCCGATAACCGGCCAGTAATCTTATCACTCAGGTACATTGCATATTTTTTTGTTCCAATGGCAGTATATAGGTACAACCATAAACTATTATATAGACAATTGCTTAATTAGCAACTGCTCAAAGCAGCACTCCCAACCAGTGTTCCCCGGAGGTGCTGCCACTTCTGCAAGTGGAGTACAATCTGAATGTTCTTTCTGGAAGGAAATTTCGTTTCAGGCAGCGCCACGTTGGAGAAAATATGCTTGGACTGGCTCACCGGAGGGCAGGAGAATCCTCCGGTGGGCCACCACCCGCTGATATGAGCAGCACTGGGCACAGTATACTTGTATCACTATGTACAGACAATGGCGGCATCTTATATATTTCATAATCTACCCAGTTCATTGTTATATAAATTTGTGATTGAGGATAATGTCACATTTGCATGTAGTTAAAGTGGGGCCCTACAGTTGGTTACTGGTGGGCCCTTGATACTCCAGTCCAACACTGCTTACACCCTGTCCCCAGCTATTGCAATAACATAGTAGTCAGATCAATGGTTAGATATCAATGATCTATAGAAGATGGGGATATGACAACAAACACTTATCTTTTAAAAACCATTTTTTTGTGAGATCACAATATACCGTATCTGTAATCCGCTATATAGCACCTCTATGGAGTACCCAAAAAATACTCCCGCAAAGTGGCACAAAGTCTAAAATGGCCAATTCTTGTTCTTTCTTTTTTTTTATTCCTGCTGTTACCGTGAATAATCACTTTTAAAAAAAAAAAAAATCTGCCATTCAGTTCCCATAATATGGGCCTTTTCTTTTAGTGCTAATTTCTATGGTTTTCACAAGGAAGGTGTCTCACAGGTTCCTCGGGGGCGTGTGTTTTAACCTGTTAGTCACGCCCCTTAGTTAAACCCTTAATGGGCATCACTAAAGAAAAAACTTCATATCTCTGGAACCGTATGGTGGATTTTGACAAAACAAAAAATTAGAATTCTCAGGGGAACAGCAGGAATTATATAAGAGCAAAATTGTCCATGTTTGATCTTGTGACAGGACCTTTTTAAAGAGCCTAAATAATATTGCCATATAGTTCCTCTATGATAGTACAAAACTGTATAATCCTATTCTGATAAATAATCCAGGGTGATTTAGTTTAATCCTGTGGTTCTAGCTATCAGTGCCCCCTAGGAAACGGGGGCCTTGAGCAATTGCCTAGTTTGTCATCTCCTCAAACCTGTCCTGAAAATGGCTTTTCTAGATACCCAAATGGCAAAGTGGCCAAGTTACTAAGGGATCAGGTTCTATATGACTGTATTGCAGGAAACATTAAGTGGAACGATGACCCCATTGGCTATTACCCAAAAAGAGATGTATCCATTAAACCACTGTCCAAAATAATGGAAAATTCTCTTGAATCATATTATATTTCCATATATATATATACAATGGTGCATTTCTCTTGGCACCGATCTACAAGTAGATATTCTTCTCTGCAGTAACCTGAATTTGATGGGGTTTTTTTGCCTGGGGAGTTTTATTTACTAGAGGAAACGATTTGGGAGTATGTTAAGGACAAACACACACTAAAGAAAATCTCATTATATATACAAGTGTGCGCAATGTCTGCTTATTGGTTGTCCTCCAAGAGAAGAGCAAATATACTTTAGATACAACACTAACCATTTCGCTTATGGTATCCAGACCCCATCGGGCTAATGAGGCCTTCACTTTCCCATGACTCCGAAGTCCCACAAGAAAAAAGAAACGGAGCGTCTGTTTCTCAGCATAAATGTGAGGTTATGGCAAATATTATCCTCATCTGCTTTTATAACTGAAAAATGAAAGGCAGACATGACTTAAATAAAATCAGCAGCCAGGGGAACAAGGAGCTCATGTGGATTAGACCCAGAGGTCACGTTCTAGCATTGATTTTTCTGCCCAAGACATGACGTCGAGGAGATAAATTGGGGCTCATATCAGGTGGGTGTCTTAGACAACCCTAGACATCCCACATACTAAATGTTCACTTTGGTCATGTGTATTTCAGCCTTTTATTAAAGGGGTTGTCCATAGTTAGAAAAGCATGGCTGCCTTCTACTGGTTTTGGAAGAAGTCATGCATGTTTTGCTAATGCTGAACAACCCTTTAAAAAGAAACCTGACAGTAGATTCATGCGGCCCATGATTGAGGAATCAGGAATCACATTTGTTGCATTATTGCAGCTATGTAGGTTTACACTACGGCATTTCATAGAAAACATACATCAAAGAGCCAAACCGAGACCATGAGTCTTGGATGACTAGTCTGAAGCCGGTAACTGAAGCTTCTCCCTGAGAGACTGACAGGTGTCTCTCCATACTCACACACAGAAAGTAGGGCATGGAGAAGCCAGCGACTACTTGTCTCAAGACAAATCATCCAAGACGCTAAAGAATGTTTTGTCCTAAGTTTCAGAGTAAAACCTACAGTACATGGTGGCCAAATTGCAGTCCTACTCAATCATTCTCTCCGTCCTTCTTGCACCATACATCTCCTGTTATGCTCCCTTTTTTTATCCCTATCTTCAGGAGGCTTGGGCTAACCGAAACAGTCAGTTTTTGTGACCTGGTGCATAGAGACCCAAATAAACGGTGGAGATGCAAGAGTTTTTGCCTCTTTCTTTGACCATCCCTTGGAGAAGAGTTGGGTTGTGTAGCTGGCCTTAGACCCATTCCTAGAGTGTTAGATCCTGTAGAGAAAAGGAACCCTAGGTAGGCTTACTCTGACCACGGAGAAAAGTATGAAGTCAACCTATCTTCTACGGTACATGTAAGTTAGCGTTGATTGTAGACATGAAAAAGATTTTTTTTGCAACTGGAGATGGAATTTTTCTGGGGTATTGATGACTATGACATTGACATGTTTTGTCAGAGAAGAGTCTTGATTGAAATTTTTCGCTATAGCCCCTTCTCCCCATTTTACACCATCCTCTGAAACAGCGATGTTTGCTTTGATACTTAGCCCTACTTGTCCTTGAAGCGTTCCACCTCAAAGAGCTGTAGACAAACAGGATTTGGCGCGTACTGTAGTATTACTTTCATGTTGCTCTCCAGAAACCTGCTGGGATTGTGTGAGCTTTGCGGTTGGACCAGATCTAAACAGCTGAGCAGGAATCTCTGGCACAACCTAGAGCTGTGAGTTATTCGTGAGCCAAAACTCCATCAAGTTTCAGACTGACGCCCATGGTACTGGAACACTGACCATAGTGAAAATAGATATTTACTCCAGGTCATTTGTACTTTTTTCTTGCTCCTTTTTGACATTTTAATTTTTTTAACTCTTTGGTGGGCGTAATGGAGTCCTATTAAAGTCGTCGTTCTTTTTAGCCGTCCCAATCATTGTCTGTAGGAATTCATAGGGCAGCAGGTATGGAATATGAACCTTCCCATGACACGTCTACCAGTTTAATGGATATGCTAGGGTCTAATACGTATTTATGTTCTCACGTGGGAGATAAAACATATATTCATGTTCGATTCTATGTCTGATATATTTCGACAGTGAGTGACCATGACATGGAGGCCAACTCTTGGCCAACAATGGTGACTTTGTTTTTATCGGTCTATGTGGTTCCACTACCACCACAGTGCCATAGCATGACTCAGAACCAGTTACCATGACCATTAATTTTGACTGATATCATGCAGCCATTTCCATATATTATTCCCCTTCTTTTATAAACTCACTAAAGAGATGGAGTTCTCTGTTTTGGTCAATCCTAACCTTTTGGAAAAGTCTCTTGAGAAAGAACTGTATCCTACTGCTGAGACTGGCATTGTTTTCTGGGAAAACTGGCAGTTCAGTTTCCCTCCAGTGCCTCCACAGGAGAAATCAGGTATTACACATAATACAAGACAGGCACTTCAGAACTAGAGACATTGTTAGTAATAGTGATATTTGGCCAAGAGATAAGCGTTCTGAATAGAGAACCAATTAGTAACTCTTAAAAGTTGATTGTTCTAGCTTGGTATGATCAATAATATTCTTTCATAGCACCTTGATTCTACTGATATTTTATTTTTGAAGATAATATTTTGTTTTGGCTTTCCAAATATTAAAATTGACATAGTTGGCATAAGGAGCTTATAATATAGATATGGTTGATATACGGTAGATTTTTTGACTCAAGGGGCCCAACGAATCCTTTTCCATTTTTATTTTTTTTAAAGTCACTTGTCTATTTTCTATTTCGGCACTTATTGACTTTTTTTAATTCCTCAAATTGGCAAAGGTGGTTCATGAATTTTGCACAAAAGTCAAAAGAAAAATGTTAGTTATTTTTGTGGGGTTTTTTTTGTGCCTTTTTATATATTTTTTTTTTTAGCATAAACTCGCATGTGCTGCTAAAACGTTGCCAAATTTGTACCAAAACTACACCTGAGGAGAAGGATTGAAGTACTTTTTTTTTTAAATTGTCTCTTCAGAGAGGAAGAGGACTCGAACTCTAGTGCCACCTATTGGAAGTAGCAATCCGAACAGTCAATGTCGACCCTTTAACGAGCCTGGTCACATGACTTAGGATAATAGCCAAACCAGAATCTTAGTTTGCAGACACGGTGTTTCGGGGTACTGCCCCTCATCAGTGCAAAGTAAAGATCTGGTTTGGCTGATTTGAGAGACGTCTGACCAGGATCCAAGAAGTATCGAGAATAATTTTTTTTTTTTTAAAGTCACAATGATCGGTCGAAAACATCTGCAAACATCAAGCCTACCCCCTTTTCCACCACAATGGCGGACATAGGAAAAAAAGCAACAAACAAACACACACATGTAAAATAGACTACAGAAAAAAAGTAAAAATGGAATTAAAAAGAATACAAAAAGGGCACAAATGCAATAATCGGGTCCAAGAATTTTTGTTTATTCATTTCTGACTGGAGCTGTATACATGTAGATTTTTGTGTCATCTTGGTCACCTTCTTAATGTAGACTTATATTATTCTGTCCTCCTGGAAGTCACGGAGGTCTTAAGGAAAACCGAGATCTTGTTTGGAGACACTGAATATTTTTTAAGATTGGGTTTCACCCCTGCCCCTTCTCCTGACTACGAAGACTGAGTTGATTTGTGTTCGGCCTGTGACCCCGTGGAGCATCAAACAGGATGGAATGAAAACACTGTAGAAGCTCAGGCTGCTCGTAGGGGTGACCTACAGAAAAATAATGCAGATGTTTCAGATCAGGGCAAGTGTGAATATTATTTGGTCTTCTATCCGCTGGTATCATGGAGGGTGAGATTCCCTCTGCATTTTCTTCTTGTATGCATGTTCTTGTTTTGCTCAGATTGCCAAGTTTTGTGAGGGTAAAAAATTCCACCCCCACTGTAAATGACCCCCAATGAAGATGGATAGTGCTCTAGAACAGCGAATTCCTGCTTGATGGTCATTAAGTTGAATGAGTGAAGTGACTGCTTTGTCATCCAGGCAGCCGCAATCAGTTTCTTGAAGAGCATAGGCAGTGACCGAGGTGATAAACCGTTCAGTATAATGAATGGAGGTTTGGGTTGCTGCCTATGCAGAGCGCAGCAGCTGATGACAAGCTCATCTTGAATCCTGCACTCTGCATAGGCTGTAAACCGAGATTAGAGGCAGAGAAGTAAAAGAATCTTGTTCACTGCACTGTGCTCTCCTGCAACTCTCTGCCTCTTCTCTCACGTGTAAGTTTTGGAGAGGAGAGACAGAGACCTGCTGGTAAATTATCTCTAAATAAAAAAAAAAAAAAGTGTTCCCTGTAAAAAAAACAAACAAACAAAAAAACATCATTAACATTACAATAAATGTTACATTTGTACACCCTTTTATATCGCTAACTATGGTTATGGTTAGGGTTAGGTTTAAGGCTATGGTTATAGCAAGGGCTAAGGTTAGGGCTAGATGTAGGGTTAGGTTTAAGGCTATAGTTATAGCAAGGGCTAAGTATAGGGCTGGATGTAGGGTTAGGTTTAAGGCTATGGTTATAGCAAGGGCTAAGGTTAGGGCTAGATGTAGGGTTAGGTTTAAGGCTATAGTTATAGCAAGGGCTAAGTATAGGGCTGGATGTAGGGTTAGGTTTAAGGCTATGGTTATAGCAAGGGCTAAGGTTAGGGTTAGATGTAGGGTTAGGTTTAAGGCTATAGTTATAGCAAGGGCTAAGGTTAGGGCTAGATGTAGGGTTAGGTTTAAGGCTATGGCTATAGCAAGGGCTAAGGTTAGGGCTAGATGTAGGGTTAGGTTTAAGGCTATGGCTATAGCAAGGGCTAAGGTTAGGGCTAGATGAAGGGTTAAGTTTAAGGCCATAGTTATAGCAAGGGCTAAGGTTAGGGCTAAATGTAGGGTTAGGTTTAAGGCTATGGTTATAGCAAGGGCTAAGGTTAGGGCTAGATGTAGGGTTAGGTTTAAGGCTATGGTTATTGCAAGGGCTAAGGTTAGGGCTAGATGTAGGGTTAGGTTTAAGGCTATGGTTATAGCAAGGGCTAAGGTTAGGGCTAAATGTAGGGTTAGGATTAAGGCTATGGTTATAGCAAGGGCTAGATTTAGGGATAGAGTTAGGGTTAGGTTTAAGGCCATAGTTATAGAAAGGGCTAAGGTTAGGGCTAGATGTAGGGTTAGGTTTAAGGCTATGGCTATAGCAAGGGCTAAGGTTAGGGCTAGATATAGGATTAGGTTTAAGGCTATGGTTATAGCAAGGGCTAAGGTTAGGGCTGGATGTAGGGTTAGGTTTAAGGCCATGGTTATAGCAATGGCTAAGGTTAGGGCTACAGTTAGGGTTAGGTTTAAGGTTAGAATTATAACAACAGCTAAGGTTAGGGCTAAATGTAGGGTTAGGTTTAAGGCCATGGTTATAGCAAGGTCTAAGGTTAGGGCTAGAGTTGGGGTTAGGTTTAAGGCTAGAGCTATTGCAAGGGCTAAGGTTAGGGCTACAGTTAGGGTTAGGTTTAAGGCTAGAGCTATTGCAAGGGCTAGATTTAGGGATAGAGTTGCAGTAATGAAATCATTACAAAACAATCCTACAGAGTAAGTAACAAAAAAGAAAGTAGAGCAAAAAAAATCTAGAACAATTTATAACTTTATTTTTTTTGTCATATGTCAGATTTTAAGAAAGCTGAAAAATCTACAGGGTCATTGTGCAAATTATAAATACTTTAGTATTTTCTCAATATACAATACATGTATTTGGATGTTAAGGGGTGCCAAGGTTCCAAAATACTTGCCTTGCCCCAGGTGCTGGCAACTCACGGCATACCACAGGGTCCATGTCCTTAGTAATTCACTGAAGTTCCAATGTTTAGTGCCGCTTCCTATGTGTAAAAACCACATCTTGTCATCAATAGTGCCATGTGTCAGCTTTCTGCACAGTGCCAGGTTGGTGGTGGCACAGCACGGAGAAAAATCTGAAGAAGCTTCTGGAATTTAGCATTGGTGTACTTTTTTTTTTTAAAGATTTGGTTGGGGCCCCAATAGTCGAACTGCAACCAGTAACATAGGAATTGCATATCCATTTCCTACGGTGGGAAAACTGCTTAAATGAAAACCTATAACCAAGGTGTAAACATCTGTAACTATACAGAAAGCTCCATGGCTTATGGAACAGAAACAATTAGATGTACAGAGATGCAATCACTCCCCAGAATGACCTTTCACTCCGCAACTCGTGTTAAGATCAGCAAAGATTAAAACGTCTTTTTATTCTCACCCGCAGTGTTACATATCCCGTAGACGTGAAACATGTCTTCCTGCTGCAGATCGTTCTGACTCAAGGCTTAGTCCAGTCTCTGTTTTGGATTGGGGAAATCTTGGCTGTGGTGACAGCATTCATCAGAAACAGCCACATACTGAGATAATAGAAATCAGGACACTGGAGGAGAAGAAGGAGCCAAAGCTCGGCCTCCTTACCGTATAATTCGCCATTGATTCATGAAAAGATGCGATACATGACACTGAAAGTAATAGCACCCTCCTCCATCATAGCACCCTTCCCAAAGGATTTATTTTTACCTTTTTTTTTTAAGTTTCTCGTTACTTATTTCATGGCCTTTAAGAGCCTAGCCATGGCAAGTGCTAGACGGTGACCACTACCTAGACTCCTCCAACGTCTGTGAAGAGCAGGAAAATGCCCATCCTACATCTGAATTATTAATGATCATGTCAATGGTGGGAAGGTTAAAGTGATATAAACTAACTAACCGCTATCTATCTATTATCTGTCTATTATCTGTCTATTATCTGTCTATTATCTATTTATTATCTATTTATCAATCTATTATCTCTATCTATCATCTATCTATAATCTATCTATCTATCTAACTATTATCTATCTATTATCTATCTATGCATTATCTATCTATTATCTATCTATTATCTAATAATAATAATAATTTTTATTTATATAGCGCCAACAAATTCTGCAGCGCTTTACAATCTATCTATCCATCTATCAATTATCTATCTATCAATTATCTATCAATTATCTATCTATCTATTATCTAGCTATTATCTATTTATCCATCTATCTATTATCTATTTATCCATCTATTAGCTATCTATCTATCTATCTATCTATCTATCTATCTATTATCTAATCTATTATCTATCTATTATCTATCTATCTATCATCTATCTATAATCTATTATCTATCTATTATTTATCTATCTATTATCTATTTATCAATCTATTATCTATTATCTATATATCCACCTATCTATTATCTATCTATCATTTATCATCTACCTATCCATCTATCTATAATATATTATCTATCTATTATCTATATATCCATCTATCGATTATCTATTATCTATCTATTACCTATCTATTACCTATCTATCTATCTATCTATCTATCTATCTATCTATCTATCTATCTATCTCTCTTCCTCATAAGCCCAAGCAGTGACCGTTGATCCAATATGGCCTCCACCTGCCTCTTGTCTCCCCTAATATCCCTGCTATGTAGTCAATAATCAGACTGATCGTGGCTTTTTTAATAATGGAGCAGGCTGAGCCCAGACAAAAGCCGAGGTATTACCAAGAGCTGCCTCCGTCTTTTCCATGGCAGCCATAACAATACAATGAGGACTTAGCTCCTTCTAACTTGGATTTTTTTATGGGCTGAAATAAAGCGCAGAGCTTTGATGGCCGATGGCTGCGCTCGCCCGATAATAAGTTGAGTCTGCAGTGTCCCTTCGTACCATCTCTACTGAAATCAGCTGATTGTTTAAGTCAAGCACAAATCCCCAGCACATCTGTATCCCATATGACTCTATCAGTCCCAGACCAGAGTCTTTCTGGAAGCGTTATCTTAATCACATTTATTGGCTAATGCTTAAATTGTACCCAAATCAACCAACTTTGATGTCTTGGAGAATTGCAGAGAATAAAAGGGAGGGGGCACAATCCTGGCTTATGCCGCCATAAAAGTGAAATATTCATTGTACTGCTTAATGCCCCTTTTTGAGGTTTTCTATAAGTTTTCTTCCTCGCCATAGTTAGGTCCGTTCACAAATAATGACATTCTTTTCCCGGTGGATTGGGAGCATAGAGATCTAAAGAGGGGACTTCTAATTGGCTGCTCCCATGATTTGTTGATCTGCAGAGTATGCTTTTAATCCTTATTAACATTCTCTAGAGTCATGCCTGAAATATAGCGCTGGTACCGCACTATGTGGCATGTGGTTTTGCTTTTCGAGATTTCTTTTCTGGCTTTTTTGGATCTATCCTGTTGTTCATTATTGTACAGCTCCATTCATTCACTTATAGTTACGTTCGGACAAAATAATTGAAGATTTATGCCGGGATAAGGCACCAGCTCCAAAATTAAAGTGGAGGAAATAAATTATGGTCAGACATGTGTGACAGTATACAAAAAGTATATATTCACATACTGTATCCATAACTACTATATACAGAAATCATTGTGCTTATCCTATCTATCTACTGTATCTATAATCTATCTATATATCTATCTAATATCTGTCTATTCTCTATCTCTCTATCTGTCTTATCTAATATGTGTCTATTTATCTAATAACTATCTAATTATCTATCTATCTATCTATCTAATATCTATTTATCTATCTATCATCTGTCTATCTATCATCTATCTATCTATTATCTATTATCTATAATATAATATCTATCTATTATCTATCATCTATCTATTGTCTATCCGTCTAACCCTAACCATGACATACAAAGCCACCCACAACCTGTGTCCTCCATACATCTGTGACCTCATCTCCCGGTATTTACCTACACGCAGCCTCCGATCCTCACAAGATCTCCTTCTCTACTCCCCTCTTATCTCCTCTTCCCACAATCGTATACAAGATTTCTCTCGCGTATCACCCCTACTCTGGAACTCTCTGCCACAACATATCAGACTCTCACCTACCATCGAAACCTTCGAAGGGAACCTGAAGTCCTACCTCTTCTGACAAGCCTACAACCTGTGTACAACAACCAATACAGAGCAATGGATAGGCAGTGAAACCCAGGCAAGAAGATAGGTGAAAAAAATTATATATTTATTGGTTACAATTACTTTTGAGCGATACCTTCCGATATCAAGAAGTATTGTGTCTGTGCGTGCCTGCCGGGGCTCTGTGCGTGCCTGCCGGGGCTCTGTGCGTGCCTGCCGGGGCTCTGTGCGTGCCTGCTGGGGCTCTGTGCATGCCTGCCGGGGCTCTGTGCAGACATCGTCCGATGGGACTACAAGTCCGATCGGACGATGCCTGCAACAGTGACAGTGATTGACACATTAGCCAATGATGGGACAGAAGTAGTCCCATCATCCGGCTACTGTGTTGAATGTAAAAAAAACAAACAAACATACACCTAACATACATACTACATACATTACATTCATACATTACATACAATACATACATACATACAGACATACAGTACATATAACATAGAGTACATACTCAGCATTACTTGTCATTTTGTTCCCCACAGCCAGTGTCACCTGTAAAAAGATATTAAAATAACAAACAACCAATATACTCCCTGTCCACAGAAATCCACGAGTGTCCAATGTCGATCTCCCGTGGAGAATGGCAGCATCAGCTGATACGACCGCTCTCTAGGGGCTCCAGGAACACAATGATGGGAGGAAGGTATCCTTCCGCACTGTATTCCTCTGCCGCTGTAAAAAAATAGTCCCTAGTCTCACTTTTGGCATTGCTGTGTGAGAAATTTTCCCACACAGCTATTGCCATAAAGTGAGACTTTGTCCTAAAGTAACCTCTCAGTGATGCACTGCAGGAGCCATTGTCTCCTGTCAGTGTGTCACTGAGGGTCCTATAGAGCAGTGACATCACCCGATGTCACTGTTCTATAGGGGAGATCGTCGTGGGACACTCGTTATTAATTGGAGTACGGCGGACAGGTAGTATACGATTTATTATTTTACGTTTTTTGCAGGCGCTGAAGTATGGTAATTATGGTTAAATGAAGAATATTAAAATACTTTTTTCCTAATGTGTGTGTGTTATTAACCCTTTCCTACTAGTGGATTAATAATGGATAGGCGTCTTACTGACGCCTCTCCGTTATTAACCCGGCTTAATATCACCTTACAATAGCAAGGTGACATTAACCCCTTATTACCCCATATCCCACCTCTACATGGGAGTGGGAGGAGAGGGGCTAAGTGCCGGAATTGGCGCATCTTACAGATGCGCCATTTGTGGGGCGGCTGCAGACTGGTATTTGTTGCCGGGGGGGCAATATCCGTGGCCCCTCTCTAGGCTATGAATATCAGCCCGCAGCTGTCTGCGTAGCCTTGCTGGCTATAAAATATAGGGGGACCCCACTTCATTTTTTGAGGGGTCCCCCTATTTTAATAGCCAGTAAAGGCTACGCAGACAGCTGTGGGCTGATATTCATAGCAGGCTACAAATATTGCCCCCGGCCGTCAGCTTTCTCCCTCTGGTGCAGAAAAGTGCGCGGGAGCCCACGCCATTTTTTTTTTCTTTTTTAAATTCAACGCTCATTAAGGCCTCTTTCACACTTGTGTCGGTACGGGTCCGTCGCTATGCGTCGGGCCGACGTACCGACGCACATTGTGAAATTTGTGCACGACGTGGGCAGCGGATGCAGTTTTTCAATGCATCCGCTGCCCATTCTGAAGTCCAGGGAGGAGGGGGCGGAGTTTCGGCCGCGCATGCTCGGTAGAAAATGGCGGACGTGACGGACAAAAAAAGTTCACTTGCACGTTTTTTCGAGCCGACAGTCCAACAAAATACGATGGATCCGTTGCACGACGGACGTGACGTGTGGCCATCCGTCGCGATCCGTTGCTAATACAAGTCTATGGGTAAAAAAACACATCCTGCGAGCACATTTGCAGAATCCGTTTTTTTCCCAAAACGACGGATTGCTAAAAACGCAAATATTAAAGTAGCCTTAGAAACTTTGGCCTTTCTATTATATATCTATGGATATATCTATCTATAGATATATTTATCGATAGATATATCTATAGATACATAGATGTATCTTTCCATATATCTGGCTGCTTTTACACATCAGGTTTTTGCCGTCAGGCACAATCCGGCGAGTTTTGAAAAAAACGGATACCTTAATCCCGTCATTGTGTTCCTGGAGCCCCTGGAGAGCGGTGGCATCTGCTGATGCTGCCGTTCTCCACGGGAGATCGTCGTGGGACACTCGTGGATTTCTGCGGACAGGGAGTATATTGGTTGTTTGCTATTTTGATATTTTTTTTACAGATGACACTGGCTTCGGGGAACAAAGTGACAAGTGATGGTGAGTATGTAATCTATGTTTAATGTACTGTATGTCTGTATGTATGTAAGGTATGAATGTATTGTATGTAGCATGTATATAGTATGTATGTATGTATGTAGTATGTATGTAGTATGTATGTATGCGTGTAGTATGTATGTATGTATGTAGTATGTATGTATGTATGTAGTATGAATGTAGTTTTTTTTTTTTACATTCAACACATTAGCCGGATGATGGTACTACTACTGTCCCATCATTGGCTAATGTGTCAATCACTGTCACTGTTGCAGGCATCGTCCGATGGGACTTGTAGTCCCATCGGACGATGCCCGCACAGAGCCCTGGCAGGCACGCACAGAGCTCCGGCAGGCACGCACACACCCCACCCGCACACACACATGCAGTCTCTGCCCATGCACCGCCCACACTCCATTATAGTGCGATATCGCAAAAATATCAGAACTCAGTATCGGAATTCCGATACAGCGAATATCGGCCGATACCCGATATTTGCAGTATCAGAATGCTCAACCCTAGTTACAATACAATGTGGCAAACAACATTTTATAAAAATACATAGAATGATAAAAACAATGTGCACGTATGCAGGACCAGAGTATAAAAAGCCATGTGGAAGAAAATATTAATAAATAAAAATGTGCGTAAGTAGTTATTGAATAACCCCTATTTGGCAATATGTATAATAATATAACCCATGTACAGCATACATTAGAAAATAAAAAATCCAAGTATAAAGAGAAATAATGTGATTATTAAAAAAAATATTTAAAAATATATAATATTAGAGTGAGAGCTGTATACACAACCTCACAAAGTGCAATGTGAAAGGCAATCAGTCACTAAGATAAGACACTGTGCACTCATAAGGAGCAAAAAAGTGAGGATAGTGCACCATATAACCAAAAGAGATTGCAGAGTACAATGGGTATAAATAAAAAAGATAGTATAACTTAAGGGGTTAACAGGTCCAGTACACACGCGCACCCCGACCTGCGTTTTGGAACAAGTCCTTCGTCAGGGGATCAAAGCCTACAACCTGCAGTAACCCTCATTCTACCATACTGCTGCATGACCAGCTCTATCCTCACATACTGAATCCTCACCCATCCCTTGTAGATTGTGAGCGCTCGCGGGAAGGGTCCTCTCTCCTCCTGTAGCGGTCGGTGACTTGTTTTGTGTTAGATTATTGTACAGGGTGGGCCATTTCTATGGATACACCTAAATAAAATAGGAATAGTTGGTGATATCCACTTCCTGTTGAAGGGGGAAACTTTTCAAGATGGGTGGTGACAATAGCGGCCATTTTTAAGTCGGCCATTTTCACCATCAATCTTGAAAAGGTTTCCCCTTCCCACATACTAATGTGCCACAAACAGGAAGTTGATATCACCAATCATTATTACCATTTTACTTAGGTGTATCCATATAAATGGCCCACCCTGTACTTTATTATGTACACCGCTTTTCACACATAAAGCGCCATGGAATAAATGGCACTATAATAAATATCTAGCTAGATGTTGGCCATGGTTATATAATACAATGTAGAGGACCCGTTGTTTTGGTGGTCACTTGCCAATGGGCTTCCTGTATCTAGATATGGCCCACATGAAGAAGCAGCAGTGGTTGCATCAATCATGTCTCATACGGCCAAGTACAATGACATCCAGCCATGCGCTCTGCCGGGCTGGGAGATTAGATGGATATTCTCTCATTTCTTGGATAGGTTGGAAGCCGTTGTCTAATTCAGAGCAGGGACTGATACTGTTTGCACTCAGTATCTCAGCAGCAGTCTGTCAGTCTGTCTGTCTCCCACCATTTTCTTGGAGGCAGTTCTCTCTTTGAAGATGAGAAGGTGAGGGGAGCTGAAATGTGTCCCTTTGAACTGTGGTTGGGGCCCCGCGGAGACACAGCGGAGAGGACCCCACAGGCGCCTCCTCCCTTCACCCTGCAGTGTCTTGTTCCCCTGCTGGAGGCTAGTTAGTCAGAAGGACAGTCTGGCCTGGTAACCCCACTGAGAGGTGTCAGACTGGGTCACTGGGGCACACACCCTGTTTAACCCTATCTATGCTGCATGAAACGGTTAACTCCTTTGCTGCTAGTGATAGAAATATGTAGCTTGACCAGTTACGCCAGTAGAACCATCATTTTTTCAATCTGAAATACCATTTGCAAAACACTTTTTTTTGCTGCAGATGTGTTTCCAAAATGCTGAAAGAAATGTAATTCACTTCTATGTATGGGGAGTATAGCTCTATGTATGGGAAGTATAGCTATGTATAGGAAGTATAGCTCTATGTATAGGAAGTATAGCTCTATGGGGGTATAGCTCAATATATGGGGGTATAGCTCTATGTATGGGGAGTATAGCTCTATGTATGGGCAGTATAGCTCTATGTATGGGGAGTATAGCTCTATGTATGGGGAGTATAGCTCTATGTATGGGGAGTATAGCTCTATGTATGGGGAGTATAGCTCTATGTATGGGGAGTATAGCTCTATGTATGGGGGGTATAGCTCTATGTATGGGGAGTATAGCTCTATGTATGGGGAGTATAGCTCTATGTATGGGGAGTATAGCTCTATGTATGGGGAGTATAGCTCTATGTATGGGGAGTATAGCTCTATGTATGGGGAGTATAGCTCCTGTTTGCTTGTAATCAGTGTGTGTGCATAAAAGCTGAGTGAGTTTCTGGGATCCAGACAGACTCTTGCATCTTTCATCCAGCCACTGACGTTTCTGGATTGTGAGTCATGGGGAAAGCAAAAGAATTGTCACTGGATCTATGGGAAAAGGTAGTTTAACTGTATAAAACAGGAAAGGGTTACAAAAAGATATCCAAGGAATTGATAATGCCAGTCAGCACTGTCAAACTGTGATTAACAAATGGAAAATCAGGGGCTCTGTAAAAACAAAACCACGGTCCGGTAGACCAGCAAAAATGTCATCCATAACTGCCAGGAAAATTGTTCGGGATGCAAAGAAAAACCCACAAATAACTGAATACAGCTGAAATACAGGTCTCTCTGAAAACTAGCGGTGCGGCTGTTTCGAGTCGCCACAAGAAAGCCATTACTGTGCAAAAGTATCTCACCTACAATGCACAAAACAGCACAGAGACAAGCCTCAAAACTTCTGGAACAAGGTAATTTGGAGTGATGAGACCAATATTGACCTTTTTGGCCACAACCATAAACGTTATATTTGGAGAGAGGTCAACAAGACCTATGATGAAATGAACACCATTCCTACTGTAAAGCATGGAGGTGGATCGCTGATGTTTTGGGGAAGTGTGAGCTACAAAGGCACAGGAAACTTGGTCAAAGTTGAAGGAAAGATGAATGCAGCACGTTATCAGCAAATACTGGAGGCAAATTTGCTCTGATCAGCCCTAAGCTGCCCATGGGATGCACTTGAACGTTCCAACATGACAATGATCCAAAACACAGAGCCAAGTCGGCCTGTCATTGGCTACAGGAGATCAAAGTGAAGGTTCTGGAGTGGCCATCTCAGTCTCCTGACCTCAATATCATTGAGCCACTCTGGGGAGATCTCAAGCGCGCAGTTCATGCTAGACAGCCTGTGAATTTACAGGAACTGGAGGCTTTTTGCCAAGAAGTGTGGGCAGCTTTACCATCTGAGAAAATAGAGAACTTCATCCACAACTGCCACAAAAGACTTTAAGCTGTCATTGATGTTAGATGGGGCAATACACGGCATTAAGAAATGGGGTATGTGAACTTTTGATCAGGGTCATTTGGATGTTTTGGGTTGTCATTATGATTTAAATAGAGAAAACACAGTAGTCTCACAATAAATGGCTTCACCCAACCACTAACCATGAGTGGAGAAAAAGTTTTGGCGTTATCATTTATATTCTCTGAAAAAAGGGCAAGAAAGTATGTAAACTTTTGAGCATAACTGTATACTATTGTAAGGCTATGTGCATACTTTCAGGATTTTTATAGATTTTTTTTCGGCCGTTTTCCACTGAAAAAAAGCTAAAAAAAACCCGCTTACATAAGCATCCCATCATATTTCATACATTCCGCATTTTATGTGCACATGCTGCGTTTTTTTCTGCATTATGGAGAAAAACGCAGCAAGTTCATTCTTTGTGTGGAATCGCGGCGATTCCGCACACATAGGAATGCATTGATCAGCTTACTTTCCGCATGGGGCTATGCCCACCATGTGCAAAGTAAGTGGATCATGTGCGGATGGTACCCTGTGTCTGGAGGGGAGGAGACTCTCCTCCAGGGACTGGGCCTCATATCCTGTGTAAAAAAAAAAATAAAAATTATTAAAATTAAAAAAAAAAATTAAAAATTAAAATTAAAAAGTTATTTTCTCACCTTCTGGTGGCCCCCGCAGCCTTCCAGCTCCTTGCGATGCTTCCGTTCCCAGTGATGCTTTGCGACAATAACCTGTGATGACATAGTGGTCTCGTGTGATGCTACATCATCTTGGGTCAATGTCGCGAGGCATCACTGGGAACGGGAGCATCGCGAGGAGCGGGAAGGCTGCGGGGGCTGTCGGAAGGTGAGAATATCACGATTTTTTTTTTTTTTAATATTTTTAACATTCTATCTTTTTACTATTGATGCTGCATAGGCAGCATCAATAGTAAAAAGTTGGTCACACTTGTCAAACACTGTTTGACAAGTGTGACCAACCTGTCAATCAGTTTTCCAAGCGATGCTACAGATCGCTTGGAAAACGCTAGCATTCTGCAAGGTAATTACGCTTGCAAAACGCTAGTGTTTAGTGGGAATACGCATGCCAATTCCGCATGCGTTTTACATGCGGTAGGGAGTGGAGGAATTGCCGCGAAAATTTCCGGACGTGTGAACATAGCCTAATGGTACCATAGTGCTTACATGCCAGCAACCTCAAAGCTCATTTCTAAGATATGCCAACAAATATTTGGATAGTGACAAGTTTGGGCATTTTAGCGGTTAACTTAACATATTGAAGATACAGTTGTATAATCAATATGGACTTATAGTACAGACTCTCAGCTTTAGGCCTTTTTCACACATTCAGTATTTGGTCAGTATTTTACATCATAATTTTAAGCCAGAAACAGGAGTGGAACAACCAGAGGAAAAATATAATAGAAACACATCACCACTTCTGTATTTATCACCAGCTCCTGGTTTCGACTTACAAATACTGATGAAAAATACTGACTAAATACTGAACGTGTGAATGTGGCCTCAATTTAGGGTATTCACATCCTAATTGGAGTAAGTGTTTAGGAATTACAGCTCTGTTGTATGTAACTGCTTCCTTTTAGGTACCAAAAGTAATTGGACAATTTTCTCAAAAGCTTTTAAATTGGCTGCATGGGCCTGTCCCTCATTACTACATCATCAATTAATCAGGTAAACATTTTGGAACTGATTCCAGGCATGGCATTTGCCTTTCAAAGCTGTTGCTGTGAACCCACAACATGCAGCCAATGGAGCTCTCAATGGAAGAGAAACAAACCATCATTAGGCTGAAAACAAAAAGAAAAAATCCATCAGAGAAATAGCAGAAATGTTAGGAGTGGCCAAATCAACAGTTTGGTTCATTCTGCAAAAATAGAGTGCACTAGTGATCTTGGGACCTCCAAAAAGGCCTGGACCTCAATACAACAGTGGTGGATAATTGCAGAATCCTTTCCATGGTGATAAAAACCCCTTCAACACACCCACCCATGTGAAGAACACTCTCCAGGAAGTAGGAGCTTCAGTATCTATCAGTGTCTACCATAGAGAGATGACTTCATGAGAGCAAATCCAGAGGGCTCAACACAAGGTGCAAACCATTAATCCGCTTCAAAAATAGAAAGGCCAAATTAGTTTGACTAAAAAATCTAAAGAAGTCGCCCAGTTCTGGAAGAACAAAACTAAGATCAACCTGTACCAGAATGATGGGAAGAAGAAAGTATGGAGAAGGTTTGGAATGTTTCATGATCCAAAGACCAGCACAACCTCTGTAACAAATAGTGGAGGACGTGTGATGGTGCGGACATGCATGGCTTCCAATGGGGTCACTAGTGTTTGATGATGTGACTGAAGACCGAAGCAGCTGGATGAATCCTGTGTGTACAGGGCCATACTTTCTGCTCAGATTCAACCACCAAATGCACCAAGGTTGATCGGACGGAGCTTCACAGGACAGATGGACAATGACCCGAAACATACTGCGAAAGCAACCCAGGAGAAGGCAAAGAAGTGGGATATTCTGCAATGTACGAGTCATCACCAGATCTCCGCCCCATCGAGCAGGATTCCACCAGCTTAACGCAAAAACTGAGGCAGAAAGACCCACAGACAAGCAACAACTGAAGTCACTGTGGTAAATGCGGCAAAGCCTCAAAGAGGAGGAAACCCAGCGTTGGGTGACGTCCATGGCTTCCAGACTTCAGGCCGTCATTGTCTGCAAAAGATTCTCGACAAACATTTCATTTATGATAAAGGTAGTTTGTCCAGTTACTTTTGAGCCCCTAATATAAGGAGGCATTGTAGAAGAATGGCTGCAATTCCTAAACGTTTCACGGGATGTTTTTCTTCAACTGCTTTAGTGAAACCTGAAAGTTGACACATCAATTATTCTTTAATTTTGCATCGAAAACAGTGGCCAGCAGAGCTGAAATAACGAAGGTTCAGTCCCTGTTCAAATATTTCTGGACCTAACTGTACATGCAGAAGAACACATAATTATTGGATGATTAATTGATAAAAGTAACCTGACAGGCATTGTGTTACTGCGCTTAGTGTACTGGCCCCGCCCCCAGCGCACTTCCAGGTGAATTTGCATGTGGTTTCAAAGCTTGTTTTCTCAGCATTGGCACATCGGATTGCAATGGGTATTATTTTATTGTTGTCCTACAACCTAGTTTCAGTAGCAAAAATCAGTCCTTCCTTTTAAAGGCAACCTGTCATCTGATACATCCTGCCCAAACTTCAGGCATCAGGAAGCAGAGCCTGGCTGCGCGATATATATTTCTCTGAAATGCTACGGAGAAAATATATCTGGAAAAGAGAAAATAGCCAGAGACCAGACTAATCCAGAGCTGCTCCTTGACCGGCTCTTCCCAGCGCTGTTAGAGGTGATTGACAGGTCTCTCCTCATGTGTACTTAGGGAGAGATCTACTAATTACCTGCGGCGGCACAGGGAATAGGCGGCCAGGGAATGGAGTTGGACTAGTCTGGACTCCACCTATTTGCTCTAATAAGTATTTTTTTGACATACAGGAGTGTCAGTACTGTTAGAGGTGATTGACAGGTCTCTCCTCATGCGTGCATAAGAAGAGATCTATTAATCACCTGCGGCGGTGCTGGGAATAGGCGGCCAGGGAATGGAGCTGGACTAGTCTGGTCTCCACCTATTTGATCTAATAAGTATGTTTTTTTTCTGACATACAGGATTGTCAGTGCTGTTAGAGGTGATTGACAGGTCTCTCCTCATGTGTACTGTGGGAGAGATCTATCAATCACCTGTGGCGGCGCTGGGTATAGGCGGCCAGGGAATGGAGCTGGACTAGTCTGGTCTCCACCTATTTGATCTAATAAGTATGTTTTTTTTCTGACATACAGGAGTGTCAGTGCTGTTAGAGGTGATTGACAGGTCTCTCCTCATGTGTACTGTGGGAGAGATCTATCAATCACCTGCGGCGGCGCTGGGTATAGGCGGCCAGGGAATGGAGCTGGACTAGTCTGGTCTCCACCTATTTGATCTAATAAGTATGTTTTTTTCTGACATACAGGAGTGTCAGTGTTGTTGGAGGTGATTGACAGGTCTCTCCTCATGTGTACATAGGGAGAGATCTATCAATCACCTGCGGTGGCGCTGGGTATAGGCGGCCAGGGATGGAGCTGGACTAGTCTGGTCTCCACCTATTTGATGTAATAAGTATGTTTTTTTTCTGACATACAGGCGTGTCAGTGCTGTTAGAGGTGATTGACAGGTCTCTCCTCATGTGTACTGTGAGAGATCTATCAATCACCTGCGGCGGCACTGGGTATAGGCGGCCAGGGATGGAGCTGGACTAGTCTGGTCTCCACCTATTTGATCTAATAAGTATGTTTTTTTTCTGACGTACAGGATTGTCAGTGCTGTTGGAGGTGATTGATAGGTCTCTCCTCATGTGTAGATAGGGAGAGATCTATTAATCACCTGCGGCGGCGCTGGGAATAGGCGGCCAGGGATGGAGCTGGACTAGTCTGGTCTCCACCTATTTGATCTAATAAGTATGTTTTTTTTCTGACGTACAGGATTGTCAGTGCTGTTGGAGGTGATTGATAGGTCTCTCCTCATGTGTAGATAGGGAGAGATCTATTAATCACCTGCGGCGGCGCTGGGAATAGGCGGCCAGGGAATGGAGTTGGACTAGTCTGGTCCTCCACCTATTTGATCTAATAGGTATCTTTTTTTCTGACATACAGGAGTGTCAGTGCTGTAAGCTTCTTTTGGACCTCCAAATTAAAACTTCAGGGGCTCATAAAGGTCTAACAGATCTCGTTGGGTTCTTAACGATTATATGTGTACGTGAAAGTAGAAATTCAATGTCAGTGTAATTCATCTCCTCCAGGTTCATTGCCGTTCTGTGCTCACATCTCCATCACTCATTCCAAAGTTTTAGAAGTAAGCAAAAGTTTAGTAAAAGTATTTTCTAATTAATGGTGTAATTATACCATTGTGTCCTGCGTGAACGAGATAATGATATTGTGAACCCAGTGGAGGGTAGGGATGGGTTGGCCTACCACATCCTGAATAATGAAAAAAAAAAAAAAAAGTGGCTTAATAGGGAAAAAAAAAAAATCGATCCTTTTACAGTGTCGGAGATGAAACAAGATCTGTCTTCTTTAGCTTCACTCGAGACATGTAGGAACGTAGAAGTTCTCTCCTCGGGTTTGCAGAACAGACATAATTTGACTTTTTCACACTGGAGGAGACGTGTATAGACACATCAGACAGCAGAATACGTGGTCAGATAGGACGGTGACGCTTACACTGTAAGTCGCAGGGTATACAATACGTCGCTATGCACTAATATTAGAAACTTAGTGTTACCTGTTTTTTTCAGAGCCTTTATTGCAGCACACTGGCATTGAGCTGCCAATTGAATTTTTTTTTTTTCTGAGCAATTTAGGGGGTAAAAGAATGCTACATTTCTTAGGGAAAAAAATCATTAGTTTTTACAAGTTGCTACCATTCTTATCAAAGCACATGATTACTGATTGGAGTCTGCATAGAAAGCTGAAATGAGGGCAGTCGGGTTAAGATTGCAGTACGGGGTCCGGCCATTTCACATCTGTCATAAAGCATCTCGATCTGCAATTTATTGGAAGGTTTCTACTGGCTTTGCTGCTGGTATATACTGTATGCAGTTTATTTGCTGCTGGTATATTTCTGCATGTGGTTTATTCACTGCTGCTATGTATTTGGGTATATAGATCAATCCCTGCTGGAATATATTTATGCATACAACTAATAGGAACGGGGAATATCAGCTGATAGAAATACAATTTTTGATATTATTTACTGACGATGATAAAACGTCCTGGGCAATTTGACTGTGCAGGGACCAGAAATGTCTAATGGCAGTCTTTGCTACAGGTTCGTAGGATAATTAGTTGGATTTGCCATTAAAATGAATCTGTCCCCAGGTTTTCGTCATGTAATCCGAGAGCAGCATGGTGTAGGAACAGAGACCCTGATACCAACGATGTGTCACTTACTAGGCTGTTCTGCTGTCAATACAATCAGTGTTTTATCAGCAGGAGATTATCACTACAGGACTTGGTATCTGGTGCCTCCTAGTCCACCCACGCCCCCACTTCTAATTGGCTGCTTCCTGTGTACACAGTATATTGAGAGAATGTTGCCAATCAGTGGTGTGGGTGGGGTTATACAGGGCTCAATAGTCAGAGCTCTGCTAGATCTACAGCAGAGAAAATGTGATTGCATCAAAATGACAGCAAGCAGCCCAGTAAATGCCACATAGCTGGAATCAGGGTCTCAGCCCCTACATAATTCTGCCTTCAGATTACATAGCATAAACCTGCTGAGAGATTCCTTTTAAAGGGGTTCTATTCTTGTGATATACAGTATATGGCACGTACAGGCATCCATAGGTGTCAGGAGTTGAAGCTACAGGGCCCCATACATATACATATTAGAAATCTCACTGATTTCAGCAGGACAAGTGGCCTGTCTGATGTATATGGCGGCATAACGACTCTCCCACTACAGATGGTAAAGGAGGAAAAAATGATCAGGCATATTAAATGATATATACCCAATCCTTTTATTCTCCCTGAAGATAAGTTCTCAAGTGATTACTCTACTCCTCCTATTAATAACAACTACTACTACTACTATCATCCACTCTGAGGTGTCCGATACAAGCAGCACCTGCACAAATACAAGTATATCAGGGATTGTGCCGAGCAGCAGATTTGTGCTGTAATCAGATCCGTGTAAGACGCTGGTGACAGGCGGAGTGTCATCTAATATCAGAGAGCAGTAACCCGACCCCAGAGGAGCCACATTCTCTCAGAGGACGTTATTGAAGACTTTATCTACAGATCATCTGGGAGCAGCACCCACAAGGCTCATCTTCTCCGCCGGCGTCCGAGGGGTTAATGGTCACAGCAGTGCGGAGGCTGGAAATGTAGTCTGCCATCAGGGGGATCCAGGGGAACATGGAGGAGGAGACCCTGCTTCCAATTAGTGAGGGGGACACACCAGAGCAACAAGTCCTGTGGTCACAAGTCCCTAATGTGGATCTGTATGGGACAGCATGGACGGATATTATCTATCTATCTATCTATCTATTATCTATTTATCTATCTATCTATTATCTATCTATTATCTAACATCTACAGTATCTATTATATATCTATTACTTATTATCTATTATCCATCTATGTATTATCTATCTATTATCTATCAATTATCTATTGTCTATCTATCTATTGTCTATCTATCTATCTAACTATCTATCTATCTATTATCCATCTATCATCTATTATCGATTTATCTATTATCTATCTATTATCATCTATTATCCATCTATCTATTATCTATCAATCTATCTATTACTTATTATCTATCTATCTATCTATCTATCTATCTATCTATCTATCTATCTATCTATCTATCTATCTATCTATCTCAGGAAGTTCCCCATACTCTTGCCCTGTGAGTTCCCTGGAGCTTGTATACTGCCTATGTTGTGATTTTTCATGTTTTTTTTTTTTTTTAGCAACATTGCAGACACTTTTACATTGGCCACTAGGGCTGTTTTTAGACTCATTCTTCCTCTCTCTTCAGAACGAGTTTTCAGCAGCCTCCTTATCCTCAGAGGCAGGATTACATCTACAGGTAACACCTCTGTACACAGTGGATTCCAAAGCCTCCTCCAATCACAACAGGCGATGTCACAGCTGTCCCTCCTCTCTCCCTGTACAATCACCTTCTATGAATACACTCATTAGATGTCTCAAAGCAAAATATAAGTTTAGACTAAAGTAAACCCTGAATCAATAGGAAGTGAGAGATTAAAAAGCTCCAGTGGGCAATGTGAAAATTGCAAGATTACTCATTTTTATTTTCCATAAATATGGCCCTGTGAGGGCTTTGTTTTTTTGCAGGATGAGTTGTAGTTTTCAATGGCATTGATTTTACCATATCATGTACTGGAAAACGGGAAAAAAAATCCCAAATGTGGTAAAATTGCCAAAAATGTGCAATTCCACAATTGTTTTTTGGATTTTTTTTTACCATGTTCACTAAATGCTAAAATTGACCTGTCATTTTGATTCTCTAGGTCATTACGAGTTCATAGACACCAAACATGTCTAGGCTGTTTTTTATTTGACTGGTGAAAAAAAAATTCCAAAATTTGTAAAAAGAGAAAAAAAAATTGTGCCATTTTCCATTACCCGTAACGTCTTCATTTTTCATGATCTGGGGCTGGGTGAGGGCTTATTTTTTGCACGCCAATCTGATGTTTTAATTGATACCACTTTGGTGTGTATACAATCTTTTGATCACCCGTTATTGCATTTTATTACAATGTTGCAGCAACCATAAAAACGTAATTCTTTTGTTTCGATTTTTTTTTCTCGCAACGCTGTTTGCCGATTTGGATTAATTCTTTTTACATATTGATAGATCGGGCGATTCTGAATGTGGTGATACCAAATATGTGTATATTTGAATTTTCTTATTGTATTATTTTGAATTGGGGCAAAAGGGGGGTGATTTGAACTTTTATACTATTTTTTTATTTTTAAAAACTTTTTTTTTTTTTACACTTGCTTCAACAGTCCCGATGGATGACTAGAAGCTGCTATCATCCGATCGCGTGTAGAGAAATGCTCACTTGCTATGAGCGCTGACCGCTGGACGGCACTCATAGCTATCTGGCTATGACAACCATAGGGGTCTCCTGCTGACCCCGGGTTGTCATGCCAACCCATCGGCAACCTGCAGTCATGTGACACGGCACCGATGGGATGAGGTAATCATGCGCTTCCTGCGCGTGCATGTTAAATGCTGCTGTCAGAGTTTGACAGCGGCATTCAACATGTTAACAGCCGCGGGTGGATCGTGATTCCACCCGCGGCTGTTAGAGGCACATGATCAGATCAGCTGTCATGTGCCGGAAAAGGTAGGGGCTCATCGCCGGAGCCCGCACCAAACAGGGGGAGGCGTCCAATGATGGACTCTGCCCGTTATTGGATGTTAAGGGTTTAAATTCCCTTCAAAGAGGTTGTTTAAGAAAGGGAATGTGAAAAAAACCCCCAAATAAACATTGTGCTCATTAAATGCCTCACAGCTTCAGAGCCTTAGGTCTAGTGGTTTTTGCAGTTCTGTCTACTTTTGCTGCAGCGATTACTAGGAGACTGCTGAGATAATTGATTGGCTGCAGTGGTCACATCTTTCAGCTGCCACGTACCACTGACAGTCATGACTACTTGGTTCTTATAACTCATCCTGCTTTTATGGCGTAAATCATGATGAACTTGTTAGGACACGTTTGGCCATGAACCCTCCCTCTAAGCTTCTCACACTTTTCAAAACATTGCCCAAACTAACGTAAAAACACTTAAAAGTTGCAGAATAGTTTTTGTGCATGGTTGTTCCCAAAATTTGCTGTGCCAAACAATTTTTCCGAAAGATTTCTTGTTATACTGAATGTTTTAGTTACTTCTGTTCCACATCGCTTCACAGATTTTAAATGAAAAAGCAGATCACAAAGGGACATGGCTTGAAATTTGCCAACCAATAGATAGTATAAATGTAGAACAAATTGATCATCCAGCATGAGAAATTGTGATAAAAGTTTTAGTCCGATGCATTATCTGCACCTGTTATTGGTCATGGTTTTATTGATTTTTTTTTTTTGCCTTTTTTAGTTTGTGCCATGTTCCTCTTTCCATTTGCTCCTTTTTTTTTTAAATAAATCTTTCATGTATTTTTTGTTTTTTGTTCTTCATTCGTCACTGTGAACCAAGGTTTTTGGCCTCCAAATGATTCATCATTTGCCACTTTTTGAAAAATTGCTGAATTTGTCTGAAATGTCCTCCATCTTTCCCCTACAGTGTTTTTTCTTTACGTATGGCTGAAATTTTTTTTATACAAAATTTTGCATTATTTTAGCCAAATGTGTCACTTTTTTGCGCTAAGAAAATGAGTTAAAGACAAAAATAAAGAGAATCTTCAATTTTGGGCAAAATTCGCAAACTGTGCGAGTCTTCGGCCGGGATCACACATGCGAGAAACACGTCCGTGTCTCGCATGTGAAACCCAAGCTCTGGCGCCGGCACTTGGGAGCGGAGCGTGCGGCTCCATGTGTTGCTACGCTCCCAAGTGCCGGCGCCAGAGCTTGGGTTTCACATGCGAGACACGGACGTGTTTCTCGCATGTGTGATCCCGGCCTTATACGTTAGCAAATCACAAATGATGCTCTAGAAATTCTGGAATGTTTTAAACCATTACAATTGGGCAGATTTATGAAAATTGTCCAAATGAAAAATTGTCTTTGTGGCCAATTTCGACCAATCCAAACTTTAATTTCTTCACCTGTTCCGGTAAAATGAAAACTGACCTGTGATTTGCGATTCCCATTTCCAATTCCTCTTTAGTAGATCCCTTTGATCTGTTGTAAATTAGGATGTTCTTATCCTTGAGCTGCGTGTCTTTTCTAGACAGTCAGAGGTCCTACAACATCTGGAATTAGTCTCTATCTTACTGCTTAACCAGGCCTCATGACCTCCAGTAGTAAAGGCTAAAGTACTTCTTCATTCTAACATCCACATTGAAGACCATCATGATCGAGTCGTAGAAACTAGTTTCAGAATCAAAAACTTGTACGTTCTTTCCAACGTTTTTTCCCCCAACTTATTTTCTATACGCCGAACACTTCAAGTAACCTTCGAGTAACCACTGCCAAGATTTTTTTTTTGCCAAATGTAAGCCATTAGTTGGTCCAACTTCATATATGGCCTCTTAGGAATCCCATTAAGGATTAAGAAAAAGGTTAAGTTAGGTGAGAATCTCTTATGAAAAGAAAGGGTTATCTCACTCTACAGGTTGTTTTCTAGAGGCACCTAACGGCTCTAGACATAAATCAAACTTAAGGAGCAAGGCAACACCTCAATTCTTCCGAAGCGTTACATTCCATTCTTATCTGATTTATAGATTTATAGTGTCCAGTGCGGAAAGTTTGAGGATATCCTATAACCAGCAGTTTTGAACACACTCTACTGATAAAGGCCATTAATAAATCCTCTCTGAACACTCCTACTACTGCGCAGACCACACAGCAGTCAACCCTTTAATTGTCATCCACATTCCATCAAAAAGCCCTCATTGAGCCCGGCTTGGCAAAAAGATCTGGATGTGGATTGAACCGATTTTATCATCTATCATTGTAATGTTTTCAAAATTTTAGTTGACTTCTCAGAAGATTATAACTTTGAAATATCTCTATTGGAGGTCATGGCTTCGTTGTTATTATTTGTAGCATTTTTTTCTTTTTTTTTTTATCTTGTTTTTCTTTTTCTTTTTTTTTTTTTGGCATTGACTGATTTTGTGCCAAACTCATCAAAATTGGAGCACAATATTTAATGAATTGGTGAAAATTCCAAATTGCTTATTTTGGTAATCTTTTGTGACTTGGTAGAGTGGAAAAAAAAAAAGTCACACGATTCTTTCAATGAGCTTTAAAATGGCAGGCATTAGTCTTCAACGGCATAATAAACGGTACATTAGACAGACTTTGTGCTCTGTTATGATACTGGAGAACAACTGTGCAAAAATGTTGAGATATTTCAAAAGTCACAATTGATTACTGAGGCAAAAAACATTGGGATAGTAAAAGACACAATAAAGCAACGTAAAGTTAAAAAAGGCATAAATTAAGTAATGAATAAGGTGCAAAAAAAAAAGTGATTATCATAATAATAAAAAAGCACAAGCTCAATTATGAATCAGTGCCTAATTGACAGAATCCACTAACCCTGGAGGAAACGACCCCCATCTAAGGCCGGGTTCACATCACATTGCGTTAATGGCGTCCATTAGACGGACTACGTTACACCATGGCGTAACGCAGTCTGTTAACGTCGCCATTAATTCCTATGTCGGATGCATCGCTAGCGCACGCCCACAATGGGCGTGCGCTAGCGATGTGCCGTCATTGGGTGACGGACCCTGAGACGCGGGCTGCAGCGTTTCCAGGTCTGTCACTGCTAGCGCAGATAGAGCTAGCAGATGCTCTATCTGCGCTAGCGCGATGGAATGTCGGCACTTGCATTAACAGCAGCCAGTTAACGTATGTGTTGAACGGGCTGCTGTTAACGCAATGTGAACCCGGCCTAAGGTACATTCAGTCAACATTCACTTGGCAGATGTTGGGGGGGAGGAAAGGGTTACACAAGTTGAGTTTCAACATGCCAAATCCTTTGTTCTCATGGGATATTAACCACCTAAACCAATGAGAACACATGCTGAACCAAGCGTGCATACATGTGGTAAGGTCACGAGGAATACCTGTTGGCCAACAGATCCTGAAGGTGCATGGTCATCTTTCGATCCGATGTCAAAGTGACCTCAGATTAGGTGCCAACATGCAGACAGATCTTTGTTTTCAGGCTAGGCTTTTATCACTGTCAGGGAAGGGAAAAAATGTAATCAGCTCACAATCTAGGGAGGATAATCAAGTGTGAAAAGCACTTGAATTCCCATAGGAATCCTGGTAGACCTTGTATGGTCAGAATATGGTGCAGGAAGGGTAGAGGCCCCCGTCACACTTAGCGACGCTAAAGCGATCCCGACAATGATACGACCTGTCAGGGATCGTTGCTGCGTCGCTATGTGGTCGCTGGTGAGATGTCAAACAGTGAGATCTTCCCAACGACGCAGCAGCGATGCGGCGACCTGTAGCGACCTGTACAATGATGTCGTTGGTCGTTGTGACCCTGTCACATGGCAGCTATTTTGACTATTCAGACCTCGATGAGGGACGTCCTGTGTGACGTTGTAGTCACACAGGCGTGCATTTGCGTTGCCTTTTCCGCGCCCATTCAGTTCCGATTGGTGGTCGCTACTGCGTTCTGATTGGCTGCCTGCGACTCCTCTTCAATTTATCTATTCTTTAACGGTTCTTCAGACACCTATACTTTGTGCACAGTAGGTAGGTATCGTTTGGGGTCTCAAATGCGTTTTCATTTTTCCTTAATTTATAGGGCACCTACTAATTATCTGCTATCATTGCTCTGGAGGGAGGGCCTTCTGTTGAAGGCATGACCGCCAATCAGAACGCAGTAGCGACCACCAATCGGAGCGGAGGGGTGTGGAAAAGGCAACGCAAATGCACGCCTATGTGTCGGTGTCTGAGTCGTCAACAAGGTCGTTGGTAAGGTGTCAAACACAGCGATGAGTGCTACCCAGCGGGACCTCAACGATCAAAAAAAGGTCCAGGCCATTCCGACACGACCAGCGATCTCACAGCAGGGGCCTGGTCGCTGCTACGTGTCAAACATAGCGAGATCGCTACTGAGGTCGCCGTTGCATCACAAAACTTGTGACTCAGCAGCGATCTCGCTAGCGATCTCGCTTAGTGTGACGGGGGCTTAGGAACACATCAGGCTGTTGTCCAGGTCAGAAATGGAAGAAGGGTCCATGAGGACTGAACTCCAGAACCAATGAGAAAATGTTAAAACATAACTTATACTGTGCAATTAAAAACATGGTGAGAAAGACAAAAAAGATTAAAAAAAGATCAAGGACTCAAATTCATGCGTTTCGGGTTAGCAACCCTTATTCACAGCCATGAATAAGGGTCACTTACCCAAAATGAGTAAACTAATGAATCCTTAATCTTTTTTTATGCTTTTTGCTTTTTCTCACCATGTTTTTAATTACACAGTAAATGTTATGTTTTTAACATTTTCACATTGGTTCTGGAGCCCAGTCCTCAAGGACCCTTCTTCTTATCACCGTCGGCAAGAACATTCGAATGAGAAACATGTCATTGCCCTAGTCAATGCTCATTTTCCTGCTATGTGTGAATGAACGTTTATCCTATTATTTGGATTATTTGCCTTTAGCACGTACTAGACTACTTATTGTTAATGGAAAAATACATTGGAGTCTATTCTTGGCCAAGAAGATTTTGATCTGTGGCCTTCTAATTACAAGGAATCCAGATTAGAAGAAAGCAAGAAACCACCACCCAGATTATAATTAAATCAAGACGCGGTTTAGCCGCCCTCATATTTGTCACTTTAACTCTTTGCATTTGATGACAAAAACATTGCAATGTGTCTATGTTGGTGTGAGTAAAAGACTTCAGCCTTCCTCACTGGAGCTCACATCACATATTCCACCACCTGCAAAATCGGGAAGACAACCTAGTCCTGACCTGTGACTTATGATGACACCTTGATTGTCTTCTACTGTCAAGGTTCCAATACAGCTATCTAAGATGTATGGACCCCTAACGTCAGAAGACCGGTAAGATGTCAGCAGATGACAACGTCAGGCCTGGATTGTCTCGTGAGTCTCCCAACCTCCCTCATATATATATATACTGAGTTTGACCAAGCTTTCATGTGTTCTCATTGGAGAGAGCAGAGTAAGCAGCTGCCGGGAAGCACCTTTTTTGGCTGGGGGATGAAGGGATCAAATGTTTGAAGCTACACTGCCCAATTTGTCTTTCCACAAATACTTTGGCCAACTTTAATTTGTATGGGGGCTTTTACGGTATTATGCCTCCGGGCAACCTCCAAGGTTACAGAATTCTATTGGACACTAATGTACCTTCATGTGGGGTAGAATACGAAACTTAAGGATCCCATATGCCTCCATTGTCTAATCTAATATTGAATACTGTCAGAATGATCAACTCTTTAAGAAGCTGTTCCATCAGGAAAACCATTGTTCATCCATGCTGAGGACCTGGTGCATCAAAGCAGTACAGGAAAAAATTGACACTATATAATACCACACGTTGCCAACAAAGCCAAACTTTTATGGGGTAAAAATTAGTCGTTTTCAAAGAACAACCCGTTTAAGAAATACCCATTGCTTTTATGTGTTGCCACATGGTTATGAAGCACTCTTGATATCCTTGTTATCTAGCTTACCATTTGGATCCCATCTCAAATTGGGAAGGGGTGGTATTCCCAAGTGCACCATGGCCACTGCCCTAAACCAGTCCCACATTGCCATGCAAGCTTATTTTACCTTCTGCATTAGGGCCATAACACAGAGACCCTTATTTGAATGTGAACATATAAATATACAGGAAAACAAAAAGTAAATCTAAAATGTTCATCATCACTCATCCCTGTTAAAAGAATAACTAAACTTTTTTCTTTTTTAATTATTTTGTAAGATTTGAAACTTTGCCAGTCACTTGATTAGGGATTTTGTCTCCTTGCCTGTAAAAAGAAAATGCATGTAAGTAGCTTCTAAACTCTTTTCAGCTGCATTAATATCAGAGCATATTTATTTGGAGTACAGATGATAGCAGTGATTGGTCAGCCCATGTCCTTCCTCTGAGTGTTCTGCTTATCAGCACATACTCATTTGAAGTACAGATGATGGCAGTGATGGGTCATCCCATGTCCCTCCTATGAGTGTTCGGCTTATCAGCACATATTCATTTGGAGTAACATAGTAACATAGTAACATAGTTAGTAAGGCCGAAAAAAGACATTTGTCCATCCAGTTCAGCCTATATTCCATCATAATAAATCCCCAGATCTACGTCCTTCTACAGAACCTAATAATTGTATGATACAATATTGTTCTGCTCCAGGAAGACATCCAGGCCTCTCTTGAACCCCTCGACTGAGTTCGCCATCACCACCTCCTCAGGCAAGCAATTCCAGATTCTCATTGCCCTAACAGTAAAGAATCCTCTTCTATGTTGGTGGAAAAACCTTCTCTCCTCCAGACGCAAAGAATGCCCCCTTGTGCCAGTCACCTTCCTTGGTATAAACAGATCCTCAGCGAGATATTTGTATTGTCCCCTTATATACTTATACATGGTTTTTAGATCGCCCCTCAGTCGTCTTTTTTCTAGACTAAATAAACCTAATTTCGCTAATCTATCTGGGTATTGTAGTTCTCCCATCCCCTTTATTAATTTTGTTGCCCTCCTTTGTACTCTCTCTAGTTCCATTATATCCTTCCTGAGCACCGGTGCCCAAAACTGAACACGGTACTCCATGTGCGGTCTAACTAGGGATTTGTACAGAGGCAGTATAATGCTTTCATCATGTGTATCCAGACCTCTTTTAATGCACCCCATGATCCTGTTTGCTGGGTCAGCCCATGTCCCTCCTCTGAGTGTTCTGCTTATCAGCACATACTTATTTGAAGTACAGATGATGGCAGTGATGGGTCATCCCATGTCCCTCCTCTGAGTGTTCTGCTTATCAGCACATACTCATTTGGAGTACACTGATAGCAGTGATGGGTCAGCCCATGTCCCTCCTCTGAGTGTTCTGCTTATCAGCACATACTCATTTGGAGTACACTGATAGCAGTGATGGGTCAGCCCATGTCCCTCCTCTGAGTGTTCTGCTTATCAGCACATACTCATTTGGAGTACACTGATAGCAGTGATGGGTCAGCCCATGTCGCTCCTCTGAGTGTTCTGGTTATCAGCACATACTCATTTGGAGTACACTGATAGCAGTGATGGGTCAGCCCATGTCCCTCCTCTGAGTGTTCTGCTTATCAGCACATGCTCATTTGGAGTACACTGATAGCAGTGATGGGTCAGCCCATGTCGCTCATCTGAGTGTTCTGCTTATCAGCACATACTCATTTGGAGTACACTGATAGCAGTGATGGGTCAGCCCATGTCCCTCCTCTGAGTGTTCTGCTTATCACCACATGCTCATTTGGTGTACACTGATAGCAGTGATGGGTCAGCCCATGTCCTTCCTCTGAGTGTTCTGCTTATCAGCACATACTCATTTGGAGTACAGATGATGGCAGTGATAGGTCAGCCCATGTCCCTCCTCTGAGTGTTCTGCTTATCAGCACATGCTCATTTGGAGTACAGCTGATAGCAGTGATGGGTCAGCCCATGTCCCTCCTCTGAGTGTTCTGCTTATCAGCACATACTCATTTAAAGTACAGATGATGACAGTGATGGGTCAGCCCATGTCCCTCCTCTGAGGGTTCTGCTTATCAGCACATACTCATTTGAAGTACAGATGATGGCAGTGATGGGTCAGCCCATGTCCCTCCTCTGAGTGTTCTGCTTATCAGCACATACTCATTTAAAGTACAGATGATGGCAGTGATGGGTCAGCCCATGTCCCTCCTCTGAGGGTTCTGCTTATCAGCACATACTCATTTGAAGTACAGATGATGGCAGTGATGGGTCAGCCCATGTCCCTCCTCTGAGTGTTCTGCTTATCAGCACATGCTCATTTGGAGTACACTGATAGCAGTGATGGGTCAGCCCATGTCCTTCCTCTGAGTGTTCTGCTTATCAGCACATACTCATTTGGAGTACAGATGATGGCAGTGATAGGTCAGCCCATGTCCCTCCTCTGAGGGTTCTGCTTATCAGCACATACTCATTTGAAGTACAGATGATGGCAGTGATGGGTCAGCCCATGTCCCTCCTCTGAGGGTTCTGCTTATCAGCACATACTCATTTGAAGTACAGATGATGGCAGTGATGGGTCAGCCCATGTCCCTCCTCTGAGTGTTCTGCTTATCAGCACATGCTCATTTGGAGTACACTGATAGATGTGATGGGTCAGCCCATGTCCCTCCTCTGAGTGTTCTGCTTATCAGCACATACTCATTTGAAGTACAGATGATGGCAGTGATGGGTCAGCCCATGTCCCTCCTCTGAGTGTTCTGCTTATCAGCACATGCTCATTTGAAGTATACTGATAACAGTGATGGGTCAGCCCATGTCCCTCCTCTGAGTGTTCTGCTTATCAGCACATACTCATTTGGAGTACAGATGATGGCAGTGATAGGTCAGCCCATGTCCCTCCTCTGAGTGTTTTGCTTATCAGCACATACTCATTTGAAGTACAGATGATGGCAGTGATGGGTCAGCCCATGTCCCTCCTCTGAGTGTTCTGCTTATCAGCACATACTCATTTGGAGTACAGCTGATGGCAGTGATAGGTCAACCCCTTTCTTTTTTTCTTCAGAGTGTTCTGCTTATCAGAACAATCTCCTGCAGCAAATGATCCCGAAAGTTAATGCCACAGGCACTGAGATGACAAATCACTGCCATCATCTGTACTCCACATGAGTACATTCTGATATCAATGCAGCTGAAGGCAGGAGAATAGATTGGGGAAAACCCAGGATTTGGAAGCCACTTACATTTTTGTTTACAGGAAAATAATTTGCAAACTTTCATGACTTTTCATGCTAGACAAAATTATATAATAAAAGTTTAATTAGTCTTTAATGATGGTTTTACTTTTACTTCTGTTTTGAAACACTTTGCCTGTCTGTCATACAATATACTGCAATTAAATCATATTTTTCTTTCCCTGGTAGTTTCTTTCCAATAATCCTTTGCCATGGTCACAGTTTTTAGCCCACTGTGTTTATTTGCTAATTAACTTGAATTACTTGGCTGGCAGCTGGGGAGGGTTGACTACCAATGTGGTTATACACTTCATCCTCATGAACACACAGCTAATTAATGCAGAGGATGTCAATACCTCACCTCCAGCATTAAATCTCTAAAACTACTAGTTACTTAAACCCTAATGTGATAGATTACATTTTGTTTATTTGCATTTATTCTTTCACTTTCCAGAAAAACTAGTTTCTTTATAAACAAATAATAAATACAGGTGCTTCTCACAAAATTAGAATATCATCAAGTTAATTTATTTCAGTTCTTCAATACAAACAGTGAAACTCATATATTATATACAGTCATTACAAGCAGAGGGATCTATATCACATGTTTATTTCTGTTAATGTTGATGATTATGGCTTACAGCCAATGAAAACCCAAAAGTCATTATCTCAGTAAATTAGAATACTTTATAATCCCAGCTTGGAAAATGATTTTAAAATCCGAAATGTTGGCCTCCTGAAATGTGTGTTCAGTAAATGCACTAAATACTTGGTTGGGGCTCCTTTTTGCATCTGTGGCACCCCAGAGTCCGGTTGCCACGGTGACATTGCCTCCCTCTGTAGGGTGATGTCATGCCTGGAAGCAGGAAGAGGTCCCCATGCCAGGTAATACACAGCATGCATCACAATCCCTGCTCCAGGCCAGAAGGGGAGCTTTAGACCCGACTTTTGGGGAGCTGCTTTCCCTGGTTGGGAGGAGGAGTCAGCGTAGTCTGTTAGGGAGTTAGTGTGAGAAGAGAGGAGCGAAGACAAAGACTCTGGAGAATTGCAGCTGCGTCAGAGCTGACTCCAGGGCAGACCGCTGATGAGAAGGAAGCCAGAGTCCTTGGCTGTACGGGTGCTGTATGCCCCGACAGCCAAATCTGGAGGGCGGTGACTGTAAGCTCCCTGGCCACACAGAACACCCAGAGGCACCACAGCAGACCAAGAGCCCCGGGCTGCCAGTGAAAAGGCAGTGCCTGTGATAGGCTCATGCTGTCTGCCATACAGGACAAAGCCAAAACGCAGGAGATGGCCGCAGCTTAGCTACAGGAAGCAGGGACCCGAAAAGCGAGCACAGCAGGAAGGCCTCCAACCCCACCTTGTAAGGTGGACCCCCTGAATGCTTCCAGCCTAGACGGACTCCTTCTCTCATCAGTAACTAGTAGCCCGGATTACATGTTCATCTACCAAGAAGTAAAGGTAAAGAAAACTGTATTTTTCTGCGTCCCTTGCTTATTCTCCGCACCCCAGCGGTCACCACCACCTGAACCACCTGTTATATATGCCTTGGGGCCCCGCTCTACCCGTGGGGAGCTGTACCATCTTTGCTGTGTCACCATTGGCCCTGGTGGACCTGAACCGTAGCGTTGGTCATCCCTTACCGAACACCACAGGTGGCTTCATGAAACAATCCCATATAACTTTCCCCTTGCATTTTTATTGCATGCAAAGGGCCATAGAGTCGGGTCACGGCCCTGTGACTTCCCCCAAAGAACTGTCGGACCCAGTTCTGAGTACCCCATGGCCCTGGTGGGCATCGCACATCAATTAGTGCATCAATGTGGCATGGCATGGAGGCGATCAGCCTCTGGCACTGCTGAGGTGTTATGGAAGCCCAGGTTGCTTTGATAGCAGCCTTCAGCTCATCTGCATTGTTGGGTCTGGTGTCTCTCATCTTCATCTTGACAATACCCCATAGATTCTCTATGGGGTTAAGGTCCGGCGAGTTTGCTGGCCAATCAAGCACAGTGATACTGTTATTTTTAATCCAGGTATTGGTACTTTGGCAGTGTGGACAGGTGCCAAGTCCTGCTGGAGATGAAAATTTCATTCTCCAAAAAGCTTGTCGGCAGAGGGAATCATGAAGTGCTCTAAAATTTCCTGGTAGACGGCTGCGCTGACTTTTGTCTTTATAAAACACAGTGGACCTACACCAGCCATGGCTCCCCAAACCATCACTGATTGTGGAAACTTCACACTAGACCTCCAGCAGCTTGGAATGTGTCATCTCCACTCTTCCTCCAGACTCTGGGACCTTGATTTCCACATGAAATGAAAAATGTACTTTCATCTGAAAACAACACCTTGGACCACTGAGCAACAGTCCAGTTCTTTTTCTCCTTGGTCCAGGTAAGACGCGTCTGGCGTCTATTGCTCATGAGTGGCTCGACACAAGGAATGTGACACATGTAGCCCATGTCCTGGACACGTCTGTGTGTGGTGGCTCTTGAAGCAATGACTCCAGCAGCAGTCCACTCCTTGTGAATCTCCCCCAAATTTTTGAATTGCCTTTTCTTAACAATCCTTTCATGGCTGCATTTATCTCGGTTGCTTGTGCACCGTTTTCCTTCCACTCAACTTTCCATTAATATGCTTGGATACTGCTCTGTGAACAGCCGGCTTCTTTGGCAATGACCTTTTGTGGCTTACCCTCCTTGTGCAGTGTGTCAATGACTGGCTTCTGGACATCTGTCAAGTCAGTAGTCTTCCCCATGATTGTGGAGCCTATTGAAACAGACTAAGGGACCTTTTTAAACACTTAGGAAGCCTTTGCAGGAGTTTTTTGTTAATTCTAATTCACTGAGATAAGGACTTTTGGGTTTTCATTGGCTGTAAGCCATAATAATCAACATTAACAGAAATAAACACTTAAAATAGATCACTCTGTTTGTAATGACTCTACATAATGAGTTTAGTTTCACTTTTTGCATTGAAGAACTGAAATAAATTAACTTTTGATGATATTCTAATTTTGTGTGAAGCACATGAATACATATATTTTATCTTTAATTTCCTGTACAAATATATAATTTATTTAATTTTTCTGTTAATAAATGATTAATTTATTAGAAGTTTTATGTAACTACATTTTTTTTTTTTACATTTTAAAATCATTTCATTTGTTTTTATGTTACAAAATTGTATACAGTGGGGCAAAAAAGTATTTAGTCAGTCAGCAATAGTGCAAGTTCCACCACTTAAAAAGATGAGAGGCGTCTGTAATTTACATCATAGGTAGACCTCAACTATGGGAGACAAACTGAGAAAAAAAAATCCAGAAAATCACATTATCTGTTTTTTTAACATTTTTTTTGCATATTATGGTGGAAAATAAGTATTTGGTCAGAAACAAACAATCAAGATTTCTGGCTCTCACAGACCTGTAACTTCTTCTTTAAGAGTCTCCTCTTTCCTCCACTCATTACCTGTAGTAATGGCACCTGTTTAAACTTGTTATCAGTATAAAAAGACACCTGTGCACACCCTCAAACAGTCTGACTCCAAACTCCACTATGGTGAAGACCAAAGAGCTGTCAAAGGACACCAGAAACAAAATTGTAGCCCTGCACCAGGCTGGGAAGACTGAATCTGCAATAGCCAACCAGCTTGGAGTGAAGAAATCAACAGTGGGAGCAATGATTAGAAAATGGAAGACATACAAGACCACTGATAATCTCCCTCGATCTGGGGCTCCACGCAAAATCCCACCCCGTGGGGTCAGAATGATCACAAGAACGGTGAGCAAAAATCCCAGAACCATGCGGGGGGACCTAGTGAATGAACTGCAGAGAGCTGGGACCAATGTAACAAGGCCTACCATAAGTAACACACTACGCCACCATGGACTCAGATCCTGCAGTGCCAGACGTGTCCCACTGCTTAAGCCAGTACATGTCTGGGCCCGTCTGAAGTTTGCTAGAGAGCATTTGGATGATCCAGAGGAGTTTTGGGAGAATGTCCTATGGTCTGATGAAACCAAACTGGAACTGTTTGGTAGAAACACAACTTGTCGTGTTTGGAGGAAAAAGAATACTGAGTTGCATCCATCAAACACCATACCTACTGTAAAGCATGGTGGTGGAAACATCATGCTTTGGGGCTGTTTCTCTGCAAAGGGGCCAGGACGACTGATCCGGGTACATGAAAGAATGAATGGGGCCATGTATCGTGAGATTTTGAGTGCAAACCTCCTTCCATCAGCAAGGGCATTGAAGATGAAACATGGCTGGGTCTTTCAACATGACAATGATCCAGAGCACACCGCCAGGGCAACGAAGGAGTGGCTTCGTAAGAAGCATTTCAAGGTCCTGGAGGGGCCTAGCCAGTCTCCAGATCTCAACCCTATAGAAAACCTTTGGAGGGAGTTGAAAGTCCGTGTTGCCAAGCGAAAAGCCAAAAACATCACTGCTCTAGAGGAGATCTGCATGGAGGAATGGGCCAACATACCAACAACAGTGTGTGGCAATCTTGTGAAGACTTACAGAAAACGTTTGACCTCTGTCATTGCCAACAAAGGATATATTACAAAGTATTGAGATGAAATTTTGTTTCTGACCAAATACTTATTTTCCACCATAATATGCAAATAAAATGTTAAAAAAATAGACAATGTGATTTTCTGGATTTTTTTTTCTCAGTTTGTCTCCCATAGTTGAGGTCTACCTATGATGTAAATTACAGATGCCTCTCATCTTTTTAAGTGGTGGAACTTGCACTATTGCTGACTGACTAAATACTTTTTTGCCCCACTGTATATATTTTGATGTAATTTATATTCTAAAACAATATGATGTAATTGGTGTATTTTCGTTAATATTCCAGACAAATATTCCCTTTTTCTCTTTTAGGTCTGTCGCATAGATTTTTATTGGTGCACCACTTTACTCCTTCTTGAAAAGGCCTGCATTCTAAGTTTTATGACAATTGCCTCTACCATGTACATTACTGTAACTTTTATTAGCTTGTGGTGTTTGTGGCTTTTTATGGATTGTTTTTCATGTTAACTTGTGTCTCGACGTCGGCTGGTGCTGGAGGTGTAAGCGTATGGCTGAAGTACTTAAAACTGAACATTCCGTATGGAACTCGAATGATCGTAGCTGAGTTGTGAAATAAGAAATCCGTCTGAAAATGGAATTGTTATATTTAGCTCCTTTACTTCTGCATTAATCTAAAATGTTACTCTGTGGTGGGAGTTGGACGCTGTAATGTCCCGGCACACTATAAAATATAGTTTTATGCAAGTTCTCATTTCTGTTTTAGTTAAGTCTTTATGTTTTTCAGTGGTTTACACTTTAAAATCTTAAATTTTAAAACGTTACGTCAAGTCTACATTTCTGGAATGTTGAAGATTCTTGGGGTAGTCCTAAAGGGGACCCATCACCTTGTCAATAGTGACCAGTTTTTGCTCCTATTTTATTCCTGCAGCTCCCCTGAGCATTCCGCTTTTTTCTTTATTAAAATCCACCATACGGGTCAAGAGATATCGGCCTCTTTATCTCGTGTAAATTTTTATGATCTTTGCATAGAGGGTGTGGCTCACAAATAAATTTTGCAGAAGAGCCTAAAGACATGCCCACAAAGAGTCCTATAAACCACACCCTCTTTAAAAAAAAATCATAAGAATTAGCGCTAAATTAAAAAGTTCATATCTCTGGAACCATATGCCCGATATTAAAAAAAGTAAACGCTTCAGGGAGCTGCAGGAATAAAATTAGAGCAAAAACTGCACACCTCTCTTTAAAGGGTGTAGAAGTCCAGCCCCCTTTGTTTAGCAAACATTTTTTAGCAAACATCACTCCTGTGCCACCACTAAGGTCAAAATCGCAGCCAATGATTGGCTTCAGAGCTCACAAATCCATGTGAAAACCTCAGGGAACCTGGGAGGTGGCATAACAGGAGAGGCACAAGATTGTCAAGGTATTACCCAGTTTTGATTTTAAAAAAATGACAGGTGACTAATAGAAGTTAAGAACTGTGTTTTAGATATTTCGGAGACATAATGTAAACATACAAGACAGGACATCAGAACAACAACCATCCCCAGATGGTCTATATAAAGAGCTCTGCGAATAAAGAAGCAGTTCTTCATCACTTACTGATGTGATGCCCCAGAATTATATACAGAGTGGTGGAAAGCTGCAGAAAAACCCCAAAAACCACAAAATGCAGCTGGGAGAACTTTTCGGTTTGAATCTGCCACTCTCGGAATTCTGGTTGCGACATCATGATTCCGAAAGTTTCCACTAATGACTACTAATGGTATCTGCGAGCCACAGCAAGCGAAAGGTTCTATCAAACTTAACTATGTCATAATTTAACTTTTTACCATATTAACAGGAGTGAAAGCAGCTTCATATAAAGCTTCTTGTGATGCTTGATACCTTTAGGTAAAAATATATCCACATGGACTAACGAGGACCAACCACTTTTTGCGGACTTGGAATAATAAAGTAATAAGTAAGAAACCCATTAACTAACTACATAATACACAAAAATAAAACTAAATGATACAAGAGGCAAATTATGCCCTATCCCATTAAGGTCCCCATAGTCACTGGACAAAGTCAAACTGATTATAGGATCCTTCTGGCTTTCTCAGAATTCCAACTTCCAATTAGAGATGGGCAATTTGATTAGTTCTACTCTGGTTCGGCAACCACTCTGGTCCTCCAAAGCATCCAGTCTTCACTTCTGGGTATGTTATGGTTACTTTTACCCAGTCAATCTACGTTTCTAATATAATTTTAAGTGCGGTATGAAACAAAAGAACATAGGTAAAAGTTGGATCAAGTCAAAATTGTTCCAGTTTTTATGAAGCCAGCAAGGAAAATTAAAACGGAGTCATAGCTTGAGGTCCTAGTTCCTTCGGCTAAAGCTCTACCTGGACCTTTCAGTAAATGTCACTCATGTTACCATTTATAAAGGAATTGCTAAGTAAGTAAAACAAATAAATAATGAAATATAAAAATACAAAAATAATCTACAGTCTTTAGAGTGTTTGTATAGTCAGTTTGTCCTTAAACCCATAGGCCTAAGTCCAGAATAAGTTCTAGGTTACGTTTTCTCTACATGGGGCAAAGATTTAGCTCTATCGAAATTTTCTGGCTAAGGCAAAGTGGCTTGCTAGTTCTTCCCCCGCGGAGGCACTTTCCACTTGCTTGTCCTGCTATGTTTAGTTACACCTATATAGTATCTATACACCTGAAAGTTCCATTATTTCTGTTTTTTATAGGATACTGAAATGGTTAAAATGTGACATTTACTAGTCACAGGAGGAAACGCCTGTGTATTCGTGGGCAGCCCTTGTTAATTTCCTGGGTGGCTCGAGCTGAAGTTTTTTTTTTTAATCATTCTCTGCGCCCTCTTGTGCTCTTTTATCTCTAGGGAAGGAGCCATGTTTAGCAGCCTGCCTGTGAAAAAGGACCTCAGGGTTAGGTATATCTGCCTCAGCTCAAAGATTTCATTATTAGCTCTGTTACTAGGAGCAAACGCTTATCCTTCCCTTGAGAGACGGTGAAAAATTAACAGCGGCTCACGGTGGCGGTGCAAACCTTAAACTTTAATTACAGCATTGATATTCTTCACACAATAACGCTGTCATCGGTTATTTACATAAAGTTTCAGAGTGGAGCGAGAAGAGCGTTTTCTGTAATTGTGCTGGGTACAGCCAGTGCATGCATAATGTATGCCTCCCATCCCACACCCCTCCAGTGCACACATCCAGGAAGGGGGGGTATCACCTCGTTATTTCTATTTTATGTGTGATGATGCAAAAAATTAAATACACATAAAACCATTTCCAATGCACACGTACATGTAGATTAGGGGAGATGTGAATGCACGCTGGTAGAACATTGGCGCTCTGAAATACAGGATCATTTTTAGAGCGGATTCCCAGTAGGGATGACATCACAGGCAATATTGATGCCATCATTAGATATATTTGCATAATATTAAATAACTGTATAGAATAACATCCAAAGGGTTAATTTCAGACTGAGATGATCTGTTATAATAGTGAGGAGGTAAATGTTAATTGCGTAGCGAATAGGTCCTTTGATCTTAGTGCTGGCGACGCCGCCAATAAGCAGCTCTGCCTTGTCCAGGCTATTTAGATACAAATAAGGTATTTTTGTCAAAGGGGCAAAAATTCGGGGTCACTATAGTGCAGGTGTGAATTGGGTTCCTGGCTTCTTTACATAGCTGGAGCATGATATGCTGACAGAGGGCCTTCTCCATCTAACCACTTAGATGCCACAGTAACTGTTAACTATGGCATTTAAGCGAACTTCTTCAATCAGACCTAGCTCCAATCATATCGGTTACTGCTGTGTAAAAGAGCTGGCACCCAATAGATATTGAGTAGGGTGAATGCTTGAACCCAGTTCATAAAAATTCTACCAATTTCTGCATTCATATTAAGTCTATGTTGGGCTGACGCTCACCGGCTGATGCCCTAGTATATTTACAGTCAATATTGGGCTGACGCTCACTGGCTGCTCATGGGCTGACACCTTGGTAAATAAACAGTTGATATTGGCCTGGTGCTCACTGGCTGATGCCCTGGTAGATAAACAGTCAATATTCGACTGATGGTCACCGGTTGATGGTCATGGGCTGACACCCTGTATATGTTCCAGGGTGTCAGGCCGTGAGCATCGGCCAGTAAGCGTCAGACCAACATGGACTGTAAATGTACAAGGGCGTCAGTCCATGAGCATTAGCTGGTAAGCGTCAGCCCAACATTGACTGTATATGTAGCAGGGCGGTACATAAGCAGTTCATGTTGGGCTGACGTTCACAGGCTGACGCCCTGGTAACTATACAGTTGATGGTGGGTTGATTCTCATGGGCTGACACCCTGGTACTTATACAGTCAATGTTGGGCTGACGCTCCGCGGTTGATGCTCACGAGCAGACGTCCTGGTGCATGTACAGTCGATGTTGGGCTGACGATCACCAGCTGATTCTCACAGACTGATGCCCTGGTACATATACAGCCGATGTTGGACTGATGCCCTGGTACATATGCCGTGAATGTTGGGCTGATGCTCACTGGCTAACGCTCTGGAACATAAGCAGTCAATTTTGGGCTTGTGCTTGTCAGCTGATTCTGATGGGCTGACGCTCTGGTACATATACAGTCGATTTTGGGCTGATGCTTACAATCTAATGCTCACAGGCTAACACACTGGTACATGTACAGTCCTTGTTAGGCTGACGCTTATCAGCTGATGCCCTGGTACATATATAGTCCATGTTGTGCTGATGTTCGTGGGCTGACGTCCTTTTACATATATAGTCTATGTTGAGCTGGTGCTCACCAGCTGATGCACATGGGCTGATGCCCTGGTACATATTCAGTAGATGTTGGTCTGATGCTACCCGACTGACATCCTGGTTCATGTACAGTCAATGTTGGCTGACCCTCACTAGCTCATTCTCACAGACTGATGCCTTGTTACATATACAGTCACTGTTGGGCTGATTCTCATAGGCTGATGTCCTGGTACATATACAGTCGATGTTAGGCTGACACTTATTGGCTAATGCTCACAGGCTGACGCCCTAGCACATTTACAGTTGATGTTGGGCTGACTCTCACCAGCTGATTCTCATGGGCTGATGCCATATAACATTTACAGTTGATGTTGGGCTGATGCTCTGGTACACTTACAGTTGATCTTGGGCTGACTCTCACCAGCTGATTCTCATGGGCTGATGCCCTATAACATTTACAGTTGATGTTGGGCTGATGCTCTGGTACACTTACAGTTGATGTTGGGCTGACTCTCACTGGCTGATTCTCATGGGCTGATGCCCTATAACATTTACAGTTGATGTTGGGCTGATGCTCTGGTACACTTACAGTTGATGTTGGGCTGACTCTCACTAGCTGATTCTCATGGACTGATGCCCTATAACATTTACAGTTGATGTTTGGCTGATGCTCTGGTACACTTACAGTTGATGTTGGGCTGACTCTCACTGGCTGGTTCTCATGGGCTGATGCCCTGGTACATTTACAGTTGATGTTGGGCTGATGCTTAGTGGCTGATGCTTATGGGCTAACACCCTGGTACATTTACAATTGATGTTGGTCTGATTCTCACCAGCTGATGCTCATGGGCTGATGCTCCTGAGCCCCCGGGTAGAGATGTGGCATGCCACTACTGTCTTTGCCGAGGTCATGGATATCAGTCTGTGTACAACTAGATTTAGAGAAAATTAATAATGGGTGGTTTGCCAGTTGTCATGATGTCTTTGTTATCTATGGCTTCCGAACGCAAGAGATCTTAACTCAGGCCATATAAAGGCATTCATTCTATATGTTCCCAAGTCCTTCGTAGCCTCCAGTTGTAGTGTGTTTAGGTTTGTATCTCTGCTTGAACAACGCCTTGTTGTAGGTCATCTGAATAGCGAGAGTATTATTACTATGAGAAAATGTAAAGCAGTACACAGAAAAAGCATTGTGGAGCAATTACGACCTTAAACAAGTGCCCCAGATGTGGTCTCTCTATCCCTCTTCTCCCTAAGGCCCCCATACCTCCCGCTCCCCCACCGTAGCTCTCCATTCATCCTCTCCCCCTTTTTCTTCATATGTCTACTCTCAGCTTCTCTCCCTTTCTCCAGCTCGTCTCTCACTGTCATTCCAAGCCCAGAAAAGCCTCAGGGAGTCACGTCAGTCCTATCTATCAGCGAATATTCTGTGCTACGCTGGAGGAAGGAGCACGGAGAAGGCAGAGCGGCAGCGCATAGTCAAATTTCACCGGCTGAATATTTAATGAGGGCAGTGCTGTTTATTTGGTTACCCTGTTGATTTCCCTCGCTCTGTCAATAGCTGCTCATATCTGCTTGCACGATGATCTTTACAATTGTGTCTCCTAGGAGCAGAGACATTAAAAGCAATTATGGATTTTATACAGGAACCGCTCTGATATTTCTAGCTAATCTAATTTGCAGTCTGCTAGTTTATTGTCTGCTATTTCAGGGGCGTTTGAGCGTTATGGAAAATCCGATTTGCCTTTATAATTTTACATAACGTCATTAACACTGCCAGCGTCGTGTCGGGGATATTGTTTGGTCGGTTGAGTGCTTATAGAAGATTGTAACGTTGTCAACATAAACTTCATTAATGTCCTCCTTCTAAATATCCAGCAGAATCTGTCACATTTCATTAAACATTAAAACACGTTGGGGACGCATTGAAGTCAGAAATTGAGGGAAACCAAAGCCGTATTCCCATAAAATAAATTTAAGTATGTAGATGCAAATTTTACATGGTAATAAATAGACAACTATTTCCGCCTCTCCCCCCCAAAAAAAGGCGCAGGAAAATAATTTTCATACTTGTTTGTGTAATGAGATCGGAGCTTTACTTAATTGTAAAGTGCTGCGGAATATGTTGATGCTATATAAATAAAAATTATTAATATTATTATTATTTACTGAAATATGGCGCACACAATCCCCATGGATTATCAATGAGATAATTGGTTTCATTAATACATGGCATACAGTCATAATCCGGGTGATTTTTAAGTTCTTGAATTTAACGTAAAAAGTGATGGATCTCAACGCTGTCCCTATTCTAAATTCCCCAATCAGTAGGTTTTTGAAATTTGGGAGGAAACCAAAAACAAGGGGAGAACATTCTTGCAAATTTTCTGTTGACCACTGAGCCACCATGTTGCCCCAAGTTGTATTTTCTCTGTATTACAGGTGGTTAACACACACACACCATATTTTGGGGATGAGCTGCCCCTTTCTCATGTAAAGTACATGAAAATATTTGGTGCTGTTTTAGCTGAAGAATTGGGTGAAAATTATTATTAAACACTTGCAATCAAGAAGAAATACATGTACGTATTCTTCTGCTCTTTGGAAACTTTGTGCTGACCCTCGGTGGTATTCTGGAAGAAGGTATCTAGCAGGTACCCCCACTTGCGATGAAAGATGTCTACTGGTGTTGTGCTTTTCGCAGAAACGGACATATCATTGGTGCAACCTGTGCGGAAGCACAAGGGCCCAAGAGGTAAGGTGGCAAATTTCTACCTCCAAAGCAGGGCAATTTTGCATTTTTAGGAGCTCTTGGGCTGCAAAGAGCCCATATGTTCTTATACAGGGGTCCTTTTATGTCTGTGTCCGCCAGTGGCTCTTCGGGCAGCTCAACATGGTGAGCACCATCAAACACATCTAAAATTTATGATTTTGCTTCCTAAGAAGTGTTGCCCTATAAAGTGCTCTCTTTTTTTTTTCTTTTTCTATAGAGTATATGTGCATCTAATACAGCAGCTTTTCTTTCCTAATAAATATCAGGGACAAGTTATATTCAAGATTACATCTGTGAAGGTAACAGATAATGGATGTCATAAGGGACCCATAGGTCGTATACAGTATATATAACATATATTGAGGAATAGGAGATCAAAAAAGCATGACCATTGGCTGAGTGGTTCTTGACTTTTGACTTACCCTACATATTCTGGTACTAAACTTCTTAATAATTATCCAAAACACTACATAATAAATGAAGAACATGACCTCTTTCCTAACACAGCTTTAATTTTGGAGCAAAGTCAGCCAAACCTGGCAGTTTTGGTGAAATTGGTCAATTATTTTATGTCCATAAAAGTAAAGATGAGTGGTTCTCTTCGCGCAACCTGATCCAAGGTCTAAGTGCTCTCCAGCATAATCAGGATCTGCTTGACTTGCCTTGCCTTTCTGGATCCCAGACTAGGCTTATAATTAGCAGTGTTGGCAAAACATCACCAGTGTGCTGCACGCCGCAAATCAAAGGCCGTGCCAAAGAATTTGGAAGCTCAGGAAATTTACGTAGCTTCTGTCCACAGGAAAGAAAACACTAACCTGGACTGTGGACCAGAGTTGTGCAAAAAGAATCGCTCATCTCTAGTAATAAGCCTCATCACTCGAACTCCTCAGATGATGTCAAGAGAAAGAAGGACCGGACATGTTGAATTTCAAGACCAGATGTATTTTTTCTTAATGAAGGTATGTCACCACCAGAGTTGTCTAACAGCATGACTTTCCCTTTCGAAAATACATCGGAGCATGTGTATAATAGTTGTCCATCGAATGATACATTCGACCATCAGCAATCAAAGGAGCATGAGCACCTTAATAAAAAGTTGCCGTTATCTGTAGTTTAGGAGTAGCTAATGTGACTAGGCTTTTGCTGCTTGAGTATTATTGTTTGGGATGGCGTTTTTATTGATTTTATAAAAATTCTTCTTGTAAAAATACTAAAAATGGTAACGATGTTTTTGCATCCTTTTTCAATCCCTTGGTTGAACTTGAGAGACATTTGTCTTTTTCCAACCATATATAACTATGCAATACCCCAGCTTGTCATCCATGGATGTAATTTTGGGGGTTGTTTCAGACCTATCAACTGTCCCAAAATGGACATTCATGATAAGTTTGACCTTTTTGACGTTTTTCAAAGGGTTATAGAAAAATGATTGTCTACTATTGACCTTGTTAATCTGGCTTCCTCTCATTTCTAACAGAAAACATCCTTTGTTGAAGATTATATCTGATATCAGTGGCCAGGGTGATTTTGTTATTTGTCCTATATCTCACTTGTTTCAAAAACTTTTGTTAAAGAAATCTCAAAGTTAGAGGTACTCAAGGGTAAGGTTTCCGCATAGCTCTGGCCACATGGAAGAGTCCTACAGGTTGTAAAATGAGCCGAACTCTGACTCGCAGGCTCTTTTAGGGAGTGATGGATGAGGTTTTCTGTCACCCAGTAAGGCTCTTTTTCCTAAATATCTGTCAAGTCGTTCTGGGGGCATAATCACCAGCCGTAATTCGACCTGCGAGATCTTGTGTTCCACTTAGAAAGGGAAACAAAACAGATTAGGAAAAAGACACAAGTGTTTGCTGTGTGAAGAGGGTCATTTACAAAGAATACTGATGATGAAGTGCTCCTCACTTGGGATATTTCTCTAAAAATGATCACTGCAGGAGATGGCAAGACGAAAGGTTAGAAGCCAGAACTTTTTGACATAAAAACATTTATAATGGTTTATCTTTAAAAACTACTCATACATCACATAGATCACTGGACATGTGAAATTGATGTGTTGTTCTTCACCCTACGATGGAGAAAGTACACGTTTTTTAACATTTGTTTTGACTTTTGGGTAGGAATAATAGACATCTTTGTATTGTGTTGTATCTAATTTCTTAGAAAAACACTGTGATTTTTTTAAAAAGTTACCTTTGACCTTGACCATTATTAGAACTTGAGCATTATTCAATCTATCAGCTCTCCAACAACCGGTAACATCTCTGCAGTACTCGTTCTTCCGCCAAAACCCAACAGAATGGTGGCATTCATGTATGAATGGAAGGGATTATACCCTAAATTATCGTGATAGATGACATTTTTTTCCAGTGGTGTTAACTGCAACAAATAATGTGCTACTATGGGAAACATCTTGTTAGGTTCTTCTGCCATGTCTATAGCACTAGTATTTAGAATATATATGATCACAAGAGGTCCTTTCTCATTTGAGGCTCACAATCTAATTTTCCTATATTAGAACATTTTGAATTCTAAGAAAAGTTTTGTAGGAAGCCATTTCTTGTACCAGAATCAAAACCCAAGTACACTGCCATTCAGACGCGTGTCTCTCTAATGCTGGCGAGTGGCCATACACATTACATGGCTGTCGACCAAGCGATGCTTCAGCCCATCATTTGGCCAACAGCCATCTCAGCAGACTCTCCCATACACAGGATACCTCGGGCAAGCATTCCCGTGTTCTCTACGAGAAGGTCGTCGACTGACACATTGTCCAACTTATATCTGCAATCAGCAGTCTAATATTAGACATGTGTGATCAACATCTCCTCCGACCATCAGTCACTAGAGTTTCGGCCGTACCATCGATATTGGCAGGCTTGCTGACATTAGTCTGTGTATGAGGCATTAAGGCCTTAATCACTGTCTCCATTGGGTTTCCATTTTTTTATGACAAGAATAACATGGTGCAGTGGTCCCATTGCAAAATGTTTAACAAATTCCTTCACCATAATCTTTAAAAACTTTGGCGTCTTCTTATGTAGCAAAGACTGTTTTGGACTCCTTAAGGCAAAAGGAATCACGTAAAACTACACCCAAAATGTTCATGCTCCTCATGTACCCTGCAAAACTATTTTGGTGTCAAAAGAAAAACGCAATAGAAATCCATTGAACCCCATTGTAAGTCAATGGGATTTGGTGTAAAAACAGAACCCCTGACACAGTAATGGCCGAAAGTGTTGGCAACCTTTAAATTGTTCCAGAAAACGACGTATTTCTACCAGAAAATTATTGCATATTACACGTTTTGTTCCTTTGTGTGTATTGGAACAAGTCAAAAAACAGAAAAAAGGCAAATTGGACATCATTTCACACAAACCCTAAGAATGTGACAGAATAAATTGTTGTCAGTCTCAACTTAATATTTGGCTGCACTACCTTTAGAATAAATAACTGCAGTCAATCGCTTTCTATAACCATCTAGAAGCTTCTTACACCTCTCACATGGAATTTTGGACCACTCGTCTTACAAATTGCTCCAGGTCTCTCATATTAGAGGAACCTCCTATAGATTTAATATAGGTCCTCGAAGGTCCACCAGAAGACAACTCCATTTGGAGCTGAATTTGGAGTCAATTACATTTGACTAGAATCTATTTCTTATTAGATAATTCACAAATAACCTATCAAACCTTATTGATCTCTCAGTTGGGCCGAAAACATCCCAGCCTGAAATGGCTTCCTTCCCTTTCTAGTGAGTTTTTAATGGTGAAAAAGCATGAAGTAAAACATTTTGTGGGATAATGAGAGCTTGGCTTATCCCATTGAGGTTCCAAAAGATCATTCAATGCATGTCCACGATAGGTCAGTGTTTCTTAATTTTTTTTTCCTCCCTAAAAGATCATTATCTGGATTTATTGAGTGAAGAATATGAAGTATCTTGGTCTTCTCATGGACCTCTCATTTTGGAGATTGTTCCTTCACAACAGCTGCATCCATAAAAACAGCAGGCAACTTGTGAATTAGGTAAAGTCCAAGATCTAAATACTTTTTAAGGTTGTTGACACGAAAAATGTTATTCTTGAGAAGCTATTCGCCACGTTAGGAAATCTCAATGGTGCGTGGTTCTCGGGCCCTCCAGCCCTCCCACATGGCAGTGATGAGCAGTGAACAAAAAATAAATATTTATACATCCATGTCAGATGCCAAGTAGTTAACCTCCCAGATAAAAAGGTGTAATGCTCAGCAGAGGGAACCTAGTCCTATGATAACATTATCTTAAACTATCTTGTGTCAAAACACGTGTAATCTGTCATTAGAGAAAGGTGCGTGTTACTCTTGCTGTTTATATCTCCTGTGTATACAACTATTATACTCAGCGTTACAAACACATTAGTCCTCATATGTTATCACACACTCCGCCATCATATATGTCTGTATAATTAGACTGCGCTTCCTTGGGCAATTTATGTGACTACACTCTAAACGAGCAATTGTGTCAACATGATTCTTCCCTATTATTCCTACACTCGGTTTATCTTTTTTCTTTTCAAAAGGGTCTATAAATAAATAGTAAAAAAAAAAAAGTAAAATATTTCTATGCAATGCTTATATTTTTGTAAAATATAAAACTAAAAAGCAAAATAATAACAAATAAAATAATAAATTGTGCCATCCTAGTCTTTGTATCTCAATTATGCTTTCACACTGTTCTTTCCCACGTTCAGTGGTCCCGTCGGATTGATTTCACATTGCGTTCTTTGCCACGTTTAGTGGTCCCATCGGGGTGCCTTCACACTTCGCTCTTCCCCATGTTCAGTGGTCCCGTCTTGGTGCTTTCACACTTTGTTCTTCCCCATGTTCAGTGGTCCCGTCTGGTTACTTTCACACTGCGTTCTTAGCCATATCCAGTGGTCCCATCAGAGAACTTTCACACTTTATTCTTCCCCATGTTCAGTGGTCCCATTGGGGTGCTTTCACACTGCACTCTTTGCCACATTCAGTGGTCCCGTCAGAGTGCTTTCACACTTTGTTCTTCCCCACGTTTAGTGGTCCCGTCAGGGTGCTTTCACACTGCGTTCTTTGCCACATTCAGTGGTCCCATGTGGGTGCTTTCACACTAAGTTCTTTGCCACGTTCAGTGGTCCCATTGAGTATTTTCATACTGCGTTCTTTGAAACGTTCAATGGTCGTGTCGGGGTGCTTTCACACTTCTGTCTTCCCAACATTCAGCGGTCCTGTCGTGGTGCTTTCACACTGCGTTCTTTGCCACGTTCAGTGGTCCCATTGGGGTACTTTCATACTGCGTTCTTTGCCACGTTCAATGGTTCCGTCAGGGTGCTTTCACACTTCCGTCTTCCCAACATTCAGCGGTCCTGTCGCGGTGCTTTCACACTTCGTTCTTCTCCAAGTTCAGTTGTCCCGTCAGGGTGCTTACACACTGCTTTCTTTGCCACATTCAGTGGTTCTGTCGGAGTGCTTTCACACTTCGTTCTTCCCCACGTTCAGTGGTCCCGTCATGGTGCTTACACACAGCATTCTTTGCCACATTCAGTGGTTCCGTCGGGGTGCTTTCACACTTCATTCTTCCCCACGATCAGTGGTCCCGTTAGAATGCATTCACACTGCGTTCTTTGCCACATTCAGTGGTCCCATCGGTCTGCGTTCATACTGCGTTCTTCCTTATGTTCAATGGTCCCATTGGGGTGCTTTCACACTTCGTTCTTCCCCACGTTCAGTAGTCCCGTCAGGGTGCTTTCACATTACGTTCTTTGCCACGCTCAGTGGTCACATCGGGACTTATGTCTGCATCCTCCTCAAAATAGGGTTTGGGCATATGTGCCGACGTAGTCAACGTGTGTTCTATCGTACATCATTTTCGGGGACTTGTGCGTACTGGAGGCAGACGCTCAGACGTAGTAGACTGCATCTGGGTGTCCATCTCCAGCAGGCATGAACACAGGAAAATGATGCATGATAACTCTATCACAGCACCAATATAGTCAATGGCCCAGTCGGCACATACTCCCAAATCCTGTTTTGCGAGGCGGTCCAGACATAAGACCCAATGAGATCACTAAACGTGGCAAAGAACTCAATCTGAAAGCACCCCAAGATGGGCCTCTACGATACTTTTGGGCCTTCTGAGAATCTAAATACTGTAAAAGATCTGTGAAAGACTGCATTGGACATGGAAGTGGCCCCCTTATCTCTTGGGCCTCTGTGAGACTGCACAGGTTGCACCAGTGGTATGTCCGCCCCCGACCTGTGACACTATAAAACTGCTGGCTCATATACAAACCAAACTGATGTGGGTGCTAAATTGGCTTCAGGAAAACAATTAAGTGTTTGGATTAAGAAAAGAATTTCAGAACCAATTCTGCAGAGACCGGTATGAACTGTCCCCGAATAGGAGGAGGCCAATGTCATTAGAGGGAAGGTAAACACTGATCAGCAAAGTTAGAATTGGAGAGGGGGACACCGAGTATTGTGGAATGGAAAATTAATTAGCTGGGGAGTAGCAACTCATTTGCTTGCACTGTTGATGCAGCATTCATGTCTCGTCTCCCCACTCAAAACACTTGCTCAGCCCTAATCTTTATATATCTAACAGTGGATGATGTTCTCTAGATTAGGGAGGCAGATTGTATCAGAAGACCTGAAAATTAGCAAAAATAGCAGTTAGCAAAATGGCTGAAAATGCTACGAAAATTATTATTAGTAATATTATTATTATTTACATAAATGCTACTCGTGCCAATAATACTAATTTTAGCGTCAATATTTTCTTTGCAGCTTTATCATTGACAAATATAGCTAGTAGGCAAAATTCAGTATAAAGGGATTACCACCCAAACCCTCCAAATCTTGGAAACCATAAGAGCCTATACACACGTTGCAGATTTTCTTGCGTTTTTTTTTTTTTCCTGCGCAGATTTGTCACAAAACATGAAGGGCGTCAGCGTCAGAATTTTCATGCGAAGTGCTTATTTTTCTTTGCAGATTGAAATCTGCCGCTTGTCAATTATTTACGCATTTTTTTGCTTTAGATTTTAAATATACTTAAAGAGGACATTTCACTTGCCATAAATATGTAATTTTTTACAATGCCGGTGTCCCCGTGAATCCGGCGATGTTTTTCTTTTGTCCCTGCTCCTCTCCGTTCCTGAGATATAGTCCTTTCTTCCTTAAGAATCACGCCCACTTGGCTAAAATGACTAGATTTGTATACAGGTAACAGGAGGCCATATCTCAGGAACGGGGAGGAGTAGGAAAAAAAGAAAAACATCGCCGGATTCAGGAGAACAGCGGCGTTTACATCAAGTTAAAAAATAAAACATTTAGGGCAAGTGACAAATCCCCTTTAAAGAATACCATAAATGTAAAGTTATTTGTGAATCTTAAAACAAAGACAGGAGATGGGGGAACGTTTTACAACATCATGGTTCCTAAAGATGCAGCTGCAGCAATGAGTATGGAGGAGCTGGATGTACTACCTTTATCTTTCATCCTTGCCTATAATAATATAGTAACATAGTAACATAGTTAGTAAGGCCGAAAAAAGACATTTGTCCATCCAGTTCAGCCTATATTCCATCATAATAAATACCCAGATCTACGTCCTTCTACAGAACCTAATAATTGTATGATACAATATTGTTCTGCTCCAGGAAGACATCCAGGCCTCTCTTGAACCCCTCGACTGAGTTCGCCATCACCACCTCCTCAGGCAAGCAATTCCAGATTCTCACTGCCCTAACAGTAAAGAATCCTCTTCTATGTTGGTGGAAAAACCTTCTCTCCTCCAGACGCAAAGAATGCCCCCTTGTGCCCGTCACCTTCCTTGGTATAAACAGATCCTCAGCGAGATATTTGTATTGTCCCCTTATATACTTATACATGGTTATTAGATCGCCCCTCAGTCGTCTTTTTTCTAGACTAAATAATCCTAATTTCGCTAATCTATCTGGGTATTGTAGTTCTCCCATCCCCTTTATTAATTTTGTTGCCCTCCTTTGTACTCTCTCTAGTTCCATTATATCCTTCCTGAGCACCGGTGCCCAAAACTGGACACAGTACTCCATGTGCGGTCTAACTAGGGATTTGTACAGAGGCAGTATAATGCTCTCATCATGTGTATCCAGACCTCTTTTAATGCACCCCATGATCCTGTTTGCCTTGGCAGCTGCTGCCTGGCACTGGCTGCTCCAGGTAAGTTTATCATTAACTAGGATCCCCAAGTCCTTCTCCCTGTCAGATTTACCCAGTGGTTTCCCGTTCAGTGTGTAATGGTGATATTGATTCCTTCTTCCCATGTGTATAACCTTACATTTATCATTGTTAAACCTCATCTGCCACCTTTCAGCCCAAGTTTCCAACTTATCCAGATCCATCTATAGCAGAATACTATCTTCTCTTGTATTAACTGCTTTACATAGTTTTGTATCATCTGCAAATATCGATATTTTACTGTGTAAACCTTCTACCAGATCATTAATGAATATGTTGAAGAGAACAGGTCCCAATACTGACCCCTGCGGTACCCCACTGGTCACAGCGACCCAGTTAGAGACTATACCATTTATAACCACCCTCTGCTTTCTATCACTAAGCCAGTTACTAACCCATTTACACACATTTTCCCCCAGACCAAGCATTCTCATTTTGTGTACCAACCTCTTGTGCGGCACGGTATCAAACGCTTTGGAAAAATCGAGATATACCACGTCCAATGACTCACCGTGGTCCAGCCTATAGCTTACCTCTTCATAAAAACTGATTAGATTGGTTTGACAGGAGCGATTTCTCATAAACCCATGCTGATATGGAGTTAAACAGTTATTCTCATTGAGATAATCCAGAATAACATCCCTCAGAAACCCTTCAAATATTTTACCAACAATAGAGGTTAGACTTACTGGCCTATAATATATATAGCTTTGCCCATTAGTAATTTGGCACATTTGCGTGCCTCGATATTACCCAGGGTGACCCAATCTGTTCCCATAATGGGTTAAATGTAACTTAACCATCCAAGGCAAAAAATAAGCTCAGCCCTTTCATCACTTCACCAAAGGCACTTTAACAAGATTATCTCCAGATAAGATAACAATCCTTCAGTCTCAAGTGGAGAATCCTGTCCCCCTATTAGTGTGTGACAAGACCCACTTTAGGCTGAGGGCTGGTATCCATCATTAGGTGAGGCGCAGGCCTAATTATCCTGTAATTGCAGCCTGCAGCTCTCTGCCATTCTCTATTCACACAAGATTAGGTTCTTTCAAAATAAGAAGCTTGGAAGCCGAAAGGTGTCAGAGTAATAAATTAATGATAGGGAAACTTTAGCTTCTGGGCCCCTATCTCTCTCTTAACTCTCCTTTTAACGGATCTGCTCTAATGACCCGTTTTCCGGGTTTGTTTTTTTGGGGCTATAGACGAGCTTCTAGAGATGAACGAAAAGGCCATCCATTTTACGCATTGCAGAAGGCTGACGTGACCCTGCACCACTTCCCCAAAATGCCCTGCAGCAATTATAAGCCCAGCCGATCAAGAGAAGCTAACGTAGCCTGTATAAAAGCCAGAAACGGGAATGCAGCGGCTATTTTTTTACCTTGATTTTAGAAGAGTGAAAGGAATCAGAGCGCAGAAATTGAGATTGCTTTATGCTTACATGTATATCATCAGCACAATCTGATTTCCTATCAGTATGTGTCTGGAGAGTGGGAGGAAACCGGAGAACCCGGAGGAAACCCACGCAAACACGGGGAGAACATACAAACTCCTTGCAGATGTTGTCCTTGGTGAGATTTGAACCCAGGACCCCAGAGCTACAAAGCAAAAGTGCCAACCACTGCTCGAGCCAGGAAAGTTATCAAAGTAGGGGTGTGATCACAAGTCAAATAAATTTATCCCCCCCCCCCAAAAAAAAGGGGTGTAACTTATAGATCCTGGGCCATAATGCAATATCACTGGCAGACCTCATACTTACTTTGAGCCCTTATAATACTTAAATACATCTCTATATTCATGGTCATAAATGCAAAAATCCTACTTAATGTTATTATGTTTTCTACTATTTACACCTTTAGGTGAAGTATTATTATTTTTATTTTATTATTATTTATAGAATTTATATTGTTTTTTTTCTATTTATTTTTGTTGCATGATACTTTTACTTATTTATGTTGATAAAATACTTAATGTAATATTTTAATTTACTATTTTGTACCTTTTTTTTAAATGAAGTACTTAAACCAGAATACCCTAGATTGACGATTAATATATTTATTTTTGTATAAATTTTCATAAAATTGTGCTGATTTATTAAACTAGCAGCGTAAGCGATATTACCCTGTACTCGGTGTTTTGGCATTCTAGTTGTGAAATTATTTGCTGTGCGGTCCGCCCAGCATTAGTATTGTGAAAGGACTGTTGTAATGAAGTGATTATCTGACTCTTGGCATCCTGCTTCTTTTATTAAATCTCTCTCTGGCTGCGGTTTCTGCATTTCTTTAGCAGGACGAGAATATTAAAGGAGATAACGTGTATTTCTTTTCGGTCGTCGCTGCGGATGGATATATCAGCTGCTGTGCGCATCGACTTTATAAATATTCATCATTTGGACAATAATTGTTCCTGGTTTTCTACCTTTGGGAAGAAAATATATGTCTAGCGGCTTAGAGAGAAATGGAAATAAGTAGAAAAACATTAAGAATAAAAGCAGGAAAATATACTAGGTTACCTTTGTGATTGGTGGATCCTGTGTTATCAGCTGTGTATAGAGGCTTTATCTGTTATAATAATGTCTGCCTCTGATGATAATGAGACTGCTGAAAACTCTTAAGGTACCGTCACACTAGACGATATCGCTAGCGATCCGTGAAGTTGCAGCGTCCTCGCTAGCGATATCGTCCAGTGTGACACGCAGCAGCGATCAGGCCCCTGCTGTGCTGTCGCTGGTCGGGGAAGAAAGTCCAGAACTTTATTTCGTCGCTGGACTCCCCGTAGACATCGCTGAATCGGCGTGTGTGACACCGATTCAGCGATGTCTTCGCTGGTAACCAGGGTAAACATCGGGTAACTAAGCGCAGGGCCGCGCTTAGTAACCCGATGTTTACCCTGGTTACCATCGTTAAAGTAAAAAAAACAACCACTACATACTTACCTACCGCTGTCTGTCCTCGGCGCTCTGCTTCTCTGGTCTGGCTGTGAGCACAGCGGCCGGAAAGCAGAGCGGTGACGTCACCGCTCTGCTTTCCGGCTGCCCGGCGCTCACAGCCAGACCAGAGAAGCAGAGCGCCGAGGACAGACAGCGGTAGGTAAGTATGTAGCGTTTGTTTTTTTACTTTTAGGATGGTAACCAGGGTAAACATCGGGTTACTAAGCGCGGCCCTGCGCTTAGTTACCCGATGTTTACCCTGGTTACCGGGGACCTCGGGATCGTTGGTCGCTGGAGAGCGGTCTGTGTGACAGCTCTCCAGCGACCAAACAGCGACGCTGCAGCGATCCGGATCGTTGTCGGTATCGCTGCAGCGTCGCTAAGTGTGACGGTACCTTTAGAGGAACAAGAGTTTAAAACACCCCAGTATGAAAATTGCAAGATGACTATTTTTGTTTTAAATTAAGATCGTGATATTACAAAAAAAAATGCTAAAAAATGTAAAAGTCTTTCTAAAAGGAAATCTAAAAGGAAGCCTCAGTTGCCGTTGTAAAAATTGCAAGATTTCTTGTATTTTCTAAATGCAGGTTGTAATATATATATATATATATATATATATATATATATATGTATATGTATATATATATATATATATATATATATATATATTTTTATTTGTCTAAGGGGTACTTCTGTCTTTCTGTCTGCAACTTCCGTAACGGAAATCCCGCGTCGCTGATTGGTCTCGCCAGCTGCCTGTCATGGCTGCCGCGACCAATCAGCGACGGGCACAGTCCAATTAGTCCCTCCCTACTCCCCGCAGTCAGTGCCCGACGCCCGCATACTCCCCTCCAGTCACCGCTTACACAGGGTTAATACCAGCGGTAATGAGCCGTGGGTACCGCACTCCGTTAACGCTGCTATTAACCCTGTGTGTCACCAACTTTTTACTATTGATGCTGCCTATGCAGCATCAATAGGAACAAGATGTAAAGTTAAAAATAATAAAAAAACAAAAAACCTGCTATGCTCACCTTCCGTAGTCCGAAGATGCGCTTGCGGCTTCCGCCATCTTCCGTGCCCGGAGATGCTTTGCGAAATTACCCAGAAAACTTAGCGGTCTTGCGAGACCGCTAAGTCATCTGGGTAATTTCGCAATGCATCCTGGGAACGGAAGATGGCGGCAGCCGCACGCATAGGGACAGCTTAGCTGGATCCGGCGGGTGAGTATATAACTATTTTTTTATTTTAATTACCTTTTTTTAACACAGATATGTGCCCACACTGCTGTATATTACGTGGGCAGTGTTTATATACTACGTGGGCTGCGTTATATACTATGTGGGCTGCGTTATATTCAGCGTGGCTGCTATACTACGTGGCCAGTGTTATATACTATGTGGGCTGTGTTATATACCGTGTGGGCTGCGTTATATACCCATGTGGCTGCTATATACTACGTGGCCAGTGTTATATACCACGTGGGCAGTATTTTATACCACGTGGGCAGTGTTATATACAGCATGGGCAGTGTTCTATACCGCGTGGCTGCTATATACTACGTGGCCAGTGTTAGATACTGTGGGCAGTGTTATATACAGCATGGGCAGTGTTCTATACCGCGTGGCTGCTATATACTACGTGGCCAGTGTTAGATACTGTGGGCAGTGTTATATACCGCGTGGGCTGCGTTATATACCGCGTTGCTGCTATGCACTACGTGGCCAGTGTTAGATACTATGTGGGCTGTGTTGTGTACTGCGTGGCCTGTGCTATATATTACGTGGCCACTGTTATATACTGCATGGCCTGTGTTATATACTATGTCGCCTGTGTTACAGTATATACTACGTCGCCTGTGTTACATACTGCGTGGCTGCTATATACTGTGTGGGCTGTGTTATATACTATTTGGGCTGTGTTATATACTGCGTGGCCACTGTTATATATTGCGTGGCCTGTATTAATGCATCGGGTATTCTACAATATGTATGTATATAGCAGCCACATATTATATAGCACAGGCCACATAGTATTTGTCTGCTATATACTACATGGCTCCTATATACTATGTGGCCTATGCTATATACTATGTGGCTGCTATATACATACATACATATTCTAGAATACCGATGCGTTAGAATCGGGCCACCATCTAGTGTATATATATATATACACATATATATATATAATGTATATAATGTATGTATTAAATGCATGTTTCACAAAAACCTGATTTAAACAATAAATAAGTCATTTTCTATGGACACATTGGTGACTGTTCAGGATCCCAAAAGTCCCTATTCATATTAGGTAGGTGTCGATCCAATGATTGTTCTGGTGATGGCTCACTTCCTCTAACTCCTCCATCTATGAGAGAGAGCCAAAAGATCGACTATTTAAAATCCGACAGATCGGAACCTTCACTCCCCCAACATTTGCCCCCATAAATATTAGACTGATGACTGATCCAGACGATAGCGGCGGATTCATGGGAGACTTTTGGCCATCTCTATGACATGGGATAGTAGAGTGTCCAAGTCGCACATGTTAAAATATAACCTTAGGGGACGTTTATTTTCACTTAAATACATATATTTGAGGCTATAAACCATTTTTGCAATTGGGTTTCAGTAACCATTTTGCATCGTTTGCCTTTTAGAGGCAATTTCTTTTTTACTGTACACTCAACTTTGATGTGGTCTGTGGCGATAAATCAGCTGAGAAGAGCTGAGACTCAGCTATGATCCCGTGCTGTCCAGTCTGTATTCTCTCTTTTGCTTTTTGCTTCCTCCCCTGCCCAGGAGATGTGGTATGATCCGACCATGTTCCTGTACGGTCAGACACAGCCATTACACAGTACACAGCAGGGGCACATTTATAAGATTATCTCGGCACAGGAACATTTTATTTAAACACATCCAATTGTGAAAGTTATTATTATTCAAAGATCTATTGATTAAAATAAACTTTGGTTCATGGGAAAACCCCTTTAGATCATCATGAACATATTACAACACAATGCAAAAAAATATACATGAAAAATAATAATCTTTATGAATTCAATGATAAATAATACATACAATTATTAAAAAACAAAACAAAATAGTTTACACGCTGCAAACCTAATAATTGCATCCAACAAAAATACTTTAAAAATGTATCAAAATGATGCATGCATAAAACTAAAAGTAATACAGTAAAATAAAAACACTGGCATACAAAACAATAGTATATAATACTATATGCAATTATTAAAAAAGAATATTCAAAATAAACACCATCGAACTAAAGTATTATACAAACAGAAGCAAAAATAAACTCCTAGCTAAAAGGTTAAGAAATATATTAAAAATGATAAATGCGTAGAACTAAAAATATAAATGCATTAAAAACACGAGCATATACAAGAATAATACGTAATGTTATAAACCATTATAAAATGTTGTATACAAGTATAGAAAAAATAACTGAAAATGACAAATATTATAAAAAAAGACAAATATACAGTATGAAAAGTAAGTATAGAACTAAAAATAAAATGAATAATAACAGTACACCATACTCATAACAATTAATTTATTGAATCATATAAAAAAAAATCCACAATAAATACTTAAATATACTAATACACACCACTGGTGCAATCTGTGTAGCCGCCTAGGGGCCCATGAGGTAAGAGGGCCCACTTCCACCTCCAAAGCAGCAATCCGCTTCTAATCTAATGGACTGCATAGGGCCCATATAATATTATTGTACAGGGCCCTCGCCTGTCTGTGTCTGGCCCTGAAAACTACTACTACTACTAATGTAATATTTTTTTTTTCATTCAATTCAATTATTGTGGCTTGCAACCAAAACAAAGAGTAGTAGTCAGGACATATTTGTAGTGGGTATAGGGATTGTCTGGAAACTATGGGGCCCGAATATGAGAACACCAATATTCTTAAATATCCATGATAGTTGGGAGCCCTGTTGGAGATCTTGCATTGGGTCCCTTGAGCTTCAAATTACGTCACAGGTGGTAGTCCAGCCATAAAAAATAAAAATTAAAACTTTCCAAAAAGAGGTATAATTTTTAGACATCATAGAACAACCACACAGACAGCTAAAGCGTTATTTTTGGACATCGCAGAAAAACCACCCAGACAACTACTTGATTTTTTTTAATTTATTTCAGATTTTGGTCATTCAATCATTCCACCATCTAATGTGGTCCAGCAGATAACATGTTAAACACAAGCACATTCCAAACTCCACTTTGTTGGTGCGGGAAAACCTCGTTATTTGTTTTGTGGTAGAGCGGACAATAGAGAGAATCGCATAAATAAAGCCTTGGTATAGTCAAACTGTCAGCCTCTCAATTTGATCAGGGACCCCCCTAATTAAATCTAATTCATTAGCAGCCAAAAATTAGATCTTGTACCCACAGTCGCCACTTCAAACGAGGTTACTCTCTCTCTCATCCATCATGGCTTTAAGTAACCCATTTAAAGTCAGCCATATGCGAGGAGCAGTGAAATTAGCTTGTCATAACGAGTTAGGTGATAAGTGCCTGCGAGATATGGCCAATGGAAATGACTCTTAGCACATTACAGGAGGACACATTGTCAGACCGTTTGCTTAAGACAAATGTGGCCATAATAATGGGATTATGGGCAGGAAAATATACCTTCATCTCATTAGTAATTAAAAATAGGACTTCTTTGTGGAAAGAAGATATATTTCATACAATAATATTTTGTATCATCTCTGGCCATCATGCTGATGTGAATATTTCCTATATTGATGAATAAAACATGTCTACATAGTGGCACACATCATGGCCATGAGCTCCTTGTGCTGCTGGACACACTCACATTTGGTGGAGTATGCGGGTACTGTAGAGCCAAGAGATATCTATGTGCATGAAACTTACAGGAGCTGTCCCATCTCATTGATTGCATGTCCACAAGATTTGCCATAAATGTCTGCTGCAGTTCCCATCTCTGAGACTCCCCACATCTCAACAATGGGGGTCTCCTGACTTCCGTCTAGAGGTCACTGCGCACGTGCAGCTCTCTCCATTCAATTCTATGAGAATTCAGTGAACAACTGAGCAAGTTAGTGAAAAAAAAATCCTCTCTGCTTACAGCAGCCACAAGACGGGGGTTGGAGGATCAATATTTGTTAGACCTTTTTTGGCATATTCTGTAACACATAAGGGGCTTATAAAAAGGGGTTGTTGAGATGAGGCATTCCCTTCAATAGCTGATTCTGTAGGCCAAAAATAATCAGATTCCAACTCATTGATGGTCTGCTGCACTTTTTAGTAGCCCCTTTCTTTTGGCACCTGGGTGATAAATTACAGTAAATTTCAGTATGTTGATAAATGGTCATTCATGTGCTAAGACTTATCCCCATCATTGGTATCACGGTTTTATGCAGAACTGTTCAGCATTTGGATAAAGAAATTCAGTGAAATCAGAGAATATTAAAGGGGGCACATCACTGACACATATTGTGAGCAGACATGATGTGGACTGGATAAGCACGTTTCCTACTAAGATATTATTTATGAATCAATGGCGGCATCCTCTACGAGCAAGTGAGGGGTATGATCAAATGTGGCCTATTTAATGATGAAATAGGTGTGATTGGTCTCATATATGGATCCATCCATTGCCAAATCAATGGACTCCAAAGACATCGACAACTTCAGGATTCATCGATTGTCATTATCTATTATCCATCTATCTATCCATCTATTTATTATCTATCTATTATCTATTTATTATCTGTCTATTATCTGCCTGTTATCTATCATCTATTATCTATCCATTTATCTATTATCTACATATTATCTATCATTATCTTTTATCTGTCTATTATCTATCTATCTATCTATCTATCTATCTATCGTCTATCTATTATCTATCTATAATCTATCTGTCTTATCTATCTATCTTTCTATGTATGTATCTATCTGCCTATGTTTAGTTTCTTGTACTATGATAGCATTTTACTGAATAGAAATTGTATAATATGTAACTATCATCATTACAATATTACTTGGATTGGCTGAATGACACTGAAAGGCTAACAAGCACGTAACGTAATGCAGATTTTTGCATTTTACATCATTTAAGTTTATTCTTACAATCTAAATACCTTCAATTAAATGTTAAATCCAATCAAGCTGCTCAGTAAAAAAAACAAAACAATCTAAAAGGGCAATGTAATGAAACAGGACAGTAGAATTTCTTTCAGGCACTCAGAATGTGCTGGAGCAGGTTCCAGCTTTTCAACTTTTAAATGGGAATTTCATGCCTCTGTAGAATACTCTACAAGGAGCGTGTGCATGGCTGAGCCGCACGTACAATTCAATAGCAGTGGTGACACCAGAGCAATATATACTACACAAGTTTCCTTATGTTATCATATAACTGAACAGTTACAAATAAAGGAAAGATAGAGAAATAAAGATAGAAAGATAGATACATAGATAATAGATAGATCATAGACAGATGATAGATATCTAATAGATAATAGATAGATAGATGGTAGATCATAAATAGATGGTAGATAGATAGATAATAGATAGATGATAATAATAATCTTTATTTTTATATAACGCTAACATATTCCGCAGCGCTTTACAGGTTGCACACATTATTATCGCTGTCCCCGTTGGGGCTCACAATCTAGGTTCCCTATCAGTATGTCTTTGGAATGTGGGAGGAAACCGGAGGGCCCGGAGGAAACCCACGCAAACACGGGGAGAACATACAAACTCTTTGCATATGCTGTCCTTAGTGGGGCTTGAACCTAGGACTCCAGCGCTGCAAGGCTGCTGTGCTAACCACTGCGCCACTGTGCTGCCCCGTGCTCCTATGATAGATAGGAGAGATAGATAATAGATAATAGATTATAGATAGGAAAGATGGATAATAGACAGATAATAGATGCTAGATAAGAGATAGATAATAGGAGAGATAGATAACAGACAGATGATAGATAGATGATAGATAGATGATAGATAGATGATAGATAGATAGATGATAGATGATAGATAGATAGATGATAGATAGATAGATAGATAATAGATAGATGATAGATAGATAGATGATAGATAATAGATAGATAGATAGATAGATAGATAGATAGATAGATAGATAGATAATAGATAGCTAGATAGATGATTGCTAGATAATAGATAGATAGATAGATAGATAGATAGATAGATGATAGAGAGATGATAGATAGATAGAGAGATAGATAGATAGATATGAGGATAGATAGATAGATGATTGATAGATAGAGAGATAGATAGATAGATATGAGGATAGATAGATAGATGATTGATAGATAGAGAGATAGATAGATAGATATGAGGATAGATAGATAGATGATTGATAGATTATAGATAGATAATAGATAGATGATAGATAGATAGATAGATAGATAGATAATAGATAGATAGATAGATAGATAGATGATAGATAGATAGATAGATGATAGATAGATAGATGATAGATAGATAGATAGACGATACATGGATGATAGATAGATAGATGATTGATAGATGATAGATAGATAGACGATAGATAGATAGATAGATAGATAGATAGATAGATAGATAGATAGATGCCTTCTTTTATTTTTTTATTTGGATAGTTTGGTGACTGCCTTGTAAAATTTGACACCCAGATATTCATACTGCTGATGCTGCTTCAACTTTTTTTTTTTTTTAATAATAGATAGATGGAAAGATATTAGATAGATTAGATAGCTATGTAACAGTTATGTATTTACTATCTGTCTATGTGATAGGCCGATAGTAAACAGATAAATAACTACGGTAAAAATATAGAAACTACTAAATATATACTGTAGCTATGTCCTATAAGTAGATAGATAAATAGTTGTTTTTTTTAGGTAAAATTTCTTAATTTTATATTGTTAGCTTCCTTCTAGTTAGAACATTGGAAAGTTCTTATATTTCTATGTAAAATTATCTACACCTATAAAATCTGTAACTGCTTTTTTTTAAACTAATTATGATTTATGTACAACGAATTAAACAACTAATATTCAGAACATGACATTTTTGCCTAATATGTGTTTTTTGATTTGATTTCTTGTATCTTCTGACTGGTAAAAAAAATAATGTTACGATTAATCAGAAGATGAAACCTAGACGTCATTAATATGTAGTTGTTCAATTAGTTTCCTTGACCCACCCCCCCCCCCCCCGCACTCGGGAATTCTCGGGAATGGCGACTTTGATATTCTAATCGTTCACGGTCATAAAACAAAAAAAACCTTAAGGTAACATATTGAGTTTGTCTCCTTCCATAAACGACTTGACTATTTTAATATCCCAGTTTGAAGACACAATTCTCGGAGGACCCATCAGTGTTTCCAGGAGAACAGAGAATTTGTTCCGCTAGATTATGGCCAATAATTGTTGTTTAGATCCTGGTATTTAGCTGCTTGGTTGTCTCTTAGGATGAGGCTTGACCTGAGGCGATGCGGTTGGGGCTCACACTGAGTGGTGAGATGATTGAGTGAGGCACCTGGTGGTAGGAGGCCTCCTGATCTACTGGCAGAAGCTCTTCTTCCTCGAGGGCATGTCAATGAATGAAGGTGTCACAAGTGCTGGAGGCTCTTCTGTCTGTAGAATGGGAGAGGGGGGGATCAAAAAAAAAAAAAAAGAGCTGGTGCCTCCCGAAAAAAGGAGGTTGACGAATAAGGATGTTGACGTTGGTTCCTTTGGTCCCATTTTTTTGCAGACGTCGAGCGTCACCGCTATCATTCATTCACCAGGAGCTCTGAACAGCTGCTGCCGAAGTGAAAATGAGGCAATAAATCAGCGGCATCTCTTCATAGGCGTGAAAATACTTGATAAATTGATGTTTTTTTTCAGAGGTAGCTGCAGGAGTTTTCACATGCAAACGGCAGGTCCTACCACTATGTTCCGTGCCCCCCAGCTAGAAACTGCGAAATTCATGTTGACGAGGTCACTGCTGGTTACATACAGATACACGACTTCAACATTGTTTGTTCTGAGGCTGCGGAAAGTGGGATTTAAAAAGGGAAAACTAATCCAAAAGATCACAAATTGCCAGATAAATGAGTGATGACGGGGGCGAAAACTTATTTTAAACTCCATGCACAATAATTTCAATAATTCCAATTAAGCCAATCTTTTTGGTGTTAGGATTCATAACTATTTATATCTAATATCATTATTTCACCTGCTCCTCATACAGAAGCCACAGAAGTCGGAAAATGACTTGCTGTAATCTAGCTTTCATGTTAGTGTTACATGCTTTTTTTAAAATTATTGGCGATTTTTTTGCCCATTTAAGTTTGTATTAAAAAAATTAAAAAAAAAAATTAAATTGTAATTCTCACACTGGCCACCGGGGGCAATTCTAGACTCCTACTTCCTGTGTTTACAGGACTTGCACATGCACATTAGCAGCAACAGATTTGCTCAGACTCTCATACGGAGTCATTGTAAAGTGAGGAAGCTGTGACATTACTTATTGTCAATGGTGGATCCTGTGCTAACATCTGTTTATAGAAGTGTTACCTGCCATTGTTATCCTGCCTCTGATGATAACGAGACGTCTGAAAACTCCTCCTGAAAGAACAAGAAATAGGAGTCTAAAATAGTGTCTGTAGCCAGTGTGGAAATTGCAAGAATTCTAATTTTATTAATTTTTTTTTTTAATACAGATCATTACAATTCATTGTCAAAATAAAAATGTAATATGTCATTTTCTAGTGATACTTTCCCATGTAATTAGCCAAAAAAATGATTGTTTCTAGGGATGAGTGGACCCTTGGAAGTTCGGGTTTGTCAGGTTCAACAGTACTTTAGTCCATAGTTCGATTTGGGTGCCAGAACTGTACTTGAACCCGATTGAACCCTGATTAATTCATGGGGACCCAAAACTTTGACGCCGGAAAATCTCTTTCTCTATTCCCCAAACAACCCTTGGAAGTTTGGGTTTGTCGGGTTCAACAGAACTTTAGTCCAAAGTTCGATTCTGATACCAGAACTGTACTCAAACTTGAACCCGATAGAAATTAATGGGGACCCTAACTTTGGTGCTGGAAAATCTCTCTCTCTATTCCCCAAACTCCAGAACTGTAAAAAGATCTGCCAGGAGAAGTCCATGTTCGGAGTTCAGCATCGTAAACTAGGTGTTCGGGTCGAACCTTAAACTTTACAGTTCGGGTTCTCACATCTCTAATTGTTTCGGTTGTGTAGCAACGATATTAGGAGATACCTGAGATTTGGTCAATGGTGGAAGTTGTCACCATTTCAACCCAACGCTGGCCATACACACAAGTCAGGCATTGACCGATCATTAGTTGGGCAAGAAGCCATCTCCTCGAGTTCTCCATAATGTATGTGCATTCAACGGGGAAAGAGTGGGGAAAGCTGTGAACAGACACTTCTAGAAACAGACTATCCCCCTAAAAACACTGAAATTTCAGCTGCCTGATACTTCTCTTCTGTTGGAGAAGCGTCGGGAAGCCTCCATACACATGAGATGGTTGGCCCGTCCTGACGACATTGGTGGCTTTGGATGACTTTCGTCTAACGTATGTTGAGCTCTTCAGTAATTGTCTTTAAAAAAATTTTTGGGAACATGGAATAGCACAAGTAGATTTTACAGCTTCAAGTCCCAAACCCACTGAGGGGTTTCATAAACTTCATAGATCCCAGAACTTGGTACGAAAAATGCACCCCTATAACTTTTATGGGAAACTGACCCAACTCTTCTTTGTTTGAGCTTCTTCTGCATTGGCCTAATGGACAAACGCACTGCGGACAATTATTTTCGATCCCTAAATTGTCACGGATCCAAAAATATGAATCCTCATTTTTCCCACTAGTCGAATCATCAAGATTATTTCGGCATGGAGGATAGGGAAAAAAAATCATTTTAAAAAATCCGTTCCAATTGTTACGAAACATCTTCACGTCTATGGATACTTTTAAAGATAAACATGCAATCTCTTCTTTCCGGTGTTCTGTATCAACACAGTTTTTAAGATCCCAAAATGAGAGATTATGATTCTATAAAATTTGGAAAGATTTTGGATTTTGCACGCTCGGAATTCGATTTCTAGTATTAAACAGATATATCAAACTTCTTTTTATAACGGGATCGGATACAGTAGTTTCACCTCTACTGGCGAACAGCAGACTGTCGCCAAGGAAAAGCTGGATTAACCTGTTATTTGCCGGGGGTATCGCTCTCCTGCTAGCAATTCACTTTGCAAAGTTGTTTCAGTTCCTATGGAGACTCATGACCTCCTTGTTCAAAGCAAAAGTCATTTTTCCCCGCTTTCCCTCCCTATGCAACTTTGTGGCACAATAGATTCTCCTCTCCTGTCTCCTTTTGTTATTTTCTTCCTTTTTTTTTTTATTTTGCCTCTTTAACAAAATCTTACTAATCCCTTTAAAAAAAAAAACCCTGTTCGCAAATTCAAATGCATTTTCTTTTCGCATCCTAATCTTCGCGGTTAATCCCTCTCGTGTGTCTCTCCGGTCAGGAAAAAAAAAACAAAAAAAAAAAACAGATTTTTGCTGTTGAATTTGTACTTTACTTGTGTCCGGGGAGGGTAAACATGCCAACACATGGTATTATCTCTCCTGGTCAGTCTCTTAATGAGCTGGTGGCATCTGTAAGACGACTTCTTGGAGAACGAACGTCGAGTCGACCATCACTGGTGAGTTGGAGACAAATTTTTGAAAATTTTCAAAGTATTTGAAACTATTTCTCTTTATTTGTAAATAGCGTAGAATGTTTATATTTAAAGGACAATTGATCTTTCGTGTTCAGCTTCATATTTCACGCAGAGGAGATCATTCATTTTCCTTTATCGGGTCTGAAAAGTGTCAACTACTTTTATGGGCAAAGTGCTCATTAGCGTCCCCCCCATTTCTCTTGGAGGTTTGTACAAAGTGTATTTCTTTGCAGGGGGCTAGAAGTAGAACTGTAGGAAACAATCAAAATGGTGTTTTCTTCCCTGGGGCATAAAGGGAAGAAATTCAGACTAAAGACCCCCCTGTTAGATAGCTATCGGACCAATGATGGCTCGGGTGGCAGCTCTCTCCCCTAACTTTCCCATACTCAAGCACAGTAGGCTCGGCCGAGCACCCCTGAAAAGGATTGGAAAACCATTAGGTCGTATCGATCTCTCCCCTGACATCGTCTGTTGGGGGGAAAGTCGAGAGGACCCCATATGCATTAGCCTATTGGCCAATCCTGCCAATGTCAGCAAATTTGAAAGGGAATTTGTCAGCATGCTTTTGCTACGCACTAGAACTTAAGGACAGATACCGTGATTCCAGCGATGTATCACTTAGTTTACTGGGTGATAGTCAACGTTTTCTCATCTGTAGATCTAGCAGAGCTCAGTTGTTCAGCTGCGTATATCCCAGCTTACATCACATATTCAGTGTACATTGTATAGTGACAGTGAGCTGCTAATCGGTGCTGTGGGTGTGGTTGGACTAGGCTGCACGAGGCCAGTTGTCCTGCACTGATAATCTCCTGCTGATAAAACGCTGATTGTATTGAAACAGCAAAACACAACCTAATAATCAGTCTATACTCCATCATCAAGGTGTTCTCATAACACTTCAAACTTGCTGACAGATTCCCTTTAATGTGTATGTGCCTTAATAAAGTTAAATTTTGGAAATAATGTTACCATTGAATTTAGAAACTTTTACATTCCATTTGGCAATTATTTACTGTTTATTAGAGCTTCCATAGAGATGCATGGAGGGAGCTGCGCATGTGCGGCCAACTCCCTTGTAACAGCGGCATGTGACAATTTGGTGACAGATATGAACCCCAGTGGTTTCTGTACATTGCATTGGCCTTGTCTACAGTGTTGCTTTAATAAAACCTAGTACTTTCATACATAATATTGCTGACCCCTGTGGCTAGTACATTATTATGGGGCACCTAGAGATGATATTCCTTGCTGTAGTCACTCCACCATAAAAATGTGGCCACCCCTAGTGGTTTTTTTTGACTATGTGAGTTCTTAAACCGCCTATGATCCCAAATTATATGGTCACTTTTGTCAAGGGTATAATAATGTGGGAACCTTTTGTGTACACTTTGTAACCCCGGAACATTCTAAAATAATTCCTCAGCTGTAGAGATAAGAAAAAAAATATACTGCCCCCTCTTGTAGACGGGCGATGTCGGGTATAGCCGCTCATTTTTATCCAATTAGATAGGATGGAGGTGTAATACCAGACAGTAGCTCATTTTTCTTCTATTTATGTTTAACCCACTTAACGGGAACGTATCACTTGTATTTATTTAATAGGTTAAAACCAGAAACTGTTTAATATTTTTTAATTATTTCTTTTTTCTATTTCCTGTATTATATACTTTGATTATGGGGTATCTTGCTTTGCCAGAATAAATGGACCATGTACTGGAGATTGCATAGAAACAATGGACTGGAAATGTTTCAAAATGTTTTTGGTTGAGTGTTGTGTGCATGCTCTGTGATCTGTGCAGAGGTTATTGTGCAGAGAGGTGGAGGAGGTGATCATCAGCAATTGTTAATGATGGATCCTGTATGTGGACCATGGGAAACAAGTGACTAAAGATGTTCATTGACTTTTAGGGGAGAGTGTTGTGGGCATGCTCTGTGATCTGTGCAGAGGTTATTGTGCAGGGAGGTGGAGAAGGTGATCATCAGCAATTGTTAATGATGGATCCTGTATGTGGACCATGGGAAACAAGTGACTAAAGATGTTCATTGACTTTTAGGGGAGAGTGTTGTGGGCATGCTCTGTGATCTGTGCAGAGGTTATTGTGCAGGGAGGTGGAGGAGGTGATCGTCAGCAATTGTTAATGATGGATCCTGTATGTGGACCATGGGAAACAAGTGACTAAAGATGTTCATTGACTTTTAGGGGAGAGTGTTGTGGGCATGCTCTGTGATCTGTGCAGAGGTTATTGTGCAGGGAGGTGGAGAAGGTGATCATCAGCAATTGTTAATGATGGATCCTGTATGTGGACCATGGGAAACAAGTGACTAAAGATGTTCATTGACTTTTAGGGGAGAGTGTTGTGGGCATGCTCTGTGATCTGTGCAGAGGTTATTGTGCAGGGAGGTGGAGGAGGTGATCGTCAGCAATTGTTAATGATGGATCCTGTATGTGGACCATGGGAAACAAGTGACTAAAGATGTTCATTGACTTTTAGGGGAGAGTGTTGTGGGCATGCTCTGTGATCTGTGCAGAGGTTATTGTGCAGGGAGGTGGAGGAGGTGATCATCAGCAATTGTTAATGATAGATCCTGTATGTGGACCATGGGAAACAAGTGACTAAAGATGTTCATTGACTTTTAGGGGAGAGTGTTGTGGGCATGCTCTGTGATCTGTGCAGAGGTTATTGTGCAGGGAGGTGGAGGAGGTGATCATCAGCAATTGTTAATGATGGATCCTGTATGTGGACCATGGGAAACGAGTGACTAAAGATGTTCATTGACTTTTAGAGGAGAGTGTTGTGGGCATGCTTTGTGATTTGTGCAGTAGTCATTGTGCAGCTAGGTGGGGGAGATGAATATCCTCTATTGTGAATGGTGGATCCTGTAGTTGGACCATAGGAAACAATAGATTGGAGATATTAATTGACTTTTAGGGGATGATAAGTATTGTGGGCATGCTCTGTGACATGTGCATAAGTTATTGTGCAGGGAGGTGGAGGAGGTGATCAACTCCAATTGTGAATGGTGAAATATTTCAGTATATTATTTTAATGTCATAAGACAATATAACATCAGCTTGTTCCATGCTTTGCAGATGTGCAGTGTTACATTGCATCATTAATATATGAATCTGATTGCAGCCGCTAGTTTTTCTCTATGGTTCCAGTAGGTCAGGAGGCGCCATCTGTAAATAACAACCAGTGTTCCTGTGTCACTGTAGAGTGGTCCTGCCGGCGGCGCTCAGGATGCATCCAGAATTATTGCTGTCTGACACTGTGACGCCCTGGCTGCTGTGGACTATCAGCTCTGGGATACAATTGTAGTTCGGGGGACTAGTAAAGCCCGCCACATTGCCAACTGGCACAGTAAAGGCAACAGTCAAAATTGATGCGGGGAATGTCTGCCAGAGCTCAGGTCTACAGTCAGGATCGATGGGAGGGATTCACTAATCAGCGCTTAGTTTGGCGATTTTATAGAAGCTCCTTAAAGCGGTAGGATATGAAATGTTACTTGCGTCATAAATGTATACACACAATCAGGGCTGTTTTTATAGAAAATAAAGCCTTTGGCAACAAGCGGAGCAGCCAAGAGCCCCACCATCTGCCTGCCATTTTTACACAGCTTTTCTCATAACGTCCACATATTAGCGCCATATAGTGCCAAGAGAAAACTGCTACATAGAGCTCACATAATACCAAAACATAGAGTCCAAGAAATAAGGATCATCCAAATAATAAAATCCACAAATAACTTCCATAAATTTCAAACATAATATTGTAGTTCACGCGTAAATAATACCGCCATACAAAACTAGATGTATCGTTTACCCATTGGGTTCCCTACCTTGAGATCCCTCAGGGATTTTTAGGGTCCTTTGCAGTTACTCAATACTAAATTGCAAAGGGACTGGGAGGACAAACCAAGACTCGGCCCCTTTCTACATGACCGGCATCTGTGATACGTACGTTCTAGCAGTAGGGAGTTCAAATTTATATTGTTGATGTAGCAGCAAAAAATCCACAGTTAAAGGGGAACTGTCACTTCTCATAAATGTAATTTTATTTTATCTGGGGTAAATGCCGCTGTTCTCCTGAATCCGGAGATGGTTTTCTTTTGTTCCTGCTCCTCTCCGGTCCTGAGATATGGACCTCTCTTCCCTGTATGTAAATCTAGTCTAGGAGGCATGATCTTCAACTCTTCTTTGTGGGCGTGTCCAGCTACACCCAGTTGTCTACCAAGACTAGATTTATATACAGGGAGGAAGGGGTCATATCTCAGGAGCAGAGAGGCGTAGGAAGAAAAGAAAAACATCGCCAGATTCAGGAGAACAGCGGTATTTATGCCGGTAAAAAAATAAAAAAATAAAAAAATCTATATTTATGGCAAATAATAGGTCCTGTTTTAAAAATACTAGTTACAGTATTAAGCGACCGTTCAACTTTTTGATAACAAAGATAACCAAATTACAGTTCTTACAAGGGTTGTCATCCAGCTTTTCCAGACTTGGGAATTGCAAATTATGTATCACTGTACATAACACCTTACATTACAGGACAATATGTCAGATTTGTCGTTCAGGAGGCTCGAAAAGGTGGGTGACAACTATTAAGAGATGCGGAATGGTGACTTTATTGGTTGTCAGTTGTCATGAATATTTTTGTTTCCCGAGATATGGCCACTTCTTCCCTGTGCATAAATGTAGTCTTTTTAACTAAGTGGGCCTGGTCCCCCAAAATGCCTCCCATAGAGACGAGTTGATGACCACGCCTACTTGGCTAAAACACAGGGAAGAAAGCGGGTCATATCTCAGGAACAGATAGTCGCAGGAACAAAAGAAAAACATTGCCGGATTCCGGAGAACAGCGGCATTTATACCAGATCAAAACGAATAACACATTTATGGTCCTTTTTAATTCTGAGCTGTGATACTCCACACATCTCATAGACAAGAGTGGCGCTGTTTCTGAAATACTGCTGCCTTATTTTCCTAATAAGTTCAACCCTTTCAATACCTCCCGACATAGACTCTTAGATATAGGTTTCCTCCGTAGTCATTCGCCTGCTGTGCAGCATGTATATAGGTATATGGAAATATATATGTGTGTACATGTGAAGATGATTAGTGGGAGAGCTGCTGAGGCCACGACATTTCGATTCCTCCATTCTGGAACACACTTCTTAAGATCCTGTCCCCAGCTGGAGATGCGACATCTTTCGCACACATGCAGGGCTCTCCCTGTGCATTTCGGGTACATTCCAGGGACGTTCTCTCTACGCCTAATAAACTAACCAGTTTGGCTCATTGAGACTTGTCCTTTCCAAGTCAATTTATATGAAGTTTAGCAGGTACGGAATATAATTTTTTTTTTTTTTTACATGGATTTTTTTTTTCCTTTTTATTAGTTTTTCTATGGAGAAAAAAGAAATCAAATAACTTGGCTTAATCGCTGTCAGATGTTACAAAGTATTGTCTACGCTGCCCTTATCTTCCTGGTAATATCATCCTCAGATGCAACCTGTTGATGAAGGCTATAGAGATGAAAACGAGTCAGTTCTTCATCATAATGAGTGACTTTGAGCCAGCGAAGTTGTAGTTGGCACTATTGTTCTGTCCTATGGATGCAATGTCCACATACTCCACAGTGATAACCAGTTGGACACACAAGCGCGGAACCATAACCAATATCATGTCAACCGGACTACTGGTGGACTCCAGAGTATCTGGAGTAGAACCAATGTTCTCAAAAGTATCACTTAGAAACTCTATAATGGTTGGTACCAATCACAGGTGCCCGATGTGGCAAGGCTGTGCCTTATCCAAAGCAAAAGGACTTGTCCACCACCTGTAGCCACATCGGCACAAACCAAGCTAGCACCCCAACTGCTCTACTGGTCAATGTATGAGTTACGCCAAAAATCAAACAACTCAGGAGTACACATTGGGCAGATAGGACATCATCCAAAAAAAAAAAGAGCTCTCATTCTGGTGAACCTTTGGATGCTTCAGTCTAAGAGCACATTCTAGTTCACTATTGGATGCACACAGCACCCATTGTTGCAGAGCAGGTGTTGGGTGTCAGGAGGGTTCCCAACAAGCCACTTTGCCCTGGCAAGGGTATATAGAGTAGTGAAGCGCACAGACTCGTAAGAGAGCCACTTTGCCCCCAACCCAATCTGCCCGTGCTAACCTTGTTCACTTTATAAATTAGACTAATTATTTCCATCCCAAATCGACAGCACTAAGCTAATGTCTTTTTTGGGAAAGCAGCATGACAATAAATATAACCCTTGTAGGCGAAAAACCTCAGCACCGAAAGGATGATAGAGAAAGAAGATCTTGATGCCATAAATTAATATTTTATTTTGATCCGGCAAGAAAAGGTCCAACGTTTCCACCAATAATGGCCTTTATCAAAGACATAATAGGCATAAATCAGATTAGAACAAACGAGCCAGCCGAATGATCAAACATATCATGTAGTCAACTGCATGGAGGTGTTGCAAGTGGAGTCTTGTATTGTAGAGGAGCCAGGTATTAGCTCGAATTAATATCAATGATAAAAAGTGTTACGTGGCATGGAGTTGTAGCCGTGGGCGCGGTACGCTTCTTCCATGCTCCGGCATGCTACATGAAAGTGGGGGTCCTTGACTGGGTGTGTGGGCTTCATCCATAGGAGTGCTACGCTCCTGCAGGCTTCATGCTACAGACAACGTTGTTTGGCTAGGACCAGATGTTCAATGAGGGAGACCACCAGTCAACAATAAACATTCTTTTACTAAACATTAACTTAGTAGGGACTATGTACAGTAGATAGCGGGGGCATTACTTCACAAACGCTCTGCTTCCCTGCACAGTCAGCGCCGGCCAGCCGTAAAGCAGATTACAGCGGTGACGTCACCACTGTGCTTTCCGGCCGGCGCTCACAGTCAGTGCAGGAAAGCACAGCGACGGGGAACAGACACCGGAATGTAAGTATGTAGTGTTTGTTTTATTTTACATTAGCACTGGTAACCAGGGTAAACATCGGGTTACTAAGCACGGCCCTGCGCTTAATAACCCGATGTTTACCCTGGTTACCAGGGGACTTCGGCATCGTTGGTCGCTGGAGAGCTGTCTGTGTGACAGCTCTCCAGCGACCACACAGCGACGCTGCAGCGATCGAGATCGTTGTCTAGATCGCTGCAGCGTCACTAAATGTGACGGTACCTTTACTTGTTTCTACCTTAAGGTCCTTTTTGTTCACCACAGCCCAATACAATGCTATAGTCCAGTTAGTAAGAGTCCTATTCTCAACCCTCTTTTCCTCTTATGGGAACTAGTTTGCCAATATGGCCAGTACTTTGCTTCTCTGCTTGCTGACACCTTAGAACTTCCACCTAGAACACTCTTTTCGTCTCACGTTCATTATTCCTTTCTGACCCATTACCTCTCTGAGTTATACACTCAGGGCTGTACTGCTAGGTGTCCTGTCCCAGGACCAATCTCCAATGCATCACTCTTGTCCTTCAGTTAGTTTCTCCTTCCTCTAGTCCGGGCTTCACTATCCACTGTCTCCACGCATGTCAGTGACACACACGCCATGTGGCTTGGCTCACTACCGAGATCATAGGTCTGCTTCTTGCTCATGCTGTGCCCTATCTGCCTCACTACCTGGAAGTCCTCTCTGATTATACTACATAGCCCCTCCCTTTCTGGGCTAGTCCCAACACTTAACTCTATCCATACCTATCCATATGCATCACATCACATATCAACAAAGGGGAAAGTGATCACAACTTCCATCTTCTTAGAAAAGCACAAGGTTAGCATGAGCAGATAGTGTTGGGACAAAGTAGCTTTCTTATGATTCTGCTCTATTATCATTTTGGTGATTTTACGTAAAGTCAGGACTGTGGTCCTGTCCTTGAACACTTCAGAAGCAGTATTGACGATCTTTTTTCCAGAATTAGTATAACCCAACCAGCATTGGCCTGGTCCATCACCCTAGCAGTAGTTCCTTTTTAAGTCTACATTTTGAACAATATAAGATCCTAGTAATCTTGTACAGTAGATGTGGAGCCAATCACTTGCCAAGTCCTTGTATTATCATCTTGAATCTTTTGATAACCTCATTTTATCAAGAACCCAAGAGGTAAGAGTGCCCAAATGCACCTCCAAAGCTGCACAAAAAATGAGGGCATTATGGTGATCTATTGGATTGCAAAGGGACCCTATACTGTTGTTGTATTGGGGCCCTCTTCTGTCTGTGTCCGGCCCTGGACATTAGAGCCCCCAACGGGAAATCACTCCACCAAGGTTGGACTCACCTACCGTCATACCATCATATTGTATCAAGTTCAATGCCCGAAATAATAATGGATCCCCATAGTCCCGCAGAAAATATTTGGAGCCAATCATACCCACCTTCGGGATAATTTCCCCAATTTCCCACTGCATCCAATTTTGCCAGACTCCTCAATAATAATTCATATAGTCTCAGGAGGCCTGGGTACACACCTACCGGAGATGTGACAGTAGCTAATCTGGATTTTCTGAAAATCCTTATTTTGTTAGCTACTTTTAGGAATATCAAATCTCGGCAGATGATCAAATCGAAAAATAAAAAAAATCTTGGCTTCCAAAGAAAAGATCGTGGAACAAAAAAAAAAGCGAAAAAAAAAATCGACAAAGAAACTCTGTAAAAGTAGTTAAAGGGATATGAGAAATGTGTTTTAAATTATACATGTCATACTTGTAATAGCGGTGGTTAGGCAGAAGATTGGAAAACCTAGATTTAAACTCACAGAAGCTGAGAATACTGTATGTGCTTGTAGTCATTGTATCGTTGCATAAATCAGAGGCGTATTTTTTTACTGCGCCAGTTCAGCTTTTGTGGGTGTTAAAGGTTTATACGGACACATGTCCTTTAAATCACACTGAACCGGAGCTGCTAAATCACTTACAAGAGGCATTTCTGACTTTTAAAAGGGGGAATCCTCGGTTTAAGAAAGGGATCGTGTTTCTATAAACCTCTGCAGGGAAAGTTGGGCGAGTACGAAGGAAAAAAAAAAAGGATTTCTCATTCAATACCCAAAATATTATTAAAGAAGCATAATGTGGATGCTTTCTCTCATTATTTATGTATATTGGTAGGTAGATATTAGGCTATTGCTATATGTAGGCGCTAATGTGATTATTCCCTTCCCTGTTATTTTATCTTCTCCGGGATTTTTCAATTAATTTTTATAAGGTGTAGTAGAGAGAACAAGAGGAGCTGAGCAGATACATGGTGTTGTAGGAAAAGATTGAGTATAATTTGTATTTTAATAATCAAAAAACACATTCCGGGCTTTGGAGTCAAGTGGGCGGTCTTATTCAGTGACTGAAAGCTATCTTTTTGTACAAAGAAGGCTGTCAGTCTTTGAATAACACCTCCCACTGGACTTCAAAGCTCAGAATAGTCAGCTTAAAGGGGTGTTCCCATCTACAAGATCCTATCCCAATATTAGCAAATATCTACAATTAGAAATGTGGTATAGTTTTTCTGATTCTCTGCTTCTTTCCTCATGTGCAGGCATTGCAGGACCTTGGGTATCCATGGTTACAAACACTAGCAACTAGCTAACTATCAATATATCAGTGGTCGTAAACCATGGATACCTAAGTTCCTCCATATGATAAAAAGGGACATAGCAAATCTATACATTTCTAATTGGATGTATTTGCTAATTATTGTTACACCTACTACATATTTGGATAGATTCTTGTTACCCTTTAAGGCTGGGGGTCACACCAGCATATTTTCTCTCATCTGAGAGAATCGGGCTGATTCTGCTCAACACACTCTGATCAAAGTGTCATCAGAGTGTGATCTGATTTTTTTCAGATGAGAAGATGGAAAGAAAAATGTCTCCATCTTCTCCATTGTTTCATTTTGTGGAAATCCGACTGCACTCGGATGTCCTCTGAGTGCGATCTGATGTTTCGTCTGATCACGATCGGACCGAAAATACGGTCATGTGTACGAGCCCTTATACTGAGTCTTTTTACACAACACTATATATCTCAATCTGCCCATCTACCCAAAAGAAATGAGAATCATCCTTATGAGGGCAGAGCGCTTGTAGTATGGGCTTCCACCACTTTTTTGTGGAAAAAAAAAAAGCATCGGATACCATAAAGCAAGCAGAATTAATTAAAAAAAATGTATTTATTTGTTCATTTTGAAATTTCTGTATACCACGAAGTAGTCTCCATTTGCAGCCATACAACTATCTCTCTGGTCATGAGTGACCATCGGAGGCACAAATTCTAACACAACTCGTTTCATGCCCAATTCGTCCATTAAAATTTGATGATAGGAACTGCAGGATGCGTCAGTGAACTCCATGAGTTTATCAATAATCCGACAGAGATCTTCCAGTAAATTGTAGTAACAATAAAAAAAAAAAAAAAAATAGGTGAAAGATTAAAGAAAAAAAATCACTGGAGCCAAACGCAACTTTAGCCATCAACACCGGCTAATGTACTGACTCGGAAGTCACTTACCTAGCAACGGAATCCTGTACTACAAATATCCTGCTCTCCAGAAGACAATTCTTGTTTCTTTTGGGCTCCCCCTCATATTTCTACTCTATAACATAATCCTGGTAGATCAAACAGCATTTTCAGGGCGACAAGTTTGCTTTAAAAGGAATCTGTCGGTAGGATCCACCCTCCTAACCCGTCTATATGGACATGTAGGTCATTGGAAGCTGAATAAAATGACACCTTGATATCTGCGATCTGATGTCTTGTTCCATCGAAATCCATGTTTTTTTTAATATATATAAATTGGCTGTTAAGATCTATGGGCCGGACATAGATCTCCCTGAGAATCTGCCTCCAGAGCTTATCTTAATTGAAAGAGAACATTACCAGTGTGAAACATGTAATGACGGACAGTCTGCGCTCCTGATCTCACACTGGTAACCCCACTTTTCATGTACAATAACCTCTAGAGGCAGATTCTCGGGGAGATCTATGTCTAGCCCATAGATCTTGACAGCTAATTTACATATTAATAACAATGTGGATTTCTCTGGAATAAGACATCGGATTGCAGATATCAAGGTGTCATTTTGTTCAGCTTTCTATGATCTTCATGCCCATGGAGACGGCTTGGGAGGGTGGATCCTACTGACAAATTCCCTTTAAGTGTTATTTGGCCAACACATGGCACTTATTATCGATGTTTATAATTAGACATTGCATGGAGTGGTTATTTGCACACAGTATGATTGAAAATACACAATGACACATTTTTCAGAATCATTGTTTTATGACCGCAAGATGTTCATAGGGAAAACCCCTTTTTTAAGGATTATGTAGGAAATAATGTTCTCACTCAATCCTTAGACTTTACACGTCTTTGAATGGCAGCTATTACTCCCGACCCTCCCATAATTTTTGTGATGCTTTATTTCCAATTTAAGCAAAGCGATTGGTCATTTTGATATCCAACATGTCTGACCTTTCTTTTCTCCAACATCTGAAGTCAAGGAGATAGTCAGAATAACCCAATAAACATTAGATGGTTAACTGGTCCTCCTGAAAATTCAAGTAATGGCTACTTTAAGAAGAAACCTTCTCTCGAGAGGAAGGAAAATGCCATGAGTATTTTTCTCCTTTCCTTGACTTTCAGTTTTGTGGTTCTGAGTTTAAAGCCAACTAGGGCAACATCTGCACGGGCTTGGCAAGTTCTACTGGTACTTGTGTGGGTTATTTCTCTTCCTCTGGCAATAGAGTATATGTATGGGTGAACCTCAGAAGGGCACGGGATCGGGAAAATGTGGGTGATTTTCCACGGTGCGTGGACCATAGATTTGCAGGACTGAGCACAGCTTTGCAGGACTGAGCACGGGTTTGCAGGACTGAGCACAGCTTTGCAGGACTGAGCACGGGTTTGCAGGACTGAGCACGGGTTTGCAGGACTGAGCACAGCTTTGCAGGACTGAGCACTGGTTTGCAGGACTGAGCACAGGTTTGCAGGACTGAGCACAGGTTTGCAGGACTGAGCACAGGTTTGCAGGACTGAGCACAGGTTTGCAGGACTGAGCACAGGTTTGCAGGACTGAGCACAGGTTTGCAGGACTGAGCACAGGTTTGCAGGACTGAGCACAGCTTTGCAGGACTGAGCACAGGTTTGCAGGACTGAGCACAGCTTTGCAGGACTGGGCACAGGTTTGCAGGACTGAGCACAGCTTTGCAGGACTGAGCACAGCTTTGCAGGACTGAGCACAGCTTTGCAGGACTGAGCACGGGGGAAATCATCCAATACCACTTGGATATTAGTGAAGTTTTATACCCACTGGTGAATATTATAAAACGCGTCGGGTTTCATGGTCCATCATGGTGGTTTCTGCAGGAGAACTGAGCAACGCTCGGAATCACCTTGCCATATATGTTGGCATTATATACTTTAATATCGCTATATTACTTTGGAAAGCTCACTTGTTTTCTTTGACAGTACACAGGTTGCCAGCTACAGTGCTCTGCAAACATAGGAGTACCTTGTCCCAGACCAGATAATTGACATTGTGAGGCGCCGGGACATTGTGACGCCACAAATAACTTCTTCTGCGTACAAGTTCTCAGGAAGGGGAGACTGCCAGAGAATTGACTTCTAATGTACCTGGAAGACCTGGAGATGTTACCAAGACTTTGTGTTCTCATATCACCTCGGGGGGGTTCATCACGAAAAGAATAAGGGTAGTGTTAGAGCTTCATGAGTTGGCGGATGGAGATCAAAGACGCGTCTATGTATATTCATATCCCTATATATAGACATGTATGTAGTGAAAACCATTAGAAAAATATCAGTGGTGTCCTGGGATCCAAGTAAAGGGGGTTATCTAGCTTTTGAAGGAAAAAAATGTAAAAACCACAACACATGTAAAAATATAACAAAAGGATCCAGCGCTGGTGCATGCATCACCTTCATCTAGTAGCCGAAGTACAGAGCAGCTACAAAGAGCGTCTCTGTTCCTGGAGGACCCAACTGTTGTCATGCCATTATTTTCAATAGGAATTGTGTAATACCTTGTGTCACCTGCGGGGGCACTGTAGTGGAATAAAACATTGGCTGCCAGATTCTTAACAGATTATCGCTGATTTCTAGGATTGTAATTAGTGAGATACTGTGTAATCAGCTGATTGTATGGGTACACATCTAACAAAAACAGATTTAATTAGTAGATCTTTTTCTCCAAAATGTGTTTTTTTGGAAAATGAGATACATTTATAGATATGACATTGTATGTTCTCCTAATCTCTGGTGACAAGGGCAGGCATGTGACCACTGCAGCCACACTGACCTCAAAAGTAGCCTGCTTTATTACTGACATCACTACTCAGTAATGAGAGCCATGATCCTGATAAATGGCTGCAGTCAGGGGTGCAAACTGGGACCCAAGAGTTAAGGGGGTCCATTTCCTAATCCAAAGCAAGTGAAATTGTGCATTATTATAACTTGCTAGAGTGCAAAGGGCCCATATATTGTTCCTTTTCTGCTTGTGTCCACCACTGGCTACAGTGGTCCCCAACCTGCCGGTTGCCAACAAATTCTGGGGGGAGGGAGCAATTCAGGATCTTCAGTACTAGATCACCAGGGAAACCAGGGAAGAGCATGATTACTGTACTTGTTTTTATTACGTATACCCCTTTTTACATGTAAAGTGCCATGGAATAAATTGCGCTATAATAATAAATAATAATAATGAGTATAATTTACATAGTCATTTCTGCCTGTATCATGTACCAAAAACGCTTTCGAGGTGGCCCAGCGATCAGTTTTCTACAGAGAATCCCATGAATAGGGATCAGCTGTAATCTGTTAAGGAACCTGGCACCAAATGCTCAATTGCACTGCAGTGCCCCCGCAGGGGAAACAAAGTATTACACAATTTCTTTTTCATAAACATGTTGGGTCCTCCAAAAAGAAGAGACACGCTTGTAGCCTCCTTGTAATGAGGGTGCGCGCGCACCCTCCATAACGAAGAATTCCCTAATAGGGTATTAGAAAATATTATTTTTCAGAACCAGACGGCCTTGTCCTTTTTTTTAATTTCTATATATAATACTTGGAGCCCCTCTATTCTCATGTTCTGCTAGAGCTAGTAACACCAGATTCACAAATAATTGTCTGCAGCAGTTTGGAATTTGGCTATAAACCAGCATTTTTTAACATGGCCAATTCCCCCCCTTTGCGTTGTAGAATGTAAACCAGGAATCTAGGACGCATTAGTGCAAATTACACCCTCCAAACGTATTTCTGCTGTTGTTAATGCCCTTATCATGTGGGCAGAAAACGGCACACGACTTAGCGAAAAACCGACTCTGGACAAAAAAAAAATTGGAATTGTTGCCAATGGGGATTGTGTAGAGTTCGCTACAAACTTCAGACTTTTTTTATGAAAATATCGGTAAAGCGCGTTTTGCTTTTCGTCCCGTCGCAGGGACAGGATGTGATCTCACGCTATGATGTGATTTCTGTATTCCATCTGAACCGTCGCAAAGTCACCTTCAGATCGCAACCACATTCTCGCCAAGACTCCCTGTTGTAATTTGCTGGATTTTGGCTTCGGATTTTACGACGCGTTTCGGGAAAATCAGAATAATACTCTTAAGTAATTGGGGACCTTATCCTCTTTAAAAAAGCAAAAAAAAACAAAACAAAACATTTGATGCTTCCGATTCTGACTCGGTAGAAAAAAAAAAGACACTTCCTTCTGTTTTGTGATTTCGGAGTTTAACCCCTCGTATTTCAAACAGTTATGAAACTTTAACCCCTTCATGACCCAGCCTATTTTGACCTTAAAGACCTTGCCGTTTTTTGCAATTCTGACCAGTGTCCCTTTATGAGGTAATAACTCAGGAACGCTTCAATGGATCCTAGCGGTTCTGAGATTGTTTTTTCGTGACATATTGGGCTTCATGTTAGTGGTAAATTTAGGTCAATAAATTCTGTGTTTATTTGTGATAAAAACGGAAATTTGGCGAAAATTTTGAAAATTTCGCAATTTTCACATTTTGAATTTTTATTCTGTTAAACCAGAGAGTTATGTGACACAAAATAGTTAATAAATAACATTTCCCACATGTCTACTTTACATCAGCACAATTTTGGAAACAAAATTTTTTTTTGCTAGGAAGTTATAAGGGTTAAAATTTGACCAGCGATTTCTCATTTTTACAACGAAATTTACAAAACCATTTTTATTAGGGACCACCTCACATTTGAAGTCAGTTTGAGGGGTCTATATGGCTGAAAATACCCAAAAGTGACACCATTCTAAAAACTGCACCCCTCAAGGTGCACAAAACCACATTCAAGAAGTTTATTAACCCTTCAGGTGCTTCACAGCAGCAGAAGCAAAATGGAAGGAAAAAATGAACATTTAACTTTTTAGTCACAAAAATGATTTTTCAGCAACAATTTTTTTATTTTCCCAATGGTAAAAGGAGAAACTGAACCACGAAAGTTGTTGTCCAATTTGTCCTGAGTACGCTGATACCTCATATGTGGGGGTAAACCACTGTTTGGGCGCACGGCAGGGCTTGGAAGGGAAGGAGCGCCATTTGACTTTTTGAATGAAAAATTGGCTGCACTCTTTAGCGGACACCATGTCAGGTTTGGAGAGCCCCCGTGTGCCTAAAAATTGGAGCTCCCCCACAAGTGACCCCATTTTGGAAACTAGACGCCCCAAGGAACTTATCTACATGCATAGTGAGCCCTTTAAACCCCCAGGTGCTTCACAAATTGATCCGTAAAAATGAAAAAGTGCTTTTTTTTCACAAAAAAATTCTTTTACCCTCAATTTTTTCATTTTCACATGGACAACAGGATAAAATGGATCCTAAAATTTGTTGGGCAATTTCTGCTGAGTACATTGATACCTCACATGTGGAGGAAAACCACTGTTTGGGCACATGGTAAGGCTCGGAAGGGAAGGAGCGCCATTTAACTTTTTGAATGAAAAATTATCTCCATCGTTAGCGGACACCATGTCGCATTTGGAGAGACCCTGTGTGCCTAAACATTGGAGCTCCCCCACAAGTGACCCCATTTTGGAAACTGGACCCCCCAAGGAACTTATCTAGATGCCTAGTGAGCACTTTAAACCCTCAGGTGCTTCACAAATTGATCCGTAAAAATGAAAAAGTACTTTTTTTTCACAAAAAAATTATTTTCGCCTCAATTTTTTCATTTTCACATGGGCAATAGGATAAAATGGATCCTAAAATTTGTTGAGCAATTTCTCCCGAGTACGCCGATACCTCATATGTGGGGGTAAACCACTGTTTGGGCACACGGCAGGGCTCGGAAGGGAAGGCGCGCCTTTTGATTTTTTGAATGGAAAATTAGCTCCAATTGTTAGTGGACACCATGTCGCGTTTGGAGAGCCCCTGTGTGCCTATGCATTGGAGCTCCCCCACAAGTGACCCCATTTTGGAAACTAGACCCCCCAAGGAACTTATCTAGATGCATACTGAGCACTTTAAACCCCAGGTGCTTCACAGGAGTTTATAATGCAGAGCCATGAAAATAAAAAATAATTTTTCTTTTCTCAAAAATTATTTTTTAGCCTGGAATTTCCTATTTTGCCAATGGTAATAGGAGAAATTGGACCACAAATGTTGTTGTCCAGTTTGTCCTGAGTACGCAGATACCCCATATGTGGGGGTAAACCACTGTTTGGGCGCACGGCAGGGCTCAGAAGGGAAGGCACGCCATTTGGCTTTTTAAATGGAAAATTAGCTCCAATCATTAGCGGACATCATGTCGCGTTTGGAGAGCCCCTGTGTGCCTAAACATTGGAGATCCCCCACAAATGAGTCCATTTTGGAAACTAGACCCCCAAAGGAACTAATCTAGATGTGTGGTGAGCACTTTGAACCCTCAAGTGCTTCACAGAAGTTTATAACGCAGAGCCATGAAAATTAAAAAAAAAAATTCTTTTCTCAAAAATGATTTTTTAGCCCGCTATTTTTTATTTTCCCAAGGGTAACAGGAGAAATTTGACCCCAAAAGTTGTTGTCCAGTTTCTCCTGAGTACGCTGATACCCCATATGTGGGGGTAAACCACTGTTTAGGCACATGCTGGGGCTCGGAAGTGAAGTAGTGACGTTTTGAAATGCAGACTTTGATGGAATGCTCTGCTGGTGTCACGTTGCGTTTGCAGAGCCCCTAATGTGGCTAAACAGTAGAAACCCCCCACAAGTGACCCAATTTTGGAAACTAGACCCCGAAAGGAACTTATCTAGATGTGAGGTGAGCACTTTGAACCCCCAAGTGCTTCACAGAAGTTCATAACACAGAGCAGTGAAAATAATAAATACGTTTTCTTTCCTCAAAAATAATTATTTAGCCCAGAATTTTTTATTTTCCCAAGGGTTACAGGAGAAATTGGACCACAAAAGTTGTTGTCCAGTTTGTCCTGAGTACGCTGATACCCCATGTGTGGGGGTAAACCACTGTTTGGGCACACGTCGGGGCTCAGAAGGGAAGTAGTGACTTTTGAAATGCAGACTTTGATGGAATGGTCTGCGGGCGTCACGTTGCGTTTGCAGAGCCCCTGGTGTGCCTAAACAGTAGAAACCCCCCACAAATGACCCTATTTTGGAAACTAGACCCCCAAAGGAACTTATCTAGATATGTGGTGAGCACTTTCAACCCCCAAGTGCTTTACAGAAGTTTATAACACAGAGCCGTGAAAATAATAAATACGTTTTCTTTCCTCAAAAATAATTTTTTAGCCCAGAATTTTTTATTTTCCCAAGGGTTACAGGAGAAATTGGACCACAAAAGTTGTTGTCCAGTTTGTCCTGAGTACGCTGATACCCCATGTGTGGGGGTAAACCACTGTTTGGGCACACGTCGGGGCTCTGAAGGGAAGTAGTGACTTTTGAAATACAGACTTTGATGGAATGGTCTGCGGGCGTCACGTTGCGTTTGCAGAGCCCCTGGTGTGCCTAAACAGTAGAAACCCCCCACAAATGACCCCATTTTGGAAACTAGACCCCCAAAGGAACTTATCTAGATATGTGGTGAGCACTTTCAACCCCCAAGTGCTTTACAGAAGTTTATAACACAGAGCCGTGAAAATAATAAATACGTTTTCTTTCCTCAAAAATAATTTTTTAGCCCAGAATTTTTTATTTTCCCAAGGGTTACAGGAGAAATTGGACCACAAAAGTTGTTGTCCAGTTTGTCCTGAGTACGCTGATACCCCATGTGTGGGGGTAAACCACTGTTTGGGCACACGTCGGGGCTCCGAAGGGAAGTAGTGACTTTTGAAATGCAGACTTTGATGGAATGGTCTGCGGACGTCACGTTGCGTTTGCAGAGCCCCTGGTGTGCCTAAACAGTAGAAACCCCCCACAAGTGACCCCATTTTAGAAACTAGACCCCGCAAGGAACTTATCTAGATATGTGGTGAGCACTTTGAACTCCCAAGTGTTTCACAGACGTTTACAACGCAGAGCCGTGAAAATAAAAAATAATTTTTCTTTCCTCAAAAATTATGTTTTAGCAAGCATTTTTTTATTTTCGCAAGGGTAACAGGAGAAATTGGACCCCAGTAATTGTTGCGCAGTTTGTCCTGAGTATGCTGGTACCCCATATGTGGGGGTAAACCACTGTTTGGGCGCACGTCGGGGCTCGGAATTGAGGGAGCACCATTTGACTTTATGAATACAAGATTGGCTGGAATCAATGGTGGCGCCATGTTGCGTTTGGAGACCCCTGATGTGCCTAAACAGTGGAAACCCCTCAATTCTAACTCCAACACTAACCCCAACACACCCCTAACCCTAATCCCAACTGTAGCCATAACCCTAATCACACCCCTAACCCTAATCACAACCCTAACCACAACCCTAATTCCAACCCTAACCCTAAAGCTATGTGCCCACGTTGCGGATTCGTGTGAGATTTTTCAGCATCATTTTTGAAAAATCCGCGGGTAAAGGGCACTGCGTTTTACCTGCGGATTTACCGTGGATTTCCAGTGTTTTTTGTGCGGATTTCACCTGTGGATTCCTATTGAGGAACAGGTTTAAAACGCTGCGGAATCCGCACAAAGAATTGACATGCTGCGGAAAATACAACGCAGCGTTCCCGCGCGGTATTTTCCGCACCATGGGCACAGCGGATTTGGTTTTCCATATGCTTACATGGAACTGCAAACCTGATGGAACACTGCTGCAGATCCGCAGCAGTTTCCCATGAGTTTACAGTTCAATGTAAACCTATGGGAAACAAAAATCGCTGTACACATGCTGCGGAAAAACTGCACGGAAACGCAGCGGTTTACATTCCACAGCATGTCACTTCTTTCTGCGGATTCCGCAGCGGTTTTACAACTGCTCCAATAGAAAATCGCAGTTGTAAAACCGCAGTGAAATGCGCAGAAAAACCGCGGTAAATCCGCGATAAATCCACAGCGGTTTAGCACTGCGGATTTATCAAATCCGCAGCGGAAAAATCCGCAGAGGAACAGAATACGTGTGCACATACCGAAACCCTAACCCTAGCCCTACCCCTAACCCTACCCCTAACCCTACCCCTACCCCTATTGTAACCTTAGTGTAAAAAAAAAAAAAAAATTCTTTATTTTTTTATTGTCCCTACCTATGGGGGTGACAAAGGAGGGGGGGGTCATTTACTATTTTTTTTTATTTTGATCACTGAGATATAACCTATCTCAGTGATCAAAACTCACTTTGGAACGAATCTGCCGGTCGGCAGATTCGGCGGGCGCACTGCACATGCGCCCGCCATTTTGGAAGATGGCGGCGCCCAGGAAAGAAGACGGACGGATCCCGGGAGGTAAGTATAAGGGGGGGGGGAGATCAGGGCACGGGGGGAGCGTCGGAGCACGGGGGGGGGGGGTGGATCGGAGCATGGGGGGGTGGATCGGAACACGGGGGGGTCGATTGGAGTACGGGGTGGGGGATCGCTGTGCAGGGGGGTGGATCGGAGCACGGGGGGGAATCGGAGAACGGGGGGGATCGCTGTGCGGGGGGGTGATCGGAGTGCGAGGGGGTTTGATTGGAGCACGGGGGGTGTGATTGGAGCACGGGGGAGCGGACAGGAGGACGGGGGAGCGGAGCACAGGATGTAGGGGAGCGGACCACAGATCGGGGGGCGGGGGGGGAGATCGGTGGGGTGGGGGCACATATGTGTTTCCAGCCATGGCCGATGATATTGCAGCATCGGCCATGGCTGGATTGTAATATTTCACCAGTTTTTTAGGTAAAATATTACAAATCGCTCTGATTGGCAGTTTCACTTTCAACAGCCAATCAGAGCGATCGTAGCCATGGGGGGGTGAAGCCACCCCCCCCCCGGGCTAAACTACCACTCCCCCTGTCCCTGCAGGCCGGGTGAAATTGGAGTTAACCCTTTCACCCGGCCTGCAGGGACGCGATCTTTCTGTGACACAGCATATGCGTCACAGGTCGGATTGGCACCGACTTTCATGACGCATACGCTGTGTCACAGGTCGGGAAGGGGTTAATAAGGAGGATTTCCTCTGCCAGTTTTAAAGAACAGAAATGACTTACAAAAAAAAAAAAAAAAGGGATTACTCCCTCGTGGTTCAGGCTCTTGGATCCTATAGTGTTTGAGCCCCTTCCAAGATTTCGTTTCTACAGTTAGGTCACAGATTTTATGATGTGCAGTTTCAAATGTCAAACAGATTGGGAGCGGTGGTTAATGGCGATCGGGGTTTTTCTGTTGTTTTTTTTTTAAAGAGTTATTAATCATTTTGGAGGAAAATAGAAAAATTCTGAAAATTATGCAGTAAAATCGGGTAAAAGCGTTCACTTACCGCATATCTGTTCGCCTGGGTCATGACAATAAGTGGATGACAACCGGCTATAGATTTAGATGCTTGGTCTATGCACGTATAAAAGAATAGAATCACGGGAGAGTGGGCTAAAGAGAAGACCATGTGTAGACCATGTGGCCCTCAGAGACTGGGGCCGAGCCTTAGGGAAAAGCCATGCATGACTCCTCTCTGTAGTGGAATATATTAGTCAGATATTGGGGGGAAAAGACAGACAGTTGGATTCCAATATGCCCGATTATTTTGTCTTCATAAAAAGTGTCTGACAGCAACTTCCTGCCTATTTAGGACACATGCACACTCATCGAAAGTGAGCAGGAGGAATATCACCAAAATATCATCTTTTTAAATATATGTGCATTTTTACAAAGAAGTAAAGAATTGACACAAGAAAAGGGAGTGACAGTGAAAACACCAGAATTATAATCTTTGCTATGGGTCCCTCATCTATGTAGACCATAGACCAGAATCTATCTGTATCAGCAGGCAAATAGATAGATAGATAGATAGATGATAGATAGATAGATAGATAATAGAATAAAGATAATAGATAGATACATATATAACAGATAGATAATAGATAGATGATAGATAATAGATAGAATTGATAGATACATAGATAACAGATAGATAGATAATAGAAGATAGATACATAAATAATAGATAGATAGGTAATAGATGATAGATTATAGATGATGATTAGATAGATAGATGATAGATAGATAGATAGATAGATAGATAGATAGATAGATAGATAGATAATAGATAGATAATAGATAGATGATGGATAGATAGATAGATGATAGATAGATAGATGATAGATAGATAGATAGATAGATGATAGATAGATGATAGATAGATGATAGATAATAGATAGATGATAGATGATAGTTAGATGATAGATAGATAATAGATAGATGATAGATAGATGATAGATAGATGATAGTTAGATGATAGATAGATAGATAGATGGATAATAGATAGATGATAGATAATAGATAGATAGATAGATAATAGATAATATAGAGAGAGATTATAGATAATAGATAGATAATAGATAGATAGATGATAGATAGATAATTGATAGATAATAGATAGATGATAGATAATTGATAGATAATTGATAGATGATAGATGGATGATAGATAGATGATAGATGGATGGATGATAGATGGATGATAGATAATAGATAGATAATAGATAGATAAATAGATAATATATAGAGAGATTATAGATAATAGATAGATGATAGATGATATAGATAGATAATAGATAATATAGAGAGATTATAGATATATTTTGAGTCTTCTTTGAGATGAAAAAGTCCTAACAAGTTGTTGGAGAATCTTTTTTCCGTCCCCAGTGTTTTGTGTCGGGAGCTGTTGATCAGAGCGGCCGGACCCCTGTGAGGTATGAGGGTCCGCAGACACTCAGCACGGTGATGCTCCTGGAGGCCGAGCACTATGTGACTGGCTCAGTAACGCTGTAGTCCTGATTACTCAGCCGCTGGCCTGTCTTCCAAATCTTTCCAGTGAGACAGTCAGCACGGAGCTGGTTACCATAGGGATTGATGTAAAAATGCGTTTCCTTCCCAGGTCCAAGTACACTTAATAAGGGGTGTCTCAGCCATTTGTGAGGTATCCAGATTTTCTGACTCTGGTATTTGTGGTAGAGGACGGCGCTGTGGGATCGTATGATACCGCGCTGGAGCCATTATATTAGGGTGTAACTGACTGCTGTAATCTGTGAGAATGCAGAGTTATTGGTGACAGACATGTTAGTGACGCAGCCGCCAATACTACTAGTTTGGATATGAGCAGTGTGTCCCTATAGGGGGTACTCGGGGGCTGAGAGGAATGTAAAGAAGCCCATAGCTCTTAGGCAGCTGTCTACTGAGCAGCCATTGCATCTCTCACCACTTCGTCACACACATGCACGCTCGATTGGGCTGAGTGCGCATGTGTTTCAATGGGAATAAAAGGATCAGCCATGGTAAAATTCAGTATGCCAAGTCTTTCTCTCCTTCAGCAGATGTATTGGGGGGTCCTCATATGCGTTAGATATTTAGTCGATTCTTCTGGAATTAACCAGCTGAGCCAGTCGTAATATAATGTGTATGGGGCCCTGTGAGTCTTCTGGCACATGGTAGATAGGGGCCCAATTATATATTCTGCATTGGGGTCCACAAATGTTGCCATTATACAAAAACTACCTTCAAGTGGAAGGAAATGTAGGTGAGAACGGCAGTGCGCCCATGGATCAGCCTGTAGCCCAATTTCTGTGGACAGACGTCCAGCTTTCTATAGGTTCCCCTCTCATTGGGGATGGGATCTATCCTTCCAAACATCATATGTTGGGGCGAACATATCATTTGTGCAACCAATGCAGCTGCACAGGGGTCCATGAGTCAAGGGGGCCACATCCAACTCTGACATGGGTGGAATTGTGCATTATGATGAGCTCATTGTCGAACTTGGGCTCCAAGGGCCCACCAGTAACATCAGCTCCAAGGCCCCATTTTTCAGCTACATACAAATATGACTTTATCTTCATTCATAAAGTTCTATAGTAATAAATTGGGTTGATTGTTAACTTAACAAGATGCCGCCTTTGTCTGTATATGGTGAATCAAGTGTATTGTGCCAAGTGCTGCTTATATAAGAGGGTGGTGGCCCACCATAGGTTTCTCCTGTTGTGCTGTGGGCCAGTCCGAGCCTGATATTGTTCTTGCACAGGAGCCGTCTTCTGTCTGCATCCACCTGTGATCACACGGGTGATCAGTGATGCTCTGGAAGATCATTGAGGATCCATCATAACCAATTACAAGAGGGTGGTGGCCCTCGGGAGGATTCTCCAGTTCTGCTGTGGGCCAGTCCAAGCCTGATATTGTTCTTGCACAGGAGCCCTCTTCTGTCTGCATCCACCTGTGATCACACGGGTGATCAGTGATGCTCTGGAAGATCATTGTGGATCCATCATAACTAATTATAAGAGGGTGGTGGCCCACCAGAGGATTCTCCTGTTTTGCTGTTGGCCAGTCCGAGTGTGATATTGTTCTTGCACAGGAGCCCTCTTCTGTCTGTGTCCACCTGTGATTACATGGGTGATCAGTGAGGCTCTGGAAGATCATTGTGGATCCATCATAACTAATTATAAGAGGGTGGTGGCCCTCCGGAGGATTCTGCTGTTGGCCAGTCCGAGCCTGATATTGTTCCTGCACAGGAGCCCTCTTCTGTCTGTTTCAGGACTTCAAGGGTTGACAAGGTCAGATATACTGCGTGAATTGGACTTTAGTGGCATCATTAGTGATTTTGCAGCACACAAATCAAGGAAAGTGCCCGGATTGTAAAAAATGAATGATTTTACTTAAATTACTCTGCTTAAATGATTTTTGTAAATAAAACTTGCGTTCGATTCATTTTGTGTTTTTGCATTATATATTGCAGCACCTTGAAAAATGGGCCTCCCTCCAAAATGGGCCCCGGGTCACCCACCTCTTAAATCCGGACCTGGTTCTGGGTGCGTTAAAAAATAGCCTAAAAATTAATTTTGTGCCGTTCCTTGTTTGTCGGGTGATTTTGATTGACAGCCTGTTTTCACTGCCCAGTTATCTTAGAAATATCTTTTCCTGATCAGCCAGGGTAAATTCATCCTAAGTTTCATTTTGAAGTCCAAAACTATTGTATTCTATGGCTATGGAAAAGTACAATTCTGTATAAGTATTATTTATCACTGTGCAAAGAAAATAATATATTATGCCGGATTTTAGATTTTTTTTCCCCCTCATTTCAAGAATGATGGAGAAAGTATCTGTAGTTTGGGGGGTAGGGGAACATAAGTAGTGCAGGCAAGGCGGCGGGTATGTAATGGGACTGTGTTGTGGACAGGGCAGTAATAAATGTTTGTCTGCCTCTTTGCATGTTCAGTAAAAACATGGCTAGTATCAGGGGCAGCAGCAGCTGTCATCACGTCTGTGTTTTATAGTATACCTGCAGAGTTGGTGATGGGGAGACAGGGACGTCACTGTACACAATGCGCTCCGCGGCTGCCAACCTTATTACTTCTGGACAAAGAGTAAACGCTGTTCTATGGATTACAGAAAAAAGAATTAACTCTTATTAATAATGTGCCTCTATGCTGTACAAATATATATTAAAGCGAAAATTACCTATTGTTTAAATCAAGATTTTGTGTTTGTTTTTTTTTTTAAAACATTTGTCTTTTTTTTGCCATATCCCAGGATCTTTATTAAAACTAACAATGAGAAATCTTGCAATTTTCTCCTTTTTGTTAGACTCAATTTTCCTGTTGTTTGAGGAAATCCACATGTATATTAGCAGCATTGCCTATCTTTTGTATTGAAGCATCTAATGAGCGTGTGCAGAGGTCATTCAGAAGGGAGAAGATGAGCTGTGACATCAACTATTGTGATTGGTGGATCCCCTGTGCCATCAGCGGAGTATAGAGCTTTTACCTGTCATTGTAATCTTGCCTCTGTTGATAAGGAGTCTGCTGAAAACTTTCTTAAAGGACAGAAAGTATGAGTATAACAAAGTCCTAGTGGTCAATATAAAAATGTATATCATTTAGAGTCTGCTCAGTCCCCTCTATTTTATTGGGGTTTAGATTTTAATTGATCTCTACAAATATATCATGGGTATTCTAAAGAAGCCCATAACCTACTTGAATTGAAGTGAGAGGTTTCTCTTGCTCATTAATTTGCCAGCAGAACAGGTGCTGTGACTGCCTTTCTCTCACTTCGAAACATGCATCGGGAATTAAAAAGGAACCCATACACCTGCCACCTGAAAGCCAGTCTTTCTTTTAAGTCTGAGAGTGGTCCATTCTGCTGGATCATCATTCTGACAGCACTATAGGTACTATGTTTTCTTGTCTCTCACTTCCCGACATGCATCCAAAATTAAAACTGAAAACCAATTGAAAACCAGCCTCTCTCTCTTAAGCCTGTATACTGCTCCAGAAGACAGGAAAGTGGTCAGATCCATTTGACCAGCATTCTTCCAGCACCATAGGTGTGGGGATCTTCTTTTTTTTTTCTTCAGCCTCCCTTATGCGTGTGTGTATGTATGTATGTATCTATATATATATATATATAGAGAGAGAGATTGTGAGCCTTCGCGGGCAGGGTCCTCTCTCCTCCTGTACCAGTTGTAACTTGTATTGTTTAAGATTATTGTACTTGTTTTTATTATGTATACCCCTCCTCACATGTAAAGCGCCATGGAATAAATGGCGCTATAACAATAAATTATATATATATATATATACATATATATATATATATATATACTGTATATATATATATATATATATATATATATATATATATATATATATATATATATATAAAATATAATACTATCCCTCCACAATAATGGAAAGTGCCATAAAGTGTCGAATGGAATATAGGAGATCCCTTATCTCGGATTTTCGATATTTTTTACGTTTTGGTATATTTTTTGGTTCTGACCAGTTTGGAGACAAGGAAGTAAATACGGATAAGCCCCAGGTCGTTATTTGTGTCCATTGAACCAAACACACACACAGCTCTGCACACAATGCGGCTTTGTAAATGGAGCTGTATATGATACAAGGTGTCGTATATACGGCTTGTAAATGTTACAGCGCCCACACGTCAGTGTCCCGGCTGACGGGCAGCGCGTCATTGATTGATGCCTGTATATACAGAATGCAGGTGATGATACGTGGGATTATATGACCTGAGCGGGCTTTTTTTTTTTTTTTGATCGTCTCCTTTTTCTTTTGGAGGAGGATTTGACAAACACATCACATTGTCTCGCGATCGCGGTGTTTAAACAGCTGGACGAGCGAGTTAATAGCTGATGGTTTGGTGACAAAAGCCGCTATAACTGACAGGGGGATAAAGGAAAGGTCCAGCGAGCTGTAAGAGTTACCGAAAGCGGAGGAAACCTGCAGACATCTACAGGGCGAAGGCAAAAACACATCTCCTATGTGCTGTTTAGAATATTGGGGTCTTCTTATGTGGCAGAGGAGCATGAGTAACCCCTAGGACACCAGGACTCATGTTTTTTTTTAGTCCCTATAGCTATGCCTCACCTAAACCAACAGGGAGGCAGGATAGGTGATTATGACTTTATCATCACTGACCATTAGGACCCCCCCAAAAAACAAAACAAAGCCTTGAAGTGCCCCCTTTGAATGGAGCTATATCCATGCACGCCATTCCTGCATTTTATCTTTATTGGAGTGGAGCTTACGGGGCTCTGAAAGGTCTTATAAGAGACGGTCAATACTTACATTGGGAACCACAAGCTTCAAGATACGTCACTACCCGTAGACAACAATGGAGCGGTGGTGGTGCGCATACACCGCTATTGATCATGTTAAGCCACTACCTATTGACAACGAATAGAGTGGTGGGCACATGCGGCTATTAATCAGATTAAATCCCTACCTACAGACAGTGAATGGAGTAGTAGTGATCTGACACAGGTATTGATCACATTAACGCACTACCTATAGACAGTGAATGGAGTGGCGGTGTGCTTACACAGGTATTGATCTCATTAACCCACTACCTATAGACAGTGAATGGAGTGGCGGTGTGCTTACACAGGTATTGATCTCATTAACCCACTACCTATAGACAGTGAATGGAGTGGCAGTGTGCTTACACAGGTATTGATCTCATTAACGCACTACCTATAGACAGTGAATGGAGTGGTAGTGTGCTTACACAGGTATTGATCTCATTAACCCACTACCTATAGACAGTGAATGGAGTGGCGGTGTGCTTACACAGGTATTGATCTCATTAACCCACTACCTATAGACAGTGAATGGAGTGGCAGTGTGCTTACACAGGTATTGATCTCATTAACGCACTACCTATAGACAGTGAATGGAGTGGCGGTGTGCTTACACAGGTATTGATCACATTAACCCACTACCTATAGACAGTGAATGGAGTGGTAGTGTGCTTACACAGGTATTGATCACATTAACCCACTACCTATAGTCAGTGAATGGAGTGGCAGTGTGCTTACACAGGTATTGATCTCATTAACCCACTACCTATAGACAGTGAATGGAGTGGCAGTGTGCTTACACAGGTATTGATCTCATTAACGCACTACCTGTAGACAGTGAATGGAGTGGTAGTGTGCTTACACAGGTATTGATCACATTAACCCACTACCTATAGACAGTGAATGGAGTGGCAGTGTGCTTACACAGGTATTGATCTCATTAACCCACTACCTATAGACAGTGAATGGAGTGGTAGTGTGCTTACACAGGTATTGATCTCATTAACCCACTACCTATAGACAGTGAATGGAGTGGTGGTGATCTTACACAGGTATTGATCTCATTAACGCACTACCTGTAGACAGTGAATGGAGTGGCGGTGTGCTTACACAGGTATTGATCTCATTAACGCACTACCTATAGACAGTGAATGGAGTGGCAGTGTGCTTACACAGGTATTGATCTCATTAACCCACTACCTATAGACAGTGAATGGAGTGGTAGTGTGCTTACACAGGTATTGATCTCATTAACGCACTACCTATAGACAGTGAATGGAGTGGTGGTGATCTTACACAGGTATTGATCTCATTAACGCACTACCTATAGACAGTGAATGGAGTGGCGGTGTGCTTACACAGGTATTGATCTCATTAACGCACTACCTATAGACAGTGAATGGAGTGGTGGTGTGCTTACATAGGTATTGATCACATTAACCCACTACCTATAGACAGTGAATGGAGTGGTAGTGTGCTTACACAGGTATTGATCTCATTAACGCACTACCTATAGACAGTGAATGGAGTGGCGGTGTGCTTACACAGGTATTGATCACATTAACCCACTACCTATAGACAGTGAATGGAGTGGTGGTGTGCTTACACAGGTATTTATCACATTAACCCACTACCTGTAGACAGTGAATGGAGTGGCGGTGTGCTTACACAGGTATTGATCACATTAACCCACTACCTATAGACAGTGAATGGAGTGGCGGTGTGCTTACACAGGTATTGATCACATTAACCCACTACCTGTAGACAGTGAATGGAGTGGTAGTGTGCTTACACAGGTATTGATCTCATTAACGCACTACCTATAGACAGTGAATGGAGTGGTAGTGTGCTTACACAGGTATTGATCACATTAACGCACTACCTGTAGACAGTGAATGGAGTGGTAGTGTGCTTACACAGGTATTGATCTCATTAACGCACTACCTATAGACAGTGAATGGAGTGGCGGTGTGCTTACACAGGTATTGATCTCATTAACGCACTACCTGTAGACAGTGAATGGAGTGGTAGTGTGCTTACACAGGTATTGATCTCATTAACGCACTACCCATAGACAGTGAATGGAGTGGTAGTGTGCTTACACAGGTATTGATCTCATTAACGCACTACCTATAGACAGTGAATGGAGTGGCAGTGTGCTTACACAGGTATTGATCTCATTAACCCACTACCTATAGACAGTGAATGGAGTGGCGGTGTGCTTACACAGGTATTGATCACATTAACCCACTACCTATAGACAGTGAATGGAGTGGCGGTGTGCTTACACAGGTATTGATCACATTAACCCACTACCTATAGACAGTGAATGGAGTAGTAGTGATCTTACACAGGTATTGATCACATTAACCCACTACCTATAGACAGTGAATGGAGTGGTAGTGTGCTTACACAGGTATTGATCACATTAACCCACTACCTATAGACAGTGAATGGAGTGGTAGTGTGCTTACACAGGTATTGATCACATTAACCCACTACCTATAGACAGTGAATGGAGTGGTAGTGTGCTTACACAGGTATTGATCACATTAACGCACTACCCATAGACAGTGAATGGAGTGGCGGTGTGCTTACACAGGTATTGATCACATTAACGCACTACCCATAGACAGTGAATGGAGTGGTAGTGTGCTTACACAGGTATTGATCTCATTAACGCACTACCTGTAGACAGTGAATGGAGTGGCGGTGTGCTTACACAGGTATTGATCACATTAACCCACTACCTATAGTCAGTGAATGGAGTGGCAGTGTGCTTACACAGGTATTGATCTCATTAACCCACTACCTATAGACAGTGAATGGAGTGGCAGTGTGCTTACACAGGTATTGATCTCATTAACGCACTACCTGTAGACAGTGAATGGAGTGGTAGTGTGCTTACACAGGTATTGATCACATTAACCCACTACCTATAGACAGTGAATGGAGTGGCAGTGTGCTTACACAGGTATTGATCTCATTAACCCACTACCTATAGACAGTGAATGGAGTGGTAGTGTGCTTACACAGGTATTGATCTCATTAACCCACTACCTATAGACAGTGAATGGAGTGGTGGTGATCTTACACAGGTATTGATCTCATTAACGCACTACCTGTAGACAGTGAATGGAGTGGCGGTGTGCTTACACAGGTATTGATCTCATTAACGCACTACCTATAGACAGTGAATGGAGTGGCAGTGTGCTTACACAGGTATTGATCTCATTAACCCACTACCTATAGACAGTGAATGGAGTGGTAGTGTGCTTACACAGGTATTGATCTCATTAACGCACTACCTATAGACAGTGAATGGAGTGGTGGTGATCTTACACAGGTATTGATCTCATTAACGCACTACCTATAGACAGTGAATGGAGTGGCGGTGTGCTTACACAGGTATTGATCTCATTAACGCACTACCTATAGACAGTGAATGGAGTGGTGGTGTGCTTACATAGGTATTGATCACATTAACCCACTACCTATAGACAGTGAATGGAGTGGTAGTGTGCTTACACAGGTATTGATCTCATTAACGCACTACCTATAGACAGTGAATGGAGTGGCGGTGTGCTTACACAGGTATTGATCACATTAACCCACTACCTATAGACAGTGAATGGAGTGGTGGTGTGCTTACACAGGTATTTATCACATTAACCCACTACCTGTAGACAGTGAATGGAGTGGCGGTGTGCTTACACAGGTATTGATCACATTAACCCACTACCTATAGACAGTGAATGGAGTGGCGGTGTGCTTACACAGGTATTGATCACATTAACCCACTACCTGTAGACAGTGAATGGAGTGGTAGTGTGCTTACACAGGTATTGATCTCATTAACGCACTACCTATAGACAGTGAATGGAGTGGTAGTGTGCTTACACAGGTATTGATCACATTAACGCACTACCTGTAGACAGTGAATGGAGTGGTAGTGTGCTTACACAGGTATTGATCTCATTAACGCACTACCTATAGACAGTGAATGGAGTGGCGGTGTGCTTACACAGGTATTGATCTCATTAACGCACTACCTGTAGACAGTGAATGGAGTGGTAGTGTGCTTACACAGGTATTGATCTCATTAACGCACTACCCATAGACAGTGAATGGAGTGGTAGTGTGCTTACACAGGTATTGATCACATTAACCCACTACCTATAGACAGTGAATGGAGTGGCGGTGTGCTTACACAGGTATTGATCACATTAACCCACTACCTATAGACAGTGAATGGAGTAGTAGTGATCTTACACAGGTATTGATCACATTAACCCACTACCTATAGACAGTGAATGGAGTGGTAGTGTGCTTACACAGGTATTGATCACATTAACCCACTACCTATAGACAGTGAATGGAGTGGTAGTGTGCTTACACAGGTATTGATCACATTAACCCACTACCTATAGACAGTGAATGGAGTGGTAGTGTGCTTACACAGGTATTGATCACATTAACGCACTACCCATAGACAGTGAATGGAGTGGCGGTGTGCTTACACAGGTATTGATCACATTAACGCACTACCCATAGACAGTGAATGGAGTGGTAGTGTGCTTACACAGGTATTGATCTCATTAACGCACTACCTGTAGACAGTGAATGGAGTGGCGGTGTGCTTACACAGGTATTGATCACATTAACCCACTACCTATAGACAGTGAATGGAGTGGTAGTGTGCTTACACAGGTATTGATCTCATTAACGCACTACCCATAGACAGTGAATGGAGTGGTAGTGTGCTTACACAGGTATTGATCTCATTAACGCACTACCTATAGACAGTGAATGGAGTGGCGGTGTGGTTACACAGGTATTGATCACATTAACCCACTACCTATAGACAGTGAATGGAGTGGCGGTGTGCTTACACAGGTATTGATCTCATTAACGCACTACCCATAGACAGTGAATGGAGTGGTAGTGTGCTTACACAGGTATTGATCACATTAACCCACTACCTATAGACAGTGAATGGAGTGGTAGTGTGCTTACACAGGTATTGATCTCATTAACGCACTACCTATAGACAGTGAATTGAGTGGCGGTGTGGTTACACAGGTATTGATCACATTAACCCACTACCTATAGACAGTGAATGGAGTGGTAGTGTGCTTACACAGGTATTGATCACATTAACCCACTACCTATAGACAGTGAATGGAGTGGCGGTGTGCTTACACAGGTATTGATCTCATTAACGCACTACCTATAGTCAGTAAATGGAGTGGTAGTGTGCTTACACAGGTATTGATCACATTAATAAATTACCCATAGACAGTGAATGGAGTGGTGGTGATGGGGTGGTGGTGCACATGTGCAGTTCTTCCTGCTTGGGATCGGTTGGGGTCCCAGTGGACAGGTCTTCAGCAAACTGCCAGTTATCACAAGTCCTGTGGATGGGTGATAAGTTGGTAAACTACAAGAAACTCTTTAAGTAACATTTTCTGCCACCTGATATTTAGCTGCCGGATGTCGTTCTTTCTCCTTTGGCGCCAAGAACCTCGGGCATGTGCCCTTCAGCGCTGGTCGTGACATGGCGACACCATGGCGCTGTAGAGGTTGGATCCAACTCTTTCATAGTAAATGCTCCATTGTAGCTCTCCAATAAAAAGTTTACATTGAAACTCTTAACAACTGTCATATGTCACATTTTTTCGTTTAGTCAGATAGATAGATAATTAGGTAAAGAGATTAAAAATAAATAAATAGATCATAAACAACGAAATTATAAATTAAGGATTGATAAAATGATAGATAGATCACATTTCAATATTTACAATATTACACATGAAATTATATTTACATCCATTCTCATGATTAAAACAAGATTGCCAGAGGTTAACCAACATGTCAATCTGGGTGGTCGCTAATATTTATTTGCTCTTCCAGCAAGGAAACAGTTAATGCAGAAGTGTTGCCGATGAGAAAAAGCAGACAAAACCATTTTCCCCCCCAACCAGGCTCCCCAGCCCTCGCCCTCTCTTTCTCCACGTTTAAAAGGGGAATTTTTATTTCCTGACTCATTAAATCATTTGTCCTCCAATCAGAAGTAATATTTTGAGAGGAGACACGTGTATTTAGACAACAAATATCCGAGCGCTCGGCCATGTTTGCTCATTTACTTATTTATTTCTTCCCCCTTGTATCTATGAGGCAGAAACGGCCCCATCTGTTCATATTTAACATCGGAGCTGAATCAGCAGAAAGGAAGCAGAAGGAGCGGGGTTTTTTCATGGACGCCCTTTCTTCTTTTTATTTTATTTAGATGTGAAAGAGCTTCTGGATTTTATTCAATGAAATAAAATAATATCATTTGATATAGTGGAAGAATGCGGGTCCGCAGCTGGAAGAGTTCAGACCCTGCGAAAAGATTAACCTGTGAGAGGGGTATAATGCCCATCATCCTCAGCGAGCTCGTCCGCAGCCTGGGATATGTCAATGGGCTCTGCTCACCATCTTCTACTTCCACTATCGAGCTTCTATCTATTCCTCTGCATCTAGATAGCTATTTATTTTTTCCCTTTTACTCTTTTTCTTTCTTTCTTTTTCTCTTTCTTTCTCTTTTTCTCTTTCTTTCTTTCTTTCCTTTTTCTCATTCCTTTTCTCTTTCCTTCTTTCTTTCTTTGCATTTAGCCACTAATCTTTCTCTATCCATCCATTCCTCTTTATCGATTTAGCAGTTTCTTTCTTTTTTCCTTCTTACCCTTTCTTCCTTCTTACTCTTTCTTTCATTTTCTCTTTCCTCTGCCCTTTCTTTCTTTGCACTTAGATTAAAAAACAGACAGATTAATGGTTAAATAAAAAGAAAGAAGGAAAGAGAAAAGAAAAGAAAGAGAAAGAAGGGAAAAGAGAAAGAAACTGCTAAATAGTTCCAGATAGATAAAGAAACAGACAGATTAGTGGCTATCCATCTATTTCTCTATATCTATTTAGCAATTTTCTTCTTTTCCTTCTTACTCTTTCTTTCCTTTTCTCTTTCTTTCTATCTTTGCATATAGCCACTAATCTGTCTGTTTCTCTATCTATCATCTATCAATTATCTATCTATCTATAATCTATCTATCTATTTTCTATCTATTTATTATTTATTTATCTATCTATTATCTTTTCTGAATCTATATCTATTATTTATCTATTATCTATCATCTATCTATCATCTATTATCTATCTGTTATCTATATATATCTTCTATCTATCTATCTATCTATCTCATATCTATCTATTATCTATCATCTATCTATCTATCTAATATCTATCTATCTATCTATCTATCTATCTCTATCTCTCTATCTAATATCTATCTATCTATCTATCTAGATCGATCTACCGTATTCATCTATCTATCTATCTATATCTATCTAATATCTATCTATCTATCTATCTATCTATCTATCTATATCTATCTAATATCTATCTATCTATCTATCTATATCTCTATCTAATATCTATCTCTATCTATCTATCTATCTATATCTCTATCTAATATCTATCTATATCTATCTATCTATCTTTCTATCTATCTATCTAATATCTATCTATCTATCTATCTAATATCTATCTATCTATCTATCTATCTTATACCTATCTATCTATCTTTTATCTATCTATCTATCTATTATCTATCTATCTATCTATCTATCTATCTAATATCTATCTATCTTATACCTATCTATCTATCTTTTATCTATCTATCTATCTATCTATCTATCTATCTATCTAATATCTATCTATCTATCTTATACCTATCTATCTATCTATCTATCTATCTATCCACCTCCACTATACATACTATATCACTGAACTGCTATCCACGTGACTCTTATCCTCATGTATTCTAGTGGAAAGAATAATACATATAGGGGAAGCATTTATGCTTTGGCGTCATCTAGTATTTTGTGGGTGGTTTCTAAACTCAGCACTTGGTTTTCATGGTTTCTCATGCAGAACACACATCTGAATAACACATTCCCCCAGCTAGGAGCCCTGACATTACCCCAGAATGACTTGGAATCTGTTGTGCGTTGCTTAGAGAGAGGAGTATTAGCAGTTAATGATCAAGGTTGATATATGTTTCCATATTTGTTGCCAAATTCTCAGCAGCTCTCAATATGTTTTTATTTTATACTTTGTGTAGTCCAGGTTGACAGCGACGTGTCTATCTGGAACCCATGTTATCTTTTCCTTATGTAGAGTGAATATTAGCCTGCTATTATAAATCTATATATGTGTAGATAAAGAGGTTGTACATGCTATTGGGGCAACTCAAATGACCCATGCGGATGAGGGAGCTCCATGTCAATCCCATTAGGAAGTGTGATCTTCCCACATTGACTGATGGAGTGCCAGACCTTCCCAGAGTAGATATGAGATGGTGGTGGCATCACCAGTTACGTGATAAAGCTCCATTCCAATTTTCTTTGCTTCTCACTCTTCTTGGTCTATGTTCTTGGACCATACCAAGTTGAGAATAAACTTTACTAGACTCGAGAACAAAATTTCAATTTGTCACCATAATATTATATGATCATCCATTGGTGTTGGTCATGGCGGACTGACCACTGGTGACATGGTATGCCCCAATGTGATAAAAGCTTATGGCAGTTTCTGGCCATTTTTCCTCTGTGAACTTTAGTTTCCTCTCAAAATCCCCCCCCCTACAATAAAAAATAATATATATTGTAAGAATTCACTTTCTCAGGCAGGCTTTAGGTAGAGATCAGACAGGAACAGGTGCAGTTTTATTGTTTTTATAAAACGGCAATGGATTCAAAGCCAAAAACAGTCTCTTCTGGGCACGAAGGTATCACAGCAAACAAACAGTTCATTCAGCGGGCACATATATATCAGTGCGGGCACATATATATCAGTGTGGGTTCACTCGAACAAATTACAGTCCTTTCTCCCCCACCAAACTTCATCCACAGAAGAGGTGCGATTCCACCGGTCTTGTTATCCCCTCCAACCTGAGCTCCAGCAGGCTCCAGCGCCAAACAGAAGTGTTCAACTCCGGGAACATTTCACACTGAACAGGCTGCAGCTTCCACACAGTTTGCTGGAGCTCCAACACACAGACTGCTCAGCTTTCCTAGCTGACCTATGCAGTCTCCATTCAGAGAGAGACCCTGGTATGTCTCTCTCCCAGCTTCAGCTCACATTTTGGCTGGCCACTCCCTAACAGCACACTCTACTCTGCTCCATTCGGCAGACTGACACTCCTAGTGACTACAGGTCCAGGTTCTTAGTCAAAACTAGGCAGATATATCTAATTAGGATTTAAACCTGTCCTAACTGACTTAGCTAATATTTAGGAGTCAAGATGCAGGTTAGCACAACATTTTCCAACTTATTGAAGAACAAGCTTGATAATTGCCCAGTTTGGTTCACAATTCTAGAATCACGAAAAGTATGAAATTATCCAACATTTCTAATCTAAGTATTAAAAATCAGCATAATGGCTGAAGGGTTAGCATTGATGTCCTTGGTTCATCAAGGACGTGTTGACGTGTGCATGGGTTATTTGAGATTGTTTCCTCCAGGAACTTCAGTTTCCTCCCACAATTCCATCACCCCAAAGAATAGGTTAATCTGGTGTTTTGATTGTGTGACATAGGGACAGGAATTGTTGCGAGTGATAGTTTTTTTTTCTGTACAGTCCTATAGAATATGTTGTCACTTTATAAAGGAATACAAAATATTAATGGAGAAGACCTGTCTGGACAAGCTCACTAATTTGGGAAGATGCAGTCAAATGGCTATTGGCTTTCAGTTCTAGCATATGTTGAGGAAATCTTTACTTCTATGATATCCATTACATGTAGAGATGAGCGAACTTGTTCAGAAAATGTTCGCTCATCTCTAATTGCATGGCCTTACATCTTTACAGGGTTTGTCCTAATAGACAACACAACAACTCAATGCTCTGGCTGAAGGACCTAAGCTGAGAAATCAACTCCCGACTGCCATATAACCTGATATGACATATATAAATCACATTTGTGATACTGTTGATTACTTCGGGTGCCTATAAATTGTTAACATCTTTTATATGTCCTCTAAGAGATCAACGGTGTACTAAAAAAAGCAAAAAAACACAAAACGTTAATGGTCCGTCTTGACTGTATTCAGAAGCTCCTTTTGCACAGTATATTGGCGTTTGGTTATTAATATTGGTTCTTTTTTTTCTTAGCTATTATTGCCTTACATTGTAATAAAAGTAAAATATTCATGTTTATGTTGCCTACAAGGCGGGAATGCTATAGCTCTTTATACTGGTGTGAATTATTTTATGGCACCTGGTGGCACGGCACGGGTTATATTCCAGATAGCGGAGGAGTGCTGCCTTCTATTCTTCAATAATCTGTTTTATACATTTATATATTTATTCATTCTGTAACCTGCTGGGAGCTTAATTAAAAATCAAGGAGGCTCCATTTAAAGCTCATTACTATGGTAATTTTATAACGGGGCGGTGATTAAGGAGCATTTAAAAGAAGACTTTTACATGGCTCTGGGGATGTGGGCACGGGCGTTTTTTATGAGGCTGCTCCAATTATTTATACTCTAAATTGGAAAGAGGGATATTAAAGAGCGGGGGATAAAAAAAACAAAAAAAACAAAACAAACAAACTGATCGAGGGGTAGAGCCGGGAATGTGTCCACATAGATTTTAATTTAAAATTGATATCTACCAGCGAAATGCCTACTGGTGATGAGGCGAGGTTGTTAAGAACCAACTCCAGGCTGATTAAACCCTAAATAATAATAAAGTGGAGCTCAAAAAGTTGTCATTATCTTTTCTTTTCGTGATGTTGATCGAACCTTCTGTATTGAGGGAAAAATATGCAATAAATATTAAAACTATATGCAGATAGAGACAAGCTAAAACTGTTGGTTAAAAGGGTATTCCATGACCAGTACTCCGCTCCATATGACTTATTGGAACTTTTTAAAAGAACAATATTCTGATATTTGACCATTCATGCAATTGATGCCACTCTTAGTTCCCGTCTCTCAGGTACTGATCACTGTATTTTTCATCCTCCGTGCCCATAAATCAGATATATCAATATAGATTGGATAATTAATTGGCAACATGACAACATCGGAAGATGGCTTGTATGTGTAATCCATGGGTTGACGTTTCATGGACCCAATGCAAATTCTTTAAGTGGACCAATGTACCTTGCAACACCAAGGCATGGGTAGAAGTGCTACTTCGTCAACCGTTAGTCTAGAAGGCAAATCTGGGCACAACAACTGCCATGAGGCCAAAGTTTTCTGACGTGTATAGTACCATAGAAGTGAGTAGGAACACACTGAAACACTGAGGGTACAGTGATCAAGAGAAGCAAGTCACAAGAAGTCTAACTGCGTCAGATATTTTGTGACTTGATGCAGTACCTTCAAAGTTGCAATGCAAGACCATTCGCTCGTATTGCACTGTTATGTAGCACACTTTGTCAGGTTGACAGATGTTGCACCAAATATTTGCCGCTTAGCCCTAGCCTTATAGTCTCACCTTTGAATGTTGTCATATTGGAGAGATGTCCAACATTTCCTAATCCTAACAAAACAACATGAGAGTTTGGACTATTTTTCGACTTGCCCAGTTCCAACCACTGTTCATCCACTGTCACATTCTCTTAGAGTCCTTCTTGGTATGATAGTCTGCAATGATTGCCCATCTTTGACAATCCACTATGAATGTATGGTATGGATTTGACAGCTAATAATATATCAGGGGTGATAACTAGGAGCTAAAGACCTTTATCAACAAATGATCAACTAAATTAAGATGCTTGGATGATTAATGCCCACCTTTAAGATGGCTTATTTTAGGATTAGTTCTATTCATATTCATGCACTTCTACAGTCCTGGCCAAAAGTGTGGCACCCTTGAAATTGTTCCAGAAAATGAAGTATTTCTCCAAAAAAATTATCGCAATTACACATGTTTTGTTAAACACATGTTTATTTCCTTTGTGTGTATTGAAATAAAAAAAAAATTGGACGTAATTTCACACACAACCCCAAAAATAGGCAGGACAAAATTGGCACCCTTTCAAAATTGCAGGTAAACAACTTTGTGATGCTCGTTCAAACTCACCTGTGGCAAGTAACATGTGGGCAATAGGTAAATCACAAAAAAGGGGAGACGTTGACTCAATCATTGTATTGTGTGTGCCACACTAAGCAATGAAGCAACAATCTCAAGGTTACAAGTCCATCTCCAGAGATCTTGATGTTATTTGTCCATAGTTCGCAACATAATCAAAAAGTTTACAACCTACGACACTGTAGCTAATCTCCTTGAATGTGGACGGCAAAGAAAAATTGATGAAAGGTTGCAACACAGTATAGTCTGTATGGTAGATAAGCAGCCCCAATCAAGTGCCAAAGAAATTGAAGCTCACCTGTGGGCTCAGGGTGCATCAGTGTCAGCACAAACTATCCATCAACATTTAAATAAAATGAAACCCTTTGGCAGGAGACCCAGGAGGACCCCACTGCTGAGACAAATAAAAGCTAAACTGCAGTTTGCTAAAATGTACATCAGTAAGCCAAAATTCTTCCAGGAAAGAGTCTTGTGGACAGATGAGACCAAGATAGATCTTTTTGGTAAAGCACATCATTCTACTGTTTACTGAAAACACACTGAGGTCTATAAAGAAAAGAACACAGTACCTACAGTCAAATATGATGGAGGTTCAAGGATGTTTTGGGATTGTTTTGCTGCCTCTTGCACTGGGTGCCTTGAATGTGTAAAAGGCATCATGAAATCTGAAGATTATCAAAGGATTTTGGGTCGCAATGTAGTCCCCAGTGTTAGAAAGGTGAGTTTGTATCTTAGGTCTTGGATCATGGGCCAACAGGACAATGGAATCTAAGCGCTGGAGAGTGCTGAAGTGGCCAGCAATAAGTCTGTATCTAAATCCCATTGAAAATCTGCGGAGAGATCTTAAAATTGCTGTTGAGAGAAGGCGCCTTCAAATATGAGAGACCTGGAGCAGTTTGCAAATGAAGAGTGGTCCGAAATTCCAGTTGAGGTGTAAGAAGCTTGTTGATGGTTGTGGGAAGTGATGGATTGCAGTATTTATTCCAAAGGGTGGGCAAATAAATATTAAGTTGAGGGTGCCAACAATTTTGTCTGGCCAATTTTGGGGGTTTTGTGTGAAATTATGTCCAATTTGCCTTTCTTTACTCTGTTTTTGTGCTGCTCCAATATACACACCAATGAAATAAACATGTGTATAACAAAACACGTGTCATTGTAATAATTTTCTGGGAGAAATGCGTCATTTTCTGGAACAATTTTAAGGGTGCTAACACTTTCTGCCATGACTGTATGTCGGCGGGTGAAGATATAGCTCTTTAACCTGTGCCCCGGTAGTAGAATGGGACATTTTGCTTTAAGGTCCAAGTTATGCCTCTGAAAAAAGGCAGATTCAGAATTTCAGGAGGTTTAGTAGGCAACTGCTTCGCTGGATCATAGATGTCTATATATGTTCCTCGTAGTTCTCACAATGCATCTTATTGACTGAGACTGTGTTATTCTTTGTAGCGCCTGCCAGCTTCCTCTGTGTATTTTGTTTTATTCTGTCTTTCCTTGTCCTTAGGATAACCTTGTGCTACATAGGAAAGCAAACACCATTTCCCATGCCAGTCCTTCAGCTCTCTGTCAAGATCCGCTGAGCTGTAGAATGGAAGAAGTTTGTGATCCTTCAGTAAAAGAACTTTGTTAGACATTATAGCTATTAATTTTGTAATTTTGTCTTATTCTAAAATGTTTTCTTTAAAAGGGCATGGATAGTTTTAGAAAACCAATTTACAAATTCCCTCCTACAAAATCCCTTTTTTGCAACCTCCATAAATTACCCGGAAAGTATAGCATCTACATAAGGATCTCTCTATCTGAAGGACCCAAACACGTTCCATATATTACACAGAGAGTCTATTGATTTCAATGGCCAACATGTAATGCTTTTTTTCCCCTGTGGGGGCACTACAGGAGAAAGTAACACTTGATGTAATTTTTCTCAGATCGTAGCAGATCGACTTTGGAGCCTTTAAACATAAAACAATCTGTGATCACCTAGTCCTTCGATTACTTTTCTAACTAAAAGGAATTGGAAAAATAGCACAACTCCGTAAAGGGGTTATTTTATCCTGTTAAAAGGGTAAAATTGCAAAATGCTTCTAAAAAAAAAAAAAGCTACTTTGCAATTTATCTCTTAATAAAAATCCTCTCTGTTAAATCCTCTCTATTTTCAAGAATGGAGGGGTTTTAAATTCTATAGTTTATTGCATGATGCCTAGATTACTGGCCACTTTTGCCGTGTAGCAGAGGTGGCCAGTCCCCTAGGCAAAGAATATGCTTACAAGCGCTACTCTAAAATTGGCCAGATTCAGGGCCCTTGCGCTCCTCTGTTGCAGAGCATGCCCCTGGTCCAAACTGTCAACCTGCTGGCAAGGATAAGGCTGGAAGGCAGAGTAGTGTGCTCCTGAAGAAAGTAGAACAATTAACTAAATTTTTCCTTTTCCATGAAGCTTAACATCATGTTCAACAGCTGTTAGATATACAGTATCTCCTATACAGGAAAGCTATGTCTCAACCAACATGGCAGCCATTACAGCTCTTCTGTAATCCAGAGGGGTGAATCTGCCATCCATTGAAATGTGCAAACAGGAGATGCGTTACTGCAAAATTTGCCATTCAAGACGCTAGGGAAGGTGAGTGATAGTGGTAATGGGGTTACCCAACTTTCTTAAAAGTAACTGCAACTTAGAATCAACTAAATACTTTACCAAGTTGACAGAAGAGAATAACTTACAAACACTTTTTTTTTTTTTTTTAATTGGACCTCCTAAAAATATTCAATAATTTTTTCCAAATTACATTGATTAAAAACAACTCCATGCACAATATTCAAATGCACATAAAAAAGCGTAAATTAAAAAAATTGGAAAAAAAAAGTGTAAATGAAACCTAGTCTACATGTTAGAAATGTCCATGTAGGAAAAAAAACAGGCTTTATGAGTGCATAAAGGAATAATTTGGAAATAGCTGCCAAAGAGACGTTGGGACTAGCAAATTAGCAGCTGATTGGCAAGAAGAGCTGCGTAAGTACCCAGCATTAATGTTCTCCCTCCAGGAGTCCGATTGCTTTCCACTACAAACTCATCAGTGCTGTAAATTATTAATACCCGAAAGGAAGAGGGGAGCCGTCTCCGAGTGCTGTCTCCTCCCTCTGTCATTGTTACATTTTTATGGCCAAAATGACATTCAACAGAAGGCTTAGGACAGGTTTAATATATACCCCGTTGGGGACAATTGCTACCAGCAGATGCTTTGTCCCTGCTGCGGTGCGGAGAGTTAATGGGGACAGTTCTTTAGTGGATTTTCATTTAACTGTCCACACGTAAAGAAAAAGTGACCGAACACTAGTGACATGTTTAATAGGTTAAAGGGTCAGGCCCACGTTAGAGCCAAACTAGCCAACATGTTTAATGGGTCAGAAACTCGAAGGGCTAAATTGACCCAGCTAATAATGCCAATGATTAATGGGCTAATAGGTCAGTCCCACTAGAAACACAATGATGCGTAAAAAAAAAAAAACATTTGGAAGTGAAGCCGAGGGTTCCTAATGATCGGGCATGTTCCTTGGGTTAAGGGTCAGCTCCACTGGGAACAACATTTATTAATGACGGCGGCATGCACATTTACCTATAGTTACGGCTACAGAACCTATACGCCAAAAATTAGCCAGGAGGCTTGTTTTCTATAGACTTTACATTTTCGGTAAAAGCTCCACAGGGAATTTGGATCTTGCTATACCTTAACTCAGTGCGCAAAGTTGAAAGAGTTGGCGGCCATGCAGTTAACCCTTTTTGCTTCCATTCCTCACTCTCTTCTCCTTTTGTCCCTAAACCCTAATCCGTTGCTTATTTTTTCCGGCTAAGACTCAGCGGGATTTTTTTTTTTTAAGTGCATACCACTGCATGACTCAATGCTATAGCAACCTTAAAAAATATTTCAAGGATGGAGGGGAGTAGAGGATTAGAGATGTGGGGGTCCGGTCCCCTCTGTGTTGTGTATTCACGCTGCTGTTTACTATCAAACAAGAGCAAGGAATTCAAATAGCTTTCAGTGACACGGGAGCTAGAGGGATTAAGTCCAAGTAAAGGGTTTAATCTCACTTAGCAACCCCTCGGCACACAGTGTGTGTGAATTAGAAGCCTTGGTTACGACGGCAGCACGGTACAGCAATGTGGGGCTGTATGGAGAGATGTGTAAAGAATCTGGTATTAATGCACTTTTAATACCGCCAGTAAAATTCCACCGCTTAGCAATATTATATTCCGATAAGTGCGTGAAAAGTGACTGTGTGCTTAGCCGGTGGTCACAGACAAAAGGAGACACCCGTGCAGTCAACCGACCCTATAAACGTGTGATCATTGGGCTCCATTACTCACACCATATGCTACCGTACGTGGCGCCATATTCAGAAGCTCTACAATTTGTTTCCTCACTTAGAAAAACCCCACTTAAGCAGAAGCCGGTGTAGTAAATTCCCCAATACGCTTTAGATACCTGTCGGCTGAACAATCATTCCGCTAACGGATAGCTTGTCCATCTCTCTCATACCCAGGAGCACTCACTCTGCTGTACGCTCCTGAGTAGAGATGAGTGGACCCATGGAAGTTCGGCTTCTGGTTCCCAACCCGAACTTTTATTCCAAAGTTCGGTTCGGGTGCCCGATCTTGAACTCGAACCCCAATGAAAACAATGGGGTCCCGAACTTTTCCTGTCTTTTCTTCTGGACTTTCCTCGGAACTCAGAACATTGCATTCTGGGAGAAGTCGGTGTTCAGCGTATAGCACCGGACATTGACCGTCTGGTTCAAATCTTGAAGTTCAGATTCTCTCATCTCTACTCCTGAGTACTTTCCAAAAGAGCCGCTGCCAGACATTTATAGCAGCGGCTTATCTGTCATGGTGTGGAACTTGCCCAATAATGTGCTGCAAAATGCTGCTAAAAATTAACATAATGCACAGCATGTAACTACAGCCGCTGTCCTAAGCTTGCATGTGGTCCTGACTGAGTAGACCAATGAATGTTCAGGTTCAAGCGAACTTTAGTCCAAAGTTTTTGGTTCGGGTACCAGAACTCTTCTCGAATTTGAATTTGATCCCCATAGAAGTCAATGAAGAACTTTGGTGTTGTAAAATAGTTGTAGCAAGGGCTAGGGGGCTGCAAAAGACTCTCTCTCGCTTAAGAAGTCCATGTTTGGAGTTCAGCACCTAGTGTCCTATACGAACCCTGAACTCTACAGCTTGGATTCACTCATCTCTAGTCTTGACATGTTGGTATGTTTTATCTCTCCTAAGTAGTAAATGTAGATGTCTCGATAGGAGGAGGCTGTGCCGGACTGGCCATCTGGTAATTATGGCAAATGCCAGAAGGGCCTGTCTGGTTGTGGGCTGCCTTGTCTGCTACGTTGTCAGCAGAATTGGTGTCCCCAAGATTCCCATACTGTTAAGAGTTGTAATATAGCACAAAGTCGTTGATTCTGTCACTTACTCCAGCAGGCCACACGTATCATTAGAAATATTGTTCTGGTACTTGGGGACAGAGACAACATGGGCCTGTGTGATTTCAAATGCCAGGGCTGAATTTCAGCCCCAGTCCATACCTGGGAGGAGGTCGGTCTTTAAATTGGGTGCATCTGATGCACTCATTCTCATATCCTCAAAACAACATCACTCTGCACATGTCCAGCCTTTAGTTACTTCTTGTTACCGTGTCAAAAGACGCTGGCGGCAGAGCCGCTGTATAAAACAATAGCAAAACCGCAAGCAAAATGGCTTAAAACAAAGAACAGCAGAACTTTCCTGAAGTTATTTTACCACTGGAAAAAAAGACTGTGCGCCTACCCTGGGGGTAGAAGCTGAGTTTTTCTAGGCGAATGGGCTTTTGGAAAACACCAGCGGTCTTTTTCCTAAGATAGCCTCGCTGGCGGTTTTGCTCTCCTCTTTTCTCCTTTTTTACGCTACAGTGGTGAGCATGTTACGTCTTTTAACAACTTCACGGTTTCCAAACCCTGAAGCGGTTAAATGAAGCCACAAAAGACTAGACAAGTGTCCAATAATGTACGTTTTTACATTGCTGTGGGTTTGTGGTGCTTTTTTTTTCAAGTTCCATGAGGAATCCACCAGAAAAAGCCATTGTGTGTACACAGCCTAAGGCTAAGCAGTCCGAAACTGGAAGTGTCAGATCCTCCTCTCTCCTGACATCATCTGTTAGGGGCCCACATACGCATTAGACTGTCATCCCAACTCCTCAAAATTGGCTGATATTAGTATAATGTGTATGGGAGCCTTAGGGGTAGGTGCACACGTTCAGTATTTGCAGCAGAAAAATCTGCTATAAATCTGCTGCAATTACTGATGCGTTGTCGGGAAAAACGCAGCATAAAATTTTATTAGTTTTTTTCCGCAGTTTTTTATGCGTTTTTCCCATTCCAATAGAAAAAAACAAATTGACATGCTGCAGATCTGATACTGCAAGGAAAAAAATAAGCAACTGAGTAATCTCATTCACTTTGCTGGCACTAGGAAGTCCTTCAGTTTTTGTGACAAATCTGCTCAGAAAAAGAAATGTGACCTTGACAAAAACTCAGCAAATACTTAACGTGTGCACAGACCCAAAGATGCACCATATTTGTTAGGAGGGACAAGCTTCTTTGGCCTAAGATCTCTGTCTCTGTACATCGCTACCACACAGGAGCATAATGCAAGTGAATGGGGTCACGAGTAAGTCACAAAAAATCCAACTGGTCCTTCATTTTTGTGACTAGCTTGCGGTCTTGCAAATAGCAATGCGACCCCATTCCCTTGCATTATGCCTAGATGTAGCAGACACAAAAAGTTGCCTTTGCAGCCAAAGGCAACATGAAGCCACAACATTATAGGTAATTTAGTTTTTTTTTCCTGCTATTCTTGCCAAAATTCTTTAGAAAAGCGATAAGAGTGGGTGTAAAATTGAATAAAAATTGCCAAAATGTACCACTTTATTTTTGCAAGAAAACGGGTGTAAAAGGCTTACTAAATATCCCTATGAACCAATGTATAATAATAATAATACTAGTGTCTGCTTATTGGGCCCCCTCAGCGTGGTGGTCGCTAGACCCCCGATAGTTATATAGTTGTGAATGGAAGTTCATTATATCCACACAATGGTGTCATGGAAGGTATCTGAATGACAAAAAGTATGCACAGCAGAAGAAGAGCAAAAAGACCCCTGCTGGTCCTCCCCTCCTCCATTTTCCACACCATTGCAGTTCTAAAAACAAAATTAGAAATATTCATCCACGAATCTATATATGGATGGGAATGCAAATTCTGGTTCTCTGCCAGAGCTCCACCTTTTTATCAACAGGGACCATTTTATTTTTTTAATGTGTTTCCTCCATTATAAAAATTATGGCAACTAAAAGTTACATAAACCACCACAATTAAACCCTAAAAATGGCTACGAAACTAAGGGAAAGAATTAGGAAACTAAAAGAGGCCCTCTATTGCCCATAGCAACCAATCAGAACTCAGTTTTCATTTCGTATTCTGCTCTTGAAAAATGAAAGCTGTGCTGTGATTGGTTGCTATGGGCAACAAAGACAGTTTCTGTTTTAGACAATTTGGATAACTAGGCCATTTAGTACTTGTTCAGTTTTACATGTCTGTATTATATGGTGTGTAATTCCTGGCCTGACCGCTGGTCTCCAGACCTAAACGATCAGCCTCATAAGTATACAAGAGGATTATGGCAGCCCGAGCACAGACGCGATATAACGCATGTGTGATTTAGGCCTTAGATGTACGTAAACTAGGTTCACACTGAGTTTTCTGACGCAGATCCAAAATCCGTCCCAAAAATGTCAAGTTGTATTCTCAGAGTATTTTGGAGGTGTAAAAGTCTGATACGTTTTTCAAGAGGAATTCACTTCAAGAAACGTTTTCTTTTCTTTACTTAAGCTGCATTTTTTATTTCGAAGAGGTTTTTTTTAAAGCATTTTGTTTTGAAGCCTTTTTTCTTGACGGTGTCAAGTTTGGAGTGGATTCAACTAGGAATCCACCTGGAATAATTGAGGTTACTACTTTTAATTCTGTTCTAATTTGGTTAATTCGGTTTTAAAGGACCTTGTTGTGGAAAAAAAAAACTTTAAAAAAATTCCATAAATGAACAGCAGTCTGGATTTTCTGTTTAAGGCTGTGTGCCCACAATGAGTTTTTTGGGAGTTTTTCTCGCTGCGTATCATTTTACAGTTTCAGGAAGTCTCGTATCCGGTATGCCCTTTTTTCAATTTGCAACATGCCAATTTCTCTTGCGAGTATGCTGAGTTTCAAGTGCTGATTTTCCCCATAGACTTGCATTAGATGCGGAAAATCTGTAGGGAAAAAAAAGCACATGAGCTTTTAATACATTTCCACAGCAGAAACTCAAGACACACCAATAAGAGACAAAAAAATGCAGCATAAATAATGTGATAAAAACGGATGTTGAAAAATAACGCAAACGCAGAATATCTGGAAAATCAAAAACTCAATGTGGGAACGTAGCCTTGAAGGGGTATTCTCAACTCCAAGATCTTATAGCAATATGTAGTAGTTGTGATAATAATAATAATAATAATAATAATAATAATAATAATAATAATAATAATAATAATAATAACAATAATAATGTTAGCAAATGCCTCCAATTAGAATTGTTGTATAGTTCTTCTGATTCACTATGTCTCTTTCCTCATGTGCAGGCATTGCAGGACCTTAGGTATCCATGGCTATGAGCAATAGCAACTAGCTAAGACTTCGTAACCATACCTACGGTCCTGCAATACCTGCACATGAGGAATAAGATTGAGTAGGAAGAGTATTGAAACAGTATTTTAAGTGTTTTTTACGTAAAATCTTGGAGCACATCCACTTCAAACTCCCCCTCAAAATACTCCTTGTAAACCTAGCCACTTCAGGAAGCAAAAGACTCTCAGAACAAGAAGCATATCCTGAAAAGGTTTACAGTAGAATACTCATTTTTGGCTACCTAACCCCCCTTACCCTCCCCTGAAAAACTATGACCTTAATTCATCAAGACTGGCATTTCGTACCCCAGTCTCAAAAATCGGGGAGCAGAAAATAAGATGCTCCTAATTCATTAAACGGCACACACCGCTTAAAGAATTTGGCAGATCTTATCACTGGCGTACGCCTCCATGCATTGCAACACCCCATCTCAAAACAGCTCTGCCCATTTTTGCAGCGCTGGCTGAAACTGGCGTAAAAAGTAGCAATATTTTTGCACAACTTTGTGTAGTTTCTCACAAAAAAAGGTCAACAGTTGAAAATGTTTTACATTGGAATTCTGGCATAAACACCTTGATGAATCAGGACATACGGCTACATATATCCTAAAGCTATGCTCACACTGAGTTTTTCTTTAAAACAGATTTTCAAAAATTCTCATGGAAAAACTGCTTCAATAAACGATTCCAATTAATTTCTGTGGGAAAGCTACTTTGTTGTTCATATGACTTTTTTTTTTTGGAAGAGGTATTATGAAAATGCCTGGTGAAAAAAAAAAATGCATTTAACTTTTTTGATGAGACCCCTGAAAGAAACCTCTCCAAATTCTGGGTGCTGCAAAAAAAAAAAAAGCTACAGGAAAAAGCTCTTTCAAAATCAAGTCAAGGAACAAAAAAAACTCCCCAAAGGAGGAGCAATTCCTGAAAAGTTTTCCACTCGAAAACTCGTAAATTTTTCATAGGACATAAAAAATATGTTCGTATACCCCAATGATATGTGCACATCATGGCTTTTTCAGGCAGATTTTGCCAAGAAACCGCTTGAAAAAGCACTAAAAAAAATGCCCAAAACAATGAATATATGAACAGTAATGTTAAAATGACTTGCTGTGCATGTTCCGTGTTTTATAACTTACAATCGTTATGATTTATAGGGTTAAATTCCCACAATAAGCTCTTTGGTGAATGCATCTATTAAGATTGTTTACTTACATTTTTAAAAAAATATGCAGCATAAAAAAACTCACCAAAAACATCATCAATGTTTATGTAAAAAAAAAAATTGTCTGCCCTTGATTTTTGATGTCCAAAAAAATAAAAAGTCAAGTTGGCAACCTTGCTAGTAGGATGTCAGAAAAGTGTTTTCTGCTCCAAAAACTCAAGTGAGTACGCTGGCATCTATTATTATTATTATTATTTATTATTATACATTTTTATAGCGCCATTTATTCCATGGCGCTTTACATGTGAATACGGGGCAAATATAGACAAATACATTATCTATCACCCGGAGTGTGCACATATCCTAAAAGATTTGACCGATCTATTCTTCTGGTGACTTGTAAGTCGCTACTATGGTATATACAGTCATGGCTGAAAGTGTTGTTCCCATTGAAATTGTTCCAAAAAATGAAATATTTCTCCCAGAAAAGTATTGCAATTATACATGTCTTGTAATTTATGTTTATTTCCTGTGTGTGTTTCACACAAAACCACAAAAATGGGCCTGACAAAATTGTTGACACCTTTCCAAAAATATGGGCAAAACAGCTTATTTATTTCAAGCATGTGATGCTCGTTCAAACTCACTTGTGGCAAGTAACAGGTGTGGACAATATGAAGATCACACCTGAAACCAGACAAAAACGGGAGAAGTTGACTCAGTCTTTGCATTGTGTGTGCCACACTAAGCATAGAGAACAGAAAGAGGAGAAGAGAACTGTCTGAGGACTTGAAAACCAAAATTGTGGAAACATATCAAGACTCTCAAGGTTACAAGTCCATCTCCAGAGATCTTGATGTTGCTTTGTCCATGTTTTGCAACATAATCAAGAAGTTTACACCCGATGGTACTGCAGCTATTCTCCCTGGACATGGACGGCAAGAAAAATTGATGAAAGGTTGCAACACAGGATAGTCCAGAAAATGCATTAGGAGCCTCAATCACGTTACAAAGAAATTGAAGCTGTCCTACAGGCTCAGTGTGCATGAGTGTCAGCACAAACTGGGACATGCACATGGGCATACAAAAGCTAGACTGCTAAAATGTATGTAAGTAAGCCAAAGTCCTTCTGGGAAAGCATCTTGTGGACAGATGAGACCAAGATAGAGTTTTTCGGTAAAGCACATCATTCTACTGTTTACCGAAAATTGAATGAGGCCTACAGAGAAAATAAAACAGTACCTACAATTAAATATGGTGGAGATTCAGAAATAAATAATAATAATAATTTTTATTTATATAGCGCCAACATATTCCCGCAGCACTTTACAATTAAGCGGGGACATGTACAGACAATAAATTCAATACAAGTTAAGACAATTTAAACAGTGACATTAGGGGTGAGGTCCCTGCTCGCAAGCTTACAATCTACAAGGAAATGGGGGGAGAGATGTTTTGGGTTGCTTTGCTCACTCTAGCACTGGGTGCCTTGACTTTGTGCAAGGCATCATAATATCTGAACATTATCAAAGGATTTTGGGTCGCAATGTAGTACTAGCCCAGTGTAAGAAAGCTGGCCTTGCATCCTAGGCCATGGGTCTTCCAGCAGAACAGTGACCCCAAATATACTTCAATAAGCATCCAGAAATGGATGGAAACAAAACACTGGAGAGTTCTGAAATGGCAGCAATGAGTTCGGATCTAAATCCCTTTGAACACCACTGGAGAGATCTTAAAATTGCTATTGGGAGAAGGTGCCTTCAAATATGAGAGACCTGGAGCAGTTTGCAAAAGAAGAGTGGTCAAAAATTCCAATTGAGAGGAGTAAGAAGCTTATAGATGGTTATAGGTAGCGATTGATTACAGGTATTTATTCCAAAGGGTGTGCAACCAAATATTAAGTTGAGGGTGCCAACAATGTTGTCTGTCCCATTTTTGGGATTTTGTGTTCAATTATTTCCAATTTGACTTTTTTTGTCTGTGTGTGTGTTGTTCCAATACACACAAATGAAATAAACATGTGTATGTCAAAAACATGTGTAATTGCAATAATTTTCTTGGACAAATACTTCATTTTCTGGAACTATTTCAAGGATGCTAATACTTTTGGCCATGACTCTATAAAATAATACAAAAAAAAAAGCCACCAAAAATTATGTCCAATAAGAAGCTTCGGGTGAACACTATTGCCAATTTTCTGAAGCCTTCTTCTGCTTTAAAAATGATGCGGGTACGCACCTAGCCTAAGGATCTCTTAATGGTGGCCGTATTGTTACTTGTCAGCCAGCCTTCAGCCATTCACTAATTGTATCTAGGTAATATCATGACGTATTTCTGCATCATACGTCTTAGATCCAGTATACTAAACCGATCCAGATCCACAATATATATCCAGACTGCTAAAGGGCTGTCTCTATTCTTGCCAAAGGAGAGAAACCAAGAACGTTGACGGGATGCTTTACCATCGGCTGGCCTCAATTATGGGGTATTTAAATAGGAAAGATAAGTAGGAGAGAAGAGGCAAAGTGGGAGTGAAAGGCTGAGAAGTGCTCTGCAAACAGCAACATGTGATAAGGCGCTTTATCTGCATCTGTGTTTAGGATAAGGATCAGCGGCACCTGTATACACACAGCTAACACGAGATCCCGGGATTACCAGAACCTTATTTAGGATTGTGTGTGCTCTATTATGTCCCGGATCCTGTATGTAACCTTATTTGTACAACATTCTACCTCCTCTTCGCTCCAGTATATCAGGATCTGCCAACTGATCAATGCTTCTTGTACTAACAGCCAAAGTTCTTTTGTTCTGTGATATGTCCTGTTGTAGTTACTGCAGTAGAGATAAACGCACAAAATACTCATAATGGGAACTTGGTTTTAGAGAATTTTTTTACCTTCTTCCAGTAAGGTAAATGCACACAATTTAGTTTTCCCTAACGTCTGGGGTACTGTTTGCAATCAGAATAATAGTAATAGTGTACTTTATAATAATAGGACTCTCATTAGTAACACTATGTGCACAAATAATCTTTTTTCAGGCTGATTCTGCTTGAATTCCATTTAAAAAAAAGTGCCGGAAAGGTGCCACAAAAAGTGAATATAATGTGCAGAATGTAGAATCGACACTGCTGTGCACATGATTAGTTGTTTTTTTTTTTTACTTATTTTAACTGCTTCGGTGTTTGCAAACCAGGAGGTGGTTAAAAGAAGTAGCTGTGACACTAGTCACTATTCACGGACTAGACAGACTAGCCATGAGACAGAGTGGTCAAGAGGTCCAAGGTCAAAAGCCAGGAAGGTACCGTACATCAAAGACAGAGGGTAAAGGCCCCGTCACACTTAGCGACGCTAAAGCGATCCCGACAACGATACGACCTGTCAGGGATCGTTGCTGCGTCGCTATGTGGTCGCTGGTGAGATGTCAAACAGTGAGATCTTCCCAACGACCCAGCAGCGATGTAGCGACCTGTACAACGATGTCGTTGGTCGTTGTGATCCTGTCACATGGCAGCTATTATGACGATTCAGACCTCGATGAGGGACGTCCTGTGTGACGTTGTAGTCACACAGGCGTGCATTTGCGTTGTCTTTTCCGCGCCCATTCAGTTCCGATTGGTGGTCGCTACTGCGTTCTGATTGGTGGCGGCCTTGCCAAATAAATTAAGGAAAAATGAAAACGCATTTGAGACCCCAAACGATACCTACCGTGCACAAAATATAGGTGTCAGAAGAACCGTTGAAGAATAGATAAATCGAAGAGGAGTCGCAGGCCGGAGAACTCTACAACGATCTGCAAACCACCACGCGGTCAGGAACAAAGGATGGAAGCGCTACTATGTCGCCTTCTGTTGAAGGCATGAACGCCAATCAGAACGCAGTAGTGACCACCAATCGGAGCGGAGGGGTGCGGAAAAGGCAACGCAAATGCACGCCTATGTGTCGGTGTCTGAGTCGTCAACGAGGTCGTTGGTAAGGCGTCAAACACAGCGATGTGTGCTACCCAGCGGGACCTCAACGATCAAAAAAAGGTCCAGGCCATTCCGACACGAACAGCGATCTCACAGCAGGGGCCTGGTCGCTGCTACGTGTCAAACATAGCGAGATCGCTACTGAGGTCGCTGTTGCGTCACAAAACTTGTGACTCAGCAGCAATCTCGCTAGCGACCTTGCTTAGTGTGAAGGTACCTTTAGACAAACTTATAGTCAGTGGCAAAGTCCGGGGTCTGGTAACTAAAGTCAGAATATGTCAAAAGCAAAAGTGCTTATACAAATGGGTAGTCAAAAGGCAAATACAAGGTCCGGCATCAAATGACAAGAATATCAAAATACAGTGCACAGAGTAAATACACCACTGAACTGATGCTGCAATTGGCAATGATTGGTAGTTAAGTAGCCTGGCAATTATCTGTAAAGGAAAACACGTGGAGGAAACCCAAACACATCACTGACAGCCCGACGCCCCTGCTATCCATAGGATGGCTGAGCTGTCACTCACAGCATACCTAGGACACAGTGAGTGGTGGAATTGTTACAGTAGTATGTCCATTTAAAGGGCAGATTCTGATTGCAAAACTGCCAGCAAAGCCACTTCAGGAAAAAGACTTCTGGCTTTAGCGTGAAGCAGCTTCATTTTGGAAAACCCTGGCGGATGGGCCGATGTCTTATAAACGTTATGTGCACATACCCTAAGGGTATGTCTATGAGCTCACCCCAGATATATGAAGGATCTTGGGTGACAGAATCCTGATGGGCCCTTCTTTGCTTCTGATTTTTCCTCCTTGTCATCCATGAGCTATGACTTTTAGATAAATTGGGGATGGATTTTTTGGTGTATGAGCAGTAGAAGTCTAAGATTGGAGGAGTGCACTGCCAAGCAAGCGATTCTGTATATGGAGGAGTTGGAAGAGATATCTGTCGGCCAAATGTTCTACAGCCATCTGAAGTAGCTAGGGTGGCTGTAAGTTATATCACATAAGGAATATTGGTTGCATTGATTGAAGATGTTTTAAAATGTATTCCCAAATCAAAAATCATATCTTCTCTATAGGATAGGTGATAACTTGCTGAATGCTGAGGCTCCTACCATTGGGATGCCAAGTGATCCCAAGAATGGGGTTCTGAATTCTGGGAACTGTGCTCAGCCCCATGTTGAAAAGACCAGGTATGGTGCTTCACTATTTCCATACCAATGAATAAACAGGATGTCAAGCATGTCAGCTCCATTCCGGATGGGCTCAGGTCACAGGATCCAGAGCCACGTCTACAAAATTTGCATGCACTTCTTAAATGCTGCAGAAACATTTCACATCTGCAAGTCTGCTAAGTGTGCAGGTACACTCAGAGATTTTTATTTCTGTTAATTTCTACATGATCCCAACAAAACAATTACTTTTGGTGGAAAATATAGCACCTTTTGGCATGTCTTCTACTCTGGAAAACAGATCATGTCAATAGATCCAGTAGACACATTATGGTAACAGGTCCACATGAAACCAGAATATTGGATTAACCTAATCAAGATGTTCAGTAGTAGACATCATTATCTAATCTATAGTCTCGAGATTGCTTCTTCGTATTGATTTCAGCTTCACTTATTATGTAATACTGTGACAATTGGAAGAAATTACTGGTAGGGGGACATCAAAGTTTGAGATCTTCCAAGGTAGACAAACAACATGTTTATTGCTACCCATCTAGTAAGTAATTAGTATTTCATAACGTCGAGCAATGGCAATGCTGGGCAACTCTACCATATATTTCTTGGGTTTCAATATGTCTCTGAGATTAATTAGCATAATAAATATCATCTTAAAATCACTGGATCATGATAAACCCCATCCTGTATAGCCAAATAATAATTCTTACATGTGTTAAACCCTAAATATTAGTAGAGTAGACCCGTAACATTTTTGTATTGGGTCAGCTCCTCTAGAGAAAAGAACTATAATATATTTAATTTTATTTATTATTCATATTCATTGTTTTAATAAAAATTGTAAATAATTATGCTAAATTTACATAAGTCAAAAAAGTTAAAAAAAAAAAAATCATAGCTGTATAGTCTCCCAACCTCGTAGAAAAATATTCCGATACAGAACATTCTTCCATTTTTGTAGAAGTTCTAATAGTTAAGCAGAACCATAATTGCAGTTAAAGCTCTTTACTTCTCTGGCAGCTGTTTCATGCCTATTCTGAGAATATTACACATGAAGTCTTTAGGGTGTCGTTGTGCACCGATACGAAGCGGAGCAGGGGGCAGGAGAGAGCTGTTAGGAACAACAGCACGCAAGACTTTTGGAAATGAAAAATCGTTTTAATTCGAGAAGCTCGGAGCAATAACGAGAGGGGTCCTCGTAAATTTCTCAGCCTTGTGATAGATATCGGTCATAAAGGAGAATCCACAGGAAGTATTTTATTAGTCATAGAGGAGGGACGGATATCACTTGTTCTCTTTACGGCTTTGAATGTGCTTATCTGCTAGAACAGAATTTTAACTCCTTCTATTCTTGAAGGGGTTAATACCGAGCCTGTTAACTTTTGATCACCCTATAGAAATAATGTTTATATAAGATTTTCTAGTTACGCCATGTGAAGGCTATAGGAGAAGACAGGACCATCAAAGGTAATAGTTGCAGTATATAATCCTAAGACGTATTATGGTATAAAAAAGGAATCCGGGCAGTATGTGGAGTTTTGTGTATCTTCGTCATGTGAACATTGGTAGCGATTCTGCCCTGATCCAAACCAAAAAGGTTGACATAGATTGCAGAGGAGCACTCTGGTTACAATTACAGTATTGTGTAAAGGACTGTTCTTCTTTTCATCATGTTTTGTTTTATTTTGTGATCCATTGTAAAGTTTAGCATAATATGATAACATATCCTTCTCTCACTTTTCGACACAGTGGAGAGACGTCCACTGATCTTTGATCATGTTGGTAAACTCGTTGTGCAGCTTCTGAAAATTAGACGTTCTTGACAGCCCCCTGAATACAGCCCAGATTTTCAACCAGATTGAGCCAACATTGGCACCAAGTATAGACTAAAGGGATGTATTATTTATCCTTGGGAGAACATTGATATGTCTATTATTAAATCATCAAAAAATGTTTTGGGATTTCCATGAATTTCTAGATTTATTGTAACTGACATTTGTGAATATTGTCTATCTAATGAGTAATATCTATAAGGGGCTATACCGGAGCATCTGCTATGGATGTTAGATATACCGTAATGGGCAATGCACTTAATATTTTGCGTCTGTCATTTATTTACAAGGCTAAAACTGGACATACGCATTAGATTAATAGTACCAACTAATTTCATCAGCACTGGCCGACCATTTAATATGCATGGGGTCTCCTAATACTCCCCAGTTATCAACAATTGACCTTCTTATAGGTTTGGGCACCTCCCAACTCTTGCAAAACATCATCTCCAAGCATCTAATGTGTATGGGCTCTCCTCACATTCCTTGGATATCACCCCCTCACATTCTTATGGGTATGAGGCTGTTCCAAATCTTTGTGACAGTAATGCCAGCCATCTAATATATATAGGGTCTCCTAACACTCTTTGAATATCATCCTCTGACATTCTTATGGGTATGGGGCTCCCACAACTTTCTTGTGACAATATCCCTAAACATGTAATGTTTTATGAGGTCCTCCCATCTTTTTTGTAACATCATCCCCAACCATTTAATGTGTATGGGGTCTCCTAGCACTCCCTGGATATCGCCCCCTGATATTCTTATGGGTATAAGGTTCTTCCAGCTCTCTTGTGACAGTATCCCAAACCATCTAATATGTATGGGGTCCCCTAACACTCCTCGAATATCACCCCCTGAAATTCTCATGGGTATAAGGCTCTTCCAATTCTCTTGTGACAATATCCCCAACCATCTAATGTGTTATGGGGCCTCCCAACTCTTGTGTGACATAATTCGCAACCATCTATTGTGTATGGTGGTCTCCCAACTCTCTTGTGACAGCCTCACCTGACCATCACAACTAAATAGATTGATAGTAGATAGATAAATTAAACAGACCTTCTTACTAGAGATGAGGTAAGAGATTCTAGATAAAATGAATTTGCTCCAAATTTCCCCAAAAATTTGAATTAATTATTTTTGTATCCCATCTTGTCAGATTCGATTTGCACCAAATTTATTCAATGTGAATCAAATCCCTCCTTTTTCCCTGATTTGAGTGAATCTGCTTATAAATTTTAGGAGATGTGATCATCTTTACTTCTGACTTTCTTGAGACATCAACACTTGATTATCTAAGGTGTTTAGAGGCCAACATATTCTTATTTTATATAATCTCTGAACCATTCAATGTGTATGGAGACCTCTTGAATCTTACAACTTTCCCACAACATCATCTCCAAACTTCTTCAACATATATTCCAACCATCCAATGTTTATGGCAACCTCCTGACTTTCCCACAACATCATCCTCAGACCATGTAATGCCAGTGACCTGACTGGTCCTCAACATTGCCTCCCAATCATTTAATTTGTATGGAGGCCAAAATACTCTTCTCTGAAATGTATCCCGACCTTGTATTGTATATGGGGCCTCCTGACTCTCCTGTGAAATTATCCTCTGACCATCTAATGTGTAAGAAGACCTCCTGACTCTCCTATGACATTATCCCCTAACCACCTAATGTAGATTGGGACCTCCTGACTTTCCTGTGACATTATCCTCTGACCCTCTGTGTATAGGGACCTACTGACTCACCTATGACATTATCCCCTGACCATTTGTATGTGGGGACTTCCTGACTTTCCTGTGATAATATTCCCAAGCCATCTAATGTGTAAGGAGACCTCCTGACTTTCCTGTGACATTATCCCCCAACCATCTAATGTGTAAGGAGACTTCCTGACTTTCCTGTGATATTATCCCCCAACCATCTCATATGTATGGGGACCTTCTGATTTTCCTGTGACATTATTCCCTGACCACCTTATGTGTATGGGGACCTCCTGACTTTCCTGTGACATTATGCCCCGACCATCTTGTGTGTGAGGACTTCCTTACTTTCCTGTGATATTGTCCCCCAACCATCTCATATATATGGGGACCTCCTGAATTTCCTGTGACATTATCCCCCGACCATCTTATGTGTATGGAGACCTTCTGATGCTTTTTAAGTTACATCTCTGGTACCATGTCTTCTTCTGCTCTGAAAACTTCCTGTTGGGTTAAGGTGGCCTATAGTTCAAGCTTCTTGAAGCGAGCTTAATGTGTGCACCGTAGCCCCATTCACTGGTCTTATAATAAACGCTGTAGTAAAACAATTAAACATGTTTGTGGATACACAGAAGGAAATTAAGGGCAGGAGAGAGACAGGCGAGTGGCAGAAGGAGAGATATTGAAAGAGTAAATGTGGAAATGAAATTGCTAAGGAAAAGAGAAGGACCAAATTTAACGCTAGAAGTGAGCCGCATAGATAAAGAATTAGGCGTTCATTAACCAGATGGTGGAGAGCGTCCCAGCATCCTCTCATCATAAATCATCAACTTCACCTGCACAATTATATGTAAATAATAGTACACCTACATCGTATGTCTACATGTACAATATATACAGTAGATATTCGATAACTAGAAAGATGATAGATAGATAATAGATAGACAGATGATAGATAGATGATATAGATGACAGATAATAGATAAATATATAGATAATAGATAAATAGATAATATATACAATAGATATGAAATAAATATATATGATATGAATATACAAATTAAGAGATGGATGGTAGATAATAAATGCTGTTAATAGACAGATTGATCAATAATACTTAGATAGATACTTTGCATACATACATACTGTAGACAGATGTTGTAGATAGTTAGATACTATAGGTAGCCTAGGTACAGATACTGTAGATGGATGATTGGCCAGTTCGGTGGCTCAGTGGTTAGCGCTTTTGCTTTGCTGCGCTGGGGTCCTGGGCTCAAATCCCACCAAGGACAACATCTTCAAGGAGTTTGTATGTTCTCGCCATGTTCTTCGGTTTCCTCCCACCCTCTAAACACATTGTGATAGGGAATTTAGACTGTGGGTCCCAATGGGGACAGTGATGGTAATGTAAATTAAGTGCTGTGGAACATGATGGTGCTGGATAAGCAAAGCATAATAAATAAATAATAACAATAGATAGATACTGTAGATCATAAATTCTGTAGATAGAGACATAGATACAGTAAATAAGTATTATAAATTGATTTATCTACCTGCCATAGATGGAGATATATACTGTAGAAGGACATATGACATTTATGTGTGAGGCACTAACCCTTACGTCTCTACAGTGGAGTCTCCAGTGTTATCTAAAAATCTCCATTGGTATCATTTGAACTTCAATGGAAAGCCTACCTACAATATTGGCATTTGTTTTGTTCAGAGGAGTTTTTTGAACCCTCTTAGGCTAAGTTCACATTAGCGTTGTGCGGGGCTGCGTCGGGCGCAGCCGCGGCGACGCATGCGTCATGTGCCCCTATATTTAACATGGGGGGCGCATGGACATGCGTTGTCTTGCGTTTTGTGACGCATGCGTCATTTTGACGCAACAGAAAACGCTGCATGATGCAGTTTTTTCTGCGTCAAAAATCATGCAAAAATGAACGCATGCGTCAAAAAAAGCTGCGTTTTGCATGGGTTTTTGCATGCGTTGTGCGTTGCGACACCGACGCAGCACCGAACAACGCAAACGCAACGTAAATGTGAATGTAGCCTTAGGCATCAGGCCAACTGCTACCTCTGCGCCCTCTTAGCTATGCTTATGTCCATAGGACATAGAGAAATCTTTGCTTCACATGATACCTCATTTGGATGATACTTTTTGGACTTTCCTCGTCTTGTTCATGGCACTTACTGGTTCTAACAGTCTACGCGCTCATTAGTCACCCTCCTTCCCTATCCCCAGAGCCGCAGTGACTGGAAGTTCAGTTTTGAATGTAGATAGATATTTTTAGTAATAAAAGAATCTAGAAAGAAGAAACACATGTGGAGTTGTGTCATCCCCAGAACCACATTTGAACATGACATATTGTTTTTCTTATTGTTTAGACAATGTAGGTTCTTTGAAATGTCATCATGAGTATTGAGCTGTATTTCTGCAAGCCATTATAAACTACATTTCCTGACTGTTCACCAAAAAGATCATTTTGTATTGAAAATGTTGGTCTTCGAAAGCCGTCTTTTTTTGGTTTGTTATAATTAATGAGTGAAAATTTAGAGCAGTTTAAAGAGTGACCTACCCTTAGACTCTCAATGATCTGCGGTCTCAGTGGTCTATTCTGACTCCCAGCATTCCCACCGATCGGCTGCTTGAAGGTTCTGAAGCACATCGGAAATGGGACAGCGCCACACATTGTGTCATGGCCATGAATGGTACTACAAGCTCCCGCTCATAATGATAGACCACACATTGTGTCATGGCCATGAATGGTACTATATGCTCTCGCCCATAAGGATAGACCAGAAATTGTGTCATGGCCATGAATGGTACTACAAGCTCTCGCCCATAAGGATAGACCATACATTGTGTCATGGCCATGAATGGTACTATATGCTCTCGCCCATAAGGATAGACCAGAAATTGTGTCATGGCCATGAATGGTACTACAAGCTCTCGCCCATAAGGATAGACCACACATTGTGTTATGGCCATGAATGGTACTACAAACTCTCGCCCATAAGGATAGACCACACATTGTGTCATGGCCATGAATGGTACTACAAGCTCTCGCCCATAAGGATACATCAATAACTCCTGCCAGCACACCATTTAGCTGAATAAAGGAGCTGTTACATACTGGAAGTGGCACAACTCCATATGTTGTACGGTCGCCACAAATGGTATTACAAGGTCTCTACCATACAAGTGAATGTTTGATATCACCAATATTAAAGTTCCTATCTTTATGGTAGGCCATCAATGTTTCATTGGTAAAAGTCAATCTATATACCTTTATTTATTTACACAGGCAGATTGGCTTGTCTGAGTACATAACCATGCAGCTCCTTTATTGTGCAGGTCTAAACATCGATCATCATTGCCTAAATCCCTGTGCAGCTCCTTTAAAGGAGCTGTCGGGTGAAAAGACATTTGCTGGCTGGGGGATGGAAAACTGGGCTCCCACCAATTGCCAGAATGGGTCTCTTTGATCCCCGGCACTACACAAGCTGAATCATAGCTTCATTTATACTGTATGGGTTTGCCAGTAAAAGCTGAATGCCATGCTTGGCGGTGCCATAGGAAATTAATTGAGCATATTTTTGAGCAGAACCCGAACTTCCATGGGTCCGCTCATTCCTAGTCATGTATAACAGGGATATATTTCTTATTTTAGTCAAACTTGATTTACCATTAACTACATATTCTATTTTTCAGACTTTTTGCAGCAAAGTGCAGTGGTTGCATGGAGAAGATCGCGCCAACAGAATTTGTCATGCGTGCCCTCGAGAGCGTATATCACCTGAGCTGCTTTTGCTGCTGTGTATGTGAACGACAGCTAAGAAAGGGAGATGAGTTTGTACTGAAGGAGGGACAGCTTTTATGTAAAAGTGACTATGAAAAGGAAAAGGACCTTCTAAGTTCCGGGAGTCCAGATGACTCAGATTCTGGTGAGTTACAATTTATAGTGTTAGAACTTAAAAGGATACTCTAGGAAATGGTGATCTGGTCATCAATACCCCCAGATGGTGATGACTGCTGCAACAGCAAATGATTCTCCTCTCCTTGCTTGATAGGAGGAGATAATGGATCCCAATGATTAACTCTGCCAACAAAAAGTTTATCTTTTGCCTTGGATTCTGATCTGGTAGAAGATCGCTTTGATCCAAGCGATTAAAAGTCTTTTTTGGTCTTTTTATAACTTATTGGACAGAACAACGCGTTTTGGCCCAGATCCCCAAACCTTCCTCTTGGGTCTTGACCCCTGAGGAAGGCACGGTGCCGAAACAAGTTCCGTTAGATAAAATAAATAAAGCCCAATACTTAGAATACCTTAAATCCCAGTGATTTTTCAATGAAGGGACAGAGGCAAAAAGGAACTTTTTCTTTATAGACATTAAGTTTTAATTATTATTATTAAATTAATTATATATATATATATATATATATAATATATATGTTTTTTTATTAGTAAATTTAATTAAGTTTGCCTTAAATCTGACTCTGTTACCAATACCACTTGAGAAAAACGACAAACCTCACAATGGCTCTTCTTGTCTTAGAAATTAAGCTCAAAACATGGCTATTACAGTATTGTCTACCTTTATGTTACAACAGTCCCCTGAAAATAAGCTGAATATGACTTTTTTTCAATTCTCAGTGATCAGCTATGATTTATGAGAAAACCCTGTCCACAAGTGTTGAGTTTACCTGCAGTGCCACCACAGGAAAAACAAAGAATTACACAATTATTAAAATCTATTGTCATTCTCGGACCTCCAGAGCGAAGATGTTCTTTGTAGCCACAATTCATTCTAAAGAATAGTTTGGGATTGTGAATAAAGGATTTTCCTTAGTTACCTCCCTAATAGTGTGTTTGACCATGAATACTCTAAACCAGACAGACCCTTTAATCTTTTATAGGTTTATATAGTGTCCCTGTAGAATATAACAATATGTCATGTTGTTTGATATGTATAACTGAGTATGCTACAATGTAGCAAAGCTTTTGCTGCTTTCTACACATTTCTTTGCCCTCCATGAATCCTGTTTATTTTTATATCAAGCTCAATAAGCAAATTATCCATAGACTGAAGTTGATTATTATAGGGAGCATAGAAAGAGCAGAAAAGTCGGAGACAGAGTACTGGAAAAAAAGAGCTGAGCATGAACACCAAAAAAAAAACAAAAAAAAAATTAAAATATTAATTTGTATGTCCCTTTGAGCCTGCGTATTTGTATATGTCATATTGTACCCGATGGGATTGTCTGTTGCTCTGCAGCACAACATTCCGCCTCTCTGTATAGTACATGTGCCTGTATGATATATCACTGTACCCTCTCACTCACAGCATGACATTATATATCTCTGCAGGTTCTTATAACTCTAGCATTTTATTTTATAGCTTTGCATATTACAATATTGCTGCTCAAGCCATTATATCACTGCATGTTATTACGTTGCTGTTCAAGATATTTTATGGCTTTGCCACATTTTTGCACAGATGTCTGGTGGTCCAGCATGTAAGAATCTGTCTACGTGATATACGTGGCTGCGTAATGTGAAGCCAATGATTCTCTAAGGACCTATTCATAGAAATTACTCAAAATGTTTAAAAAGAAAAAAGATACAAAGTATGAAAGAATTTGTAAATCTTTTTTCGACTTTCCTTTCTATGTCTTCAGATTTTTTTGCCTATCTCCCGTTTCTTAGTTTGCATCTACTTTTCTGTGCCCTTATTCTCCTCCACCTTATGCTTCACAATTTTCTCTTAGTTTTTCTTCACCTCCCCTTCCATTAACTTTTTTTTCTCATTTTTCTTTTTCTCCTCCTCCTCCTTCTTCTTCTTCTATTTTTTAAGCTCCAAATTTTTCCTCTCCTCTATCTTCTCATTCTTCGTCATCTTCTCCTTATATTCACGTCTCATCGATTTTAATTGTATGTCTTTTTCTTCCTTTATTACTTTTATCTTATCTTCTCTTTCTTGCCCTCTTCCTTCTTATTCTACCAATTCTCCTTTCTATTTTTCTCAGTCCATCCATACACCTATTATTGTAACCCATTTTTGGAATAACAAGATCTAACTTTGCTTGTATGTTGTCCTATACTACAGTAAAGAGTGAAGATGAAGAGGGTGATGTGAAGCCAGGAAAATGTCATGGCAGTCAGGGAAAGGGCAGTGATGATGGTAAAGACCCAAGGAGGCCAAAACGACCACGGACAATCCTCACAACGCAGCAGAGAAGGGCATTTAAAGCATCATTTGAGGTGTCTTCAAAACCTTGCCGAAAGGTATGTACCCCATATTTTTATGTAACCATTGTAAGTTATTTACTTTGGTAAACTTGTGTCCTAATTGCCTTAATAGTTTTGACTATAGAGGCTCATTTTCATCAAAGCCTCAGCTGAAATATGTTGAGGAAAGTAGAATGAAAGGAAAGCCTTGTATAAAATACTACTCAATATATGGTCATATCATTAACTGTAATTCATACACCACCTTTTACACACATATTGAACATAACTATTTACTGCTAATTTCACAGGTTAGGGAAACATTAGCAGCTGAAACCGGACTTAGTGTGAGAGTGGTCCAGGTGTGGTTTCAGAACCAAAGAGCAAAGGTAAGTGATACTCATATACTTTATATCACTGCTGTATTCTTTTTTTAAGTAGATCACACCAATTTACTCATAGTCTTTTACTATTCTGTTAAACAGATGAAGAAATTAGCACGAAGGCATCAGCAACAGCAAGAGCAACAAAATTCTCAGAGACTTGGTCAAGGTAACTAACATAAATGTTGCTAGTAATCATCCCTTCTCTGTAGTGTAGTATGTATTGTACTGCATATTTGTAATTGATAGACTGACTTTGACCCTGAACTAAGCCTCAGTCATCCCATAGTCTATAACCCATGGGCGTTGTATCTGTATGTATATAATTATATATTAATTATATATATGCAAGTATGTAATTATACAATTGATCAAGTAATGTGATCATAGGAGATGGACACATTTAATTTCTATTTCTTACTTTTGTACACTTATACATTATACCTTTTGTAAATATTGCTGCTTCATCTACTTATTTTCACTCTTGTTTTACCCTTATCCATTGATTAGCCTTATTATTTCTGTAGCTAACAGTAGCATCTAAATCTATTAAAATGTCCACTACTTAATTTTATACTCCCAGACTTAGTACTATCAGATTCCAAAAAGGACCGTCATGGGTCCTCCTCAACCCCATTTTTTTTATATTTGCATGGAATGAGCATTAACATTTAGCCAGTGTGTGCATCTATATTTGAGTAGTGAGTTAGAACAATAAATTGTGTTATTGGTAAGTTAGGAATCTGTATATTCTAAGCTCGAAAATGTGCAGTATACAGATCTAACTTTTGTACTTTTAGTAAGTGGCCACCACTAATCATAAGCTTATGATTTTACACCTCCTAAGACAATGTTCACACTTGTATTGTGGCTTCAGTTTATGAAAGAGCCATGTCAGATCTGTTTTTTTGTCAAAAATATCTGAACCTCTGACAGAAAGAGAGAAGCCATAGGTTGACAAAATCTGAAGTACAACTTTCAGAAGCAAAATATTTCCCATTAATCTTCAAGATTACCAGTAGCAAAAAATGTAAATTTACAAGTAATATCTTAAATCTTAGGCATCAATCCTTATGAAAACCGTATATCGTATACTGCCAAAACCTTGGCCATAACCAAAACCATAGTAAAAGCCTAATAAATCTTTCCAATATGTAAAGCCGTCTAAAATAATATCAATATAATTTGAGCCTTATCCAAAATAAAAATGTTTCCCAAACGTTATCCTTCAGAACCTTAAACTTAATCCCGCTCCTTTGTAAAGCCTTAACTCTAGCTTAAATCCTTCAAAACCAAGTGTTCTATGTATCCTGAACTATATGAGGAACGCTATCCAAAGTCCTAAACTTCCAATGATGGCTTTCAGCAATGTTAACTCACACCATGGTAATAATTTCTACCAGCTAGATAGGAATGTTCTCACTTTTCTTGCCTTGAAGCTGTGTGTCTGAAATTGTGTTTCAACCTGTAACCCTAACATACATCATAACCTGCCTAATTTATTAATGTAAAATCATTTGCCCCATGTGAACTTTTCAATCTAACCTGTCACAATCGTTTTTATTTTGGTCCTGTCAAAAAAAAAAAGATTAGTGATTTTTTATGTTGGGGAAAAAAAGGATATTTTTTCCCCCGATTAAGTGTTACGCCTGACAAATGTCTATATATGATATTGTAGATCGGTCTTATTTCTAGACTATGAAGGAGCTGAAATACAAGACATTACCATGGATAGGAGTGTAGATGTGTTTTGAAAAACGATTGGAGCTATTTTCTTTTGTTTTTAACAACTAGTGATGAGCAAGCATGCTCGATACTTGAGTTTTCCAAGCATGCTCTGGTGCTCTCCGAGTATCTTGGGCGTGCTCGTAGATTATGTTTGTGTCCCCGCAGCTGCATGATTTGCGGCTGCTATACAGCCTGAATACATGTGGGGATTCCCTAACAACAGGCAATTCCCACATGTATTCACGCTGTCTAGAAGCTGCAAATCATGCAGCTGCGGGGAAAGAAACATAATCTGCAAGCAAGCCCAAGATACTCGGAGATCACTTAAGCATGCTGGGAAAACTTGAGCAACGAGCACACTCGCTCATTACTATTAACAACCCCTTTAAATCTCAGTAAATATTTGCAGAAAGGAAAATGGCTACCAATGTTTATGTAGCAGCTAGTATTTAAAGGGAACTTGTGAGTAGAGTTGAGCGAATTTTTCAATATTTGCTTTGGATTACGTTCGCCGGCAAATTTCGTATTTGCAATATTCACTGAACACAGCCAAATGTCTGAGGAGTCAATGGGAGTAGAAATGAGTGAATATGTTCAGAACCGATCATCAAACATAAATTTGGCACAAATAGGAGCCAATATGGCAAATTCAGATTCGGTGATAGTTTCCAAACATATTTGCTCAACTGCTTGTGAGCAGGTTGATAGACCCCAAACTAATGTATTCTATCTAAAGTTCCTGTAATATTGATACATCCATACCTTTGTTTAAGAAGTCTGTGTCTCCGTTTTCTAGAAATCCATTAACAAATTTTTACACAAATGAGCTGAAAATACAAGGGCTTCGCCGTGCACTTAGTCTCCAGTTTCTCTACGTCTTTCTTGTCTGTGACCTGCTCCCTCGCTTGAGATCCTGCACAAGTGCCTTCATTCCTGGTTGCGGTCCATGCAAAGATCGATAGTCTAGTTTTCGAATGTCATCTGGACATTACTGATAGGAGGTGGAAAAAGAGGGACATAAGACAGAGAACTGTAAGTGAAGGCCAATCCTCCTGTACTAGTGGTTCATTTTGTAGAAAAATTTACTGATGAATTTTTATAAAACGGAGACACAAAGGTGTGGACATCATTAGCATAACAGGGATTTTACGTAGGTGATGTTAGTTTCGGGTCTAAAATCTTGCACACAGGTTCCCTTTAATAGAATGAAACATAGCTAGAATCAACAGACAAGTGATATAGAGGTAACAAACTTTGCTGGACTGAGTGCATTAATGTGGCTCCTTGTCACCCGTCAGAGGTCATGTCCAGCCGCATGGAAGGGATGATGACCTCATACGCCCCACTGGCCCCCCAACAGCAACAGATCGTCACGATGGATCAGAACAGCTACAGCACAGACCCCTTCCAGCAAGGACTCACCCCTCCTCAAATGCCAGGTGACCACATGAATCCTTATGGTAAGCTGCGTGAACCCTGCACAATGACACTGAGTATCACCAAGTATAGATTGTACATTTATAATCCCTGTATAGCGCCGTTGGGAGAAGAGAAGGCATGCCGATAGTTTCTAATCTATGACTGTGTAACCAATCATATTAATGCAAATGTCCAATTTGAAGGGAGTCTGTCAGCAGAAATTGACGGTCTAAAATAAACACAATGTCTTGGCGCACCCTTTGCATGGCCAAAGAATTCAATGCACCTTCCCACCTACTAGATTTACAGCTATATCTTCGATACTTGGGTTACCATAATGCCAAAGCTTTTACTAAAGAAAGAGAGGGCAGAAATAGATGGAATAAAAGTAGGTGGGAAGGGGAACTGAATGGCGTGGTCACACCAAGGGTACACCAAGAGCATCTGCTTGGTCTGAACAGTCATGTTTTGTCCTTAAATCCAGTCATATTATTCACTTTTGGTTAAACTATTTATTTTTTTCAGTGCTCCCTTGACAGTACAGTGTTCAGTTGGGAGGTGGGAATTTAGAGGATCAAGTAAGAGATCCTGAAAACTAGTCAAAACACTTTTCAAAAAATATCCGTTCCATCAAGAAACACTTTTGCCCTTTAGATGGCTGCCAGCAGATCGTTTGGCCAACAGCCATCTCTCCTGTACACATTAGCGCTTTCTCGGCCTATTGCCTTTGTCCTCTGAGAAAGCCACTGAAAGACATCTGTGCTGGTGGCTTATCTCCAGAAGAACAAAGCAATTGGCAGTCCGAAATTGGATATGACATTTTCCCCAACAATCAGTTGACCATACACTTTAGAGTGTCGCCTGGACCCATCTATATCGGCGGATACAATCAACATTAATCTAATGTGTATAGGGGGCTTAAAGGTGCCCACCCTAAAGTCCTTGTCGATTAGGAGATCCAGGGGTGTCTTTTTGAAGGCTATTTGCTTGTTTAGGTGACTTGTTTGGGAACCAGTATAGGAAATAACCCAGTTATCGCTGACTGTTCGTGTGCACAGTGCTATTTCTTATATGGGTCAATGCAACCATTGCCTAAGAAATAGACAAATAGCAGAAGATGTCTGTGAAGCCCCCCAACAAGCAAAAACCATGTATTTGAGACTTTTGGTGGACTCCTTCTTTCCACACAAAAGCTGAATTTTTTGTTGCATCTTTGGGGGCATGAACCACACTCAGACACACAGTCAAGGCAATCTATGATGATAGGCGTGGTCTAGTTTATATTTATATTCCATATACATCCTCCTTACTATCTATTAGCAAATTTCCATAGCAGTCTTTAAGAGTAAAGGCTGAAAGGAACCCTGTCCCACCTGCAGGCATCATGTTATGGAGCAGAAGATGCCGGAGCAGATTAATCCATAGCTTATTCTGTATAACTGGAAATATTTGAATGTAAAACTCAACTAATTTGGGGCTCAGGAGTTCAGTGGGCGGTTCTCCAAAGTGATTGACAACTATCTCTGTCCACACTCATACAGGAAATTACTGATTTAGAACCTCCTTCTGGATACCTATGTCTCAAACCCAAGAGTTTTAGATGAAACCTTTCCCCAAATCCTAAGTATTAATCTATGGTATTCGGCTTGACGCCATAGCATTTTTAACATGATGAACCCCCTTTAAGCCATGGGTTGTGGTTGACTTTTAAAACTATTTGGAATCTATAGGGTTTATTAGAAACAGGTTGGATCCATTGCAACAAGATTTGGGATAATCATTTCCCCTATACATAGTCTGTTTCTCTCAATTGTCCTCTCGAGCCAAATATGACCAGATAGGCTAGGCCTACTAAGAAGAGTATTCAGTGATCGGGGAGTGTTGGAAGGTCCCACCATATGAGAAAAGTGGTCAACTCGGTCATTCTACAACTTTTATTAAAACAGATGGATAATGTCCAAGTTTTGAGACCCATACCAATCACTAGAACAGAGAAGCCCAGTCCACCATTCCCCCAAACCTACAGGACTGTGGTGAAGAAGAGTCTGTTTTGGGCAATACTCAAGGACGTTTGGTGATGTAGTAGAAATCGGTGGTTGATGTAGCAAAGGGACTCCTACCAATCTACACACCCCTTTAGCGTATGTGCACACGTTGAGTATCGGTAGTAGACTTTTCTGCTGCAAAATCTGGAGTGTTGGCAGAAAAAATGTAGAATCCATGTGTTTTTGCAGTATTTTTACTGTATTTTTATGTGTGTGTTTTATGCGTTTTTCCTGAGTTTCTTTCTCATTCATTTGAATGGGTGAAAAACGCTAAAAGAACTGACCTTCTGCAGATTAAAAAAAACAACCACATAATGGTTCAAATCTGCAAGTAAAAAGCAAGCAGAAATCTCATTCACTTTGCTGATACAATGCGTGGAAAAAAGCGTCAAAAACGTAGCAAAAAACGTGTAAATTCTTAATTATATAAAATATCATTGTTAATAACGAAAAAATTTGACGTACTTTATTTTAGTCATTTGTTACTCTTATAACATTCAACATTTTTTTATGAAGCTGTATTACATTTGATTGAATAATTTGCAATAATTAGTCCATTGGTTGTGCTTTGCATGTTGTAATACCAGTAGCAGCCCAAGGTCAGGAGTGGCGCTGTGTTTAGAAATCAAATGTCTTAAAATTTTGTAACAAATTCCATAAGTGATCTTCATATTATTTTGCTATTTTTCCATATCGTTTTTTTTTTAATTAGAGATTTTTTTTTTTAGAATTACTAATATCTTTCTATTTCGTTACCAGGTAACGACACCATATTTCACGATATCGACAGTGATACCTCGTTAACAAGTCTCAGTGACTGCTTCTTGGCTTCGTCAGAAGTCAACTCCATGCAAGCCAGAGTGGGAAACCCTATTGACCGACTGTACTCCATGCAGAGTTCCTACTTTGCATCATGAGTTTGTTCCTTACAAAAACAATAAAAAGAAAAAGTGGACCCTTAGAGACTATCATACAGCCATATCTGTGCAGTTCTCCTTCCCCCTCCCCTCCAAACTGAGCAAAAAAATCAGAACATATCAAGTGATTGGATCATCTTCGGCCCCAGAAAAGTTTGGGAAAAAAAAAGCTTGAGCAGCGACCTCAAATTTTTTTCCCATTTCAGATGAACGATTATTGTAAAAAAAAAAAAAATAATAATAATAATAATAATGGAAGAAAACAGTATTTGTATAGAATTGTGTACAAAATAGAATTTTCCCCCTCTAGAATATTGGAAGACTGAAGCCACCGATAAAAGATCTCCCTTGTTTTCTCCGAAACTGCATGAGTGTCACCGTGATGTGGAATTATCAAATTTGAACTGTGACGAGTTATTGTAAATGTGACGTTTTAAACTATTTTATTTTATTATTATTTTTTTTTTCTTTCTATATTTTGGTTTTGATTTTCTCCATAGACAAGAAGGGTAGTTTTTAGCCATTATATCATACGAGCAGACGATGATTTCTCAGAGTCATTGCCGTCACAGGAAGGACTGCATGTTTTTCTGGAGAGAAATACTTTTTTTTTTTTTTTTTTAAATTAATGGTCTTATGTTCTTTTAAGGTGCTTTAAGGATGGAAAAAAAAGAAATAAGAAAAAAAAAAAAACTTAATTTAATAAAACTTACAACAGTAATTGATTCTGTCATTTCATAATATTGGTCAACTGGAAAAAAAAATATTTGGCTAAGTTAAATTTACTGATTTCCCAGAAAAAGAGAAGAGCCAGGCATTCAAATGAGAGTTACAGGATACTTTAAGTTACTTAAAGGGAATTTGTTAGCATGTTTTCGCTATTTAATCTGAAAGCAGCATAATGTAGGGGAAGAGAGCCTTATTCCAGGAATGTCACTAGCTCAACAGTTTGATGTAGGTCCAATACAATCAGTATTTTATCAGCAGGAGATTATCACTGCAAGACTAGCTGCCCAGTGCCTGGAAGTCCAGCTAATGTGTACAATCCCGCCTCCACCACTGATTGGCTGCTTGTTAAAAATGTATACAGGAAGCAGCAAATCAGGTGTGTGGGGGCGGAGTTATACAGAGGTCAGAGTTCTGACTACTGCTACATCTGCAACAGAGGATACAGGGATTGTAACAATACTTCACCAAGCACCCCAGTAAGTGACACATCGTGGGAATCAGGCTCTCAGTCCTACAGCATGCTGCTCTTGGATTACATAGTAAAACCCTGCTGACATATTAAAGGGCCAGTTTAAAATAAGCTTATAGCATGGGGAATATATATCCCTTATCTCATCTTTGGTGTTCTAATCGCTGCCTCCCTTATGCTGAAGTTCAATCAGAAATGCTAATGAGGGTGCTTGGTGCACCCTAGGAGTGACCAAGAGGTTAAGAGCCCTGTTTGGCCTAGTGATTTTACATGATCTCCCCTCTATCATTGTTCATTGACCCCCATTCACTTGTATAAGAGCACAGTCTGCAGAGTAAGCTTATGCAAACCAGCACTGTCAATCACCAGTGTGGGAGGGACATGCAAAACCAGTGGGTGGAGCAGTACACTGAGCCTCTTGGCCACACCAAGGGTACACCAAGCAGCCTAATTAGCATATTTGATTAATCTTCAGTTTCTGCAGAACAGAAACAACAATCAGAACAGTAATGGTGCAATTTATAAAGAGGGCTATATCCCCTTAAAGGCTATGTGCTTACTTTATACTTGTAGTTTAGACTGACAGACTCCCTTTAAAGCATTGTGAGTGCAATGTAAAATCTACAACAAGGCCTACCTTTATTATGCATTATTTGCACTTCTCATATAGGGAAGAGGAATTTGAGTGCCGGACAATGGGCGCATTGGCAACCTCTATACACCTATAACCATATATTTAAGGAATGATATTGAGTACTGAGATGGAGGAACACAGCACCGTCCATGATTCTGGGGATGAAGAAGCCAGTTATGTATGATTTTTTTAGAGCAGAGATTAGTAAATAGATTCAAGGCAAATTTTACAAAAAAATTTGAATTTTTTGACAATTTACTTTGGGCGACTCCAGCAAAATGGCAACCAGGTGGCTGCCATTTCGCTAGATTATAGAGGGCAAGGAAGGGGTTATTATTATTTTTTTTAATTAAACACAGCTCTCATCCGTCCAGCTGCTTTCGTTGTATTTTTTGGTCCGGTCTGCGCATCATTGGCATGTTTGGCACGGCTGACAGCCAGGCATTGCCCAGCACTGTTATGATGTGGCAAACCTAGTCAGTGCCAAAGATGCCAGGGGCCGGAGGTGCTGAGGATGCCAGTGGAGAATGTACTTGGCTGAAGAAGACGACTACCTGCCTGTTTTTTGCTTTTTTTTTTTTTTTTTACTAGAAACAGTACTATCTTGTTAACAGGCTGTTTTTGATATCGCAGTTCAAAAAATATGGCTAAACTGCAGTACCAGACTCAGCCTTTGGAAAAGGTGGTGCTATTTTAAGAAATAAAGCAGAGCCTTTCTTCCAGAGAGCTGATCATACCCATTTTTTTTCAACTTTCCTTTTAAAAGTAAGACATGTTAAGTAAATGCAAGTAATGACTTCCTCTTTGATGGGTGGAGTGCTTCTTTAAGGCTAGGGTCACATTGCGTTAGTGCAATCCGTTTAGCGCTAGCGGGTTGCGCTAACGCAATGTTTTTAATGGGGCCGCGTCCCGGGGTCGCGGTAACGTCCCCGCTCTCGCAGATCCCCGATCTGCGAGAGCGGGGAACGGACAGCGGGCGCGCCTCGGACGCTGCAAGCAGCGTCCGCGGCGCGCCAGGAAACACCGGCGCGTCGCTAGCACGTGCCGAACATGGCACACGCTAGTGCTGCGCGTTCCCATTGCCGTGAATGGGCGCGCTAACGGACGCGTTGCACGGCGTTAATTTCGCCGTGCAACGCTGTCCGTTAGCGCTTTCCCATTAACGCAATGGGAACCAAGCCTAACAATCAGGAGGCACCAATGGAAGGAATTAGGATATGTAAGGGTGAACATACATATAATACAGAGAATAATAAAATAATGTGGCTTTTAGATACAAGAATTGATAGTCACTGACAATGATGCTTCTTCGTGGCCAAAATGGATTTCTATGGGGAAGGGTATAGCCAAGGAGAGGCAGTAGAAATACAACAAGCCATTCTACGTGCAGGGACATGGCAGCTAAATCAATTTTAGCTTCAAGAAAAGCCTGGCTGTGCCTTTTCCTATAGGCTCCACTTACTATAATCTGTCTCAGTGACTTTGCTGAAAGACTGATTACACTTTACAGCAGGCAGTGGATGGCAAGCTAGACAGAAGGGAGACACCTAGTGGCCGGAGCTTTGGAGTAATTTTTATTTTTAGGGGTAAGACAACGTCATTTTTAAATAAAGTGATTTGCAGGTTGCCTATTTTTCCACATTATCAAATGAGATCAAGTTGTCTGAAAGTACGGTGACTATTTAAAGGGAATCTGTCAGCAGGTTTTACTATGTAATATGAGAGCAGCATGATGTAGAGGATAAGACCCTGATTCTAGTGATGTGTCTGCTTGCGGTCATTTTGATACAATCACTGTTTTCTCTGCTGCAGATCTAGGCAAAGCTCGGAATGCAGAGATCTGTATAACCCCGCCCATGCCACAGATTGGCTGTTTTTTTTGTATGGAGGCGTGGCTATATAGAGCAGGAGGACTAGCAGGCACAAGACAACTAGTCCTATAGTGATAATCTTCTTCTGATAAAACACTAATATTAGTAAAACAGCAAAACGCAGTCCAGTAAGTGATACATCACTGGAACCGGGTTCTTTTCCCCTACGTATTGCTGCACTCGGATTACATAGCAAAAGATTCCCTTTAAGCTTGGCATAATGTTTTTTTAACATATGTATTTAGCTTCAAAACTACAGAACTTCCCTGGCTGTGATTATATAGAAATAAACTATAGAATTTAGAAAGGAACAGAGGAGGTCAAATCTAAAATAAGGGAAGTTTATTCCAATATTGTTAAATATATAGAAATTAATAATATTAATATTGATTTAATAAAAATACTATAATAATATAAAACAATATACTATATCAATAAATACAAATGGATATAGAACAAAAAAATATGTAATGTGCACATTTTTTTATTAAAATGGATGGTGGGTTTAACAGGGGCCGCCTAATCCGTCTGTAATGCACAATACAAATATTGTCTATATTTATCAGCCGTGCAGTTCCCTCCAGGGCCTCGAATCAATATGACAAGCTGATGATCACTGAAGGTTTTATCCTGGGAAAAGACTCTGGAGATTAAGGCGTGACCTATGACCTTGTGGATTTTATTTCTCAAGTGTCCTACAAGAGCCGGCAGGGAATAGAAAGGTTTAAAACCCGACGCCGAACGAAGATCGTCTCAATAACACGGACCTTCTGTGGCAAATAAAGAGAATTTCAGCACCTGCCGAATTATAAATGCCAATTACACATAAGGGAGAAGGGAGGTCGGAGGTCACCCCGCAGTTTATTGCTTTCTGCCCCTAATGATTGCTGTTATGTAGAACGTTAACCCCTTCCGCGCTGCAGGGGCGGCTTCCTGCTAAATTAAGCCGAGCCTTTTCCATCACGCTTAATTAGCTATGTGTATTGCTTCTGTAAAGAAGATTCATTAGCTGGGAAATATGATGCATGGTAATGCAGGGAAGTCGGCACATGATGGTACCCTCGTTACGGAATCTCAGGTAGCGGGGCTGGTGCTCAGGGGGCTGTTCAAATAAAATCGATCTCGATTATGGCTGCAAATGATGACAGCTCTGTGATTGCTGTAGTCAGACGGTGTAATCGGGAGGTCAATTTCAGCGTTTGATGGGGACGATGGGGGTGGGAAAACCTCACTTAATAATAATCAATATATATATATATATATATATATATATCACCAACATATTCCGCAGAACTTTACTATTCAGATAGAATTAGAAACTCTTTGGACTTTTTGGAGCAGGTATAGTAGAGAGCAATTTAAAGGGCAATTGTTAGAAGGGTATTTGAGACTCACTTTGGATTGAGACTTTGGTCGGATAGTAGTGGGGGTGATAGAACTCACTAAATGGTCCTTGCAGGACCAATGAGAAAGAAAGAAGTAGTAATCCCCACCCTCTGGACTCTTAGGATGTTTTATACTGAGCTTATCTGCTTTGAAAGCAGAAATTATCCAAAAACCATGAGAAGTTAGAAAACACAGGTCTTGGCTGGAGAGTTAGAGTATGTACACACTTCATCTCTTCCGGGATATTCCACCCTGACTCTGCTTGAAAAAGTACAGCAAAAAATGAACACGACACTGCCATGCAAATGTTCAGTTGTTTTTTGCTACTTCTGTTAACAGCTTCAGAGTTCGGAAACACTAGGAAGCCACTTGCCGCTATAATAGAAAGTACATGGAAAAAGACGCCGGCGGTGGAGCAAAAACAATGCCATCAGCAAAGCCCCTTCAGGATAAAGACTGCCAGTGTTTTCCTGAAGCGGGTTGACCCAGAGGTACTCTGCGGCACTGACGCCGGAAGGAAAGAAAGACTAAAGGTATGTTCACAATTAGTTTTTTTGAGAGGTTTTTGATACAGCAACTGATTGGAAACTGAAAAAAACAAAGGTATGAACTGGGATACAACCTGGTGTGCATGCAGTGTGTAAGAGCACATTCACACTGGTCACTGAACAGAAAAAAACAAAGACAGAAACATAATGATTGAACACCCTGCATAAAATAAAATAAATAGAATAGTGCATCAAAATAATATACGGTACATTAACATGTTTTTTGATTTAAAAAAATGGGAAAGCCATCCCACCACTTCACGGCGACCGTAATTGGGACAGTCCTAACTGTAATATTAAAAACCTTACTGTTTGTCAAGTGACATGCATGAAAATAAAGGCTGAGAATGTGTGGCCTGTCTTTCCATTTAGCTGGACAATATATTGATGTGGTCTCCCATGGCTGTGTGTCTACTAGTTAAGCCCAGACCCTCTCAGCCATTATCCACATGCATGTCACTTGGAAAACAGTAAGGTTTTGAATATTAGAGTTAGGACTGTCCCAATTATGGTCACTGTGAAGAGGTGGGATGGCTTTCACATTTTTTTGATAAAAAAAATGTTAACTAAGTGCCGTATATTATTTACATGCATTATTCTATGTATTTTATTTACTGCAGGGTATTTAATCATCATGTTTCTATTTTTTTTATTGGCAACTGAGCAGAAAGTCTCCAAATCTGCCTCAAAAACTCATAACTTTTAAAAACTTAAAGTTTCTGCTCCAAAAATCGGCCAAAAAAAAAAACTTAATCGTGCACACCCCTGAAGTGTATTTATACTTTAGATTTTTTTTGCAGAGTTTATGGTGCAGAAGCTCTCCAAAAAACACAAATAGTTAATAGGCTATGTTCACGATGTGTCTTGCTGAGGCAGGTTCAGCTGCAGAAATCCTATTAAAAAAATGTTAAAAAATGAAGATTTGCACGTCTATGGAAAAACGACATTGCTGTGCACATGTTCAGTCGTAGTTACTGCTTTTACTACTTTTGTTATGCTCTTTTCACCTTTCCCGGCACATGTGCACTGCGATACTTTGCTCAGCCCTCAGTAGGGCAAGGAGAAGTGCGCCTGCGCGGAAGTGTGAAGGGGAACACTGTGTGGTGACTTAGGATGCGTCATCCATAAGAAGCAAAGAGGACGGTGATGACAAGAAGAAGGGAGGAGCAAGATGAAGACCATCGAACTGGGCCGCTCCGTCTGAGTATTATAAAAGGCCTTTTTTTTGTCTTGTAGGGCGATTTGAAGTCATATATACAGCATTATAGAATGCTGGGAGTCAATGAGGAAATATTAAACACAATACTCCTATTCTTGACTTGCACTTTTTTGTATTTATGATTTTTTTTTTTCCTGTACAAATCACAGCATGCTTCAGAGATGGAATTTTTAGGTAGTTTGTGGCATTTTTCTCCTACAGACCTTCATTGTTTTTTTCTTTTATCTGTTTGTGTATGTGTTAATGTGAAGTAGTTTTTTTTACTTCTTGTTGTGCGTTTTTGTAAATCCAAATCCTGACATTCTCAGCAATTTTAGAATTGCGTCGTCTATCAATCACGTGACTTAGTTAAAAATGTAACTTAAAGAAACGCTATAAAAGAAGGAACTAAAACTCGATGATTTCAAAAAACGCAATGGAAAAGTTACAAAAACACTGCCAAAAAATGTGTGTGTGTGAAGGTAGCCTAAGGGAATGTATATATTCATTAATCTTCTCCATAGCCGGCGCAGAGACAGATGTGCCCAGGTTACATAGGAAGGTGATAGTTAATATTCACACGTGTACCTGGGAGGAGGTGAGAGAAAGAGCCCGGAACAAATTTATCTTTGGGCAACTCTCATTTATCAGTTGTCAGAGGAGGAAGAGGAACCTAAGAGTCCTTTAGGGTAGAGAGCAGAAACAGTTACTGCTCATGTTGGGTTCACTACCTTTATCACACATAAAAATGGGCAGGATTCCTGGATAAAAGTGGTTTTCGGAAAACCATCTGATTTGCATATAGGTCTCCCGCTACTTCCCCAACCAATGATGTCGAACGAAAGAAGGAGCGTATAGTGTGAATGTAAAAACCCAATCCTTTTGTTCCAGCAAGATATCAGCTGCCATTGGAAGTCTTTGTTAGTGGCTTACTCCTCACCCCCCATTGAAAACATTTTAAGGTCCGGCAGTGCAAAAAGGTCATGTATATGGGAGGGTTGGGAGAGATAGATGATTGAATGATCGTTTGGCCGTTGACTATCTTGCCCAACTCTCCCATACATGGCAAGCATTCCTATGTTGTCCGTGTGAATCCTTATCTCCCCCAACAATTATTTGTCAGGACCCCTTAAACGCTTTAGACTGTCGGCCGAGTCCAAGAATATAGGAGGCTTCGGCCCATGTTAATCTTGTGCTTGTGGACTTAAGAGTATGATCACATGGAGGTTTTAAGAAATGGAAAAATATAACAAATTTTTCAAGAGAAATCTAATGGGTAATGTCTCTACTTGTGGCGTCAGACATTCTTGAAATGCCAGTGTAATGAGACTTATAGGCCATGCAATGCTTCTCCGTTAAGTTAAATATGCAAATTGAGTCTTCAGAAGGAAAAAGACTGAACCTCTCTATTGGAAGCAACAATCCTAACAGTAAATATCAACCTATTACTGACCCTTTTAATAGGTAGCACTAGAGTTCAAGACCTCTTCCTCTCCGAAGAGGCAATTTGCATATTTCAAGGGGAAAATGCTTCCTTTTTTGTTATTGGAGTCATTTTTTTATTCCTCAAGTGCTTTTTTTAAGCAATTTTGAAGACATTTTTTGAAGCATTTTTTTCCCCATGGTGTTTCGCAGACTTTTGTCTTGATGGTGTTAAATTTAAAGTGGATTCCATGAGGAATCTGTGTCACAGAATTGACGTGTCCCTTTCTTTTTATTTGCAACGAGATTTCAAAACCTCATCTGAAACAGATTTTCAAAAAAAACTCCCCGTATGAACAGGAATGTGGATGTATCATTGACATTAATCAAAGGAGTAATCAAAGAACATTTAGAGAGTTTTTTAATGTGGATTTTGGAGTTGATGCGCTTCAAAATCCTTCTAAAAAGACTTTGTGTGAGTCTACCCTTAGGGTATGTGCACCGATTGACTGTTACACTCACATGAACCAGCCAAGTTTTTCAAACAGAACACTTCAGGAAACTGGCTTTTTTTTCCTAAAGAATCTTTTGTGTAATTCTTTCACTCGTTTCCTTAAAACGTTTTCCAATGGTTCTAGCCACCAGCCTTTTTTTTTGGAGGCTTTTCTCATGGTTTTTGGGACATCTTTTCAATTTTTTTTTTATTTTTTTTTTCCTAGCCGTTATTTTTACTCCATTGATTAATAAAGAAACCATTAGGAAAAAGAATAGCAAATGTCCAGGATCCTTTTGAGCTTTTCTCCTCTGGTCACCAACCCTATATGCTCCTCTGGGAAATTAAATATGCAAAATTGTCTCTTCAGAGGAAGAGAACTAGAACTCTAGTGCCACCCTATAAAGAGCCTTGCCACACGACTTACGATAAAAGCCTAGCCAGAATCTCAATTTGCAGTCACTGTGTTTCGGGGTGCTGCCCCTCGTCAGCGCAAACTGTGAGATGTGGTTTGGCTGGTTGAGAGGCTTCTGACCGGGATCCAAGGGGTAACATTTCTCCTTGCAGAGAGTGACATGTTAAGGTGTGGAGACTAATAAGCTTTGCAATGCTCCTCTGGGAAATTAAATATGCAAATTGTCTCTTCAGAAAACGAGAGGACTTTAATTCTAGTGTCACCTATTGGAAGTAACAATCCTAAAAGTCAATATCAATCCTTTAACGAGCCTTGTCACATGATTTAGGATTAAAGCCAAACCATAATCTCAATTTGCAGACACGGTGTTTCAGGATACTGCCCCTCGTCAGCGCAAAGTGTGAGATCTGGTTTGGTTGTATGAGAGGTGTCTGACCGGGATCCAGGGGTAACATTTCTCATCAGGCTTGACATGTCTCCCTCCCCAAGGAGAGACACAAAAATTTGGAAAGTATAGTTTTTGCTAAGATTAAAATTTTTCATTTCAATATAAATTATTGCTCTCCTTTATTACTGTTGCATGTTAACATACATCAGTTTATCATTGGCCATTACCTTATCATGGTTTTGCTTTGCTCTGAACTTTTACTTTCCTGACATTACCATATTTATAGCTTGTCTAATAAGCCTTTAATGGGTTTTCCCAACTTGTGTCTGAGGATTTTTCCTCACAAGTGACTCCTTGTCTCCTATCTGATGATTCAATCTCCTATTCCTCACCACCTCCTGGTCCCTTTATTTTGCCATAAACAGGTTTAGATGGCTTTGCACTGATCTCTCTTTACTTATTTCAAGGGCACTTGAGTTTCCAAAGACATCAAAAGATTTCTCCTAATGCATTGTCTAAACTTATCTCACTGCTGGGAGGCAAATCACAGCTGGGAGCAAAGAGCAGAGACACATACTGTACTCCTATAGATGTGCATGCATACATACACAAATGCAAAGCCTTACACAGATGGACAATACAAAAGTAAAACTTAGTACTCTAGGAGTAGAAATATGGGGCCATAACCGTAAAATGATCTATTATCTATCTATTATTTATCTATCTACTTTACATAATGAGTCTGAGCCTCAATATCAGACACAGCCCATAGGCAAGGATGGCGTTGTTCCTGTGAAAACATGCCAGAACATTTTATCTAACCCATGATGTAAAATCTAAGTGCAAAATGCATTCATATCATTTTATTTCCATGAATGGTGAGAGGAAGGTGAGAGTGAAAATGCAGTCGCTGTCAAAGCATCCGTGATGATAAATAAACACCCAACGACTAACAATAGTAATACATACTTTAAAAATGCAGATGAAAATTAAAGGGTATTTTAATTCTTATCTACACACATAAATCTATATATTTCCAATCTATACATTTTGCAATTTATGGGACTTTTATTTTACTGCTAAAGAGGTATTTACATCTTAACTTGGCTATGCAACTACTTAATGATTATGGAGTCTTAAGGTACCTTCACACTGAACAACTTAACGATATCGCTAGCGATCCGTGACGTTGCAGCGTCCTGGATAGCGATATCGTTGTGTTTGACACGCAGCAACGATCTGGATCCTGCTGTGACATCGTTGGTCGGAGCAGAAAGGCTAGAACTTTATTTCGTCGCTGGATCTCCCGCAGACATCGCTGAATCGGCGTGTGTGACGCCGATTCAGCGATATCTTCACTGGTAACCAGGGTAAACATCGGGTTACTAAGCGCGGCCCTGCGCTTAGTAACCCGATGTTTACCCTGGTTACCCGGGGACTTCGGCATCGTTGGTCGCTGGAGAGCTGTCTGTGTGACAGCTCTCCAGCGACCACACAGCGACGCTGCAGAGATCGGCATCGTTGTCTAGATCGCTGCAGCGTCGCTAAATGTGACGGTACCTTTACATCTGGGACTATTACAATCCTGAGAATGAAGGAGCCTCATCTCTGGTGATTATTTGTCATGAGATGTAGGTGAAGGAATAAAACGCATGAGAATACTATTTCGGGTTCACCTGCATATCTTTATAGTCTAAGAAAGTATATGTATTGGTTCAATGTCCCTATAAACCAATTTTCAGCTTTAGTACCTTGTACCGGGAGTGGGTCGCTTGCATGATGAGGAGTCTGAATGCTTCATTATATTTCATGTCTTGCTCTTCGAAGTAAGATCTGAGTTATTTTTTGTGAGCTCTGTTGTGAATTCTGTGGCTGAATTCACTCCTGTGGTCACAAGTGGTACTGCAGCTTCTGAGCTTCCTCCCTCAGGTGTTCTGGTGAGCTCGTTGGCTGCTTTGTTATTTAACTCCGCCTGATTCTGTCTTCCTTGCTCCTTGTCAATGTTCCAGTGTTGGATCTGAGCTTCTGGATCTTTCCTGTGGCCTGCTGCTCTGCTTAGATAAGTGCTTTTTTGCTTTTGTTGCTACTTTTTCTGTCCAGCTTGTCAATTCGTTTTGCTGGAAGCTCTGAGACGCAAAGGGTGTACCGCCGTGCCGTTAGTTCGGCACGGTGGGTCTTTTTGCCCCCTTTGCGTGGTTTTTTGCTTTAGGGTTTTTTGTAGACTGCAAAGTTCTCTTTGCTATCCTCGCTCTATCTAGAATATCGGGCCTCACTTTGCTGAATCTATTTCATCCCTACGTTTGTCTTTTCTTCTTGCTAACAGTCATTATATGTGGGGGGGTGCCTTTTCCTTTGGGGTATTTCTCTGAGGCAAGTCAGGCTTGTTTTTCTATCTTCAGGCTAGTCAGCTCCTCAGGCTGTGCCGAGTTGCATAGGTAGTGTCAGGCGCAATCCACAGCTGCCTTTAGGGTACCGTCACACTATAACATTTCGATCGCTACGACGGTACGATTCGTGACGTTCCAGCGATATCGTTACGATATCGCTGTGTCTGACACGCAGCAGCGATCAGGGATCCTGCTGAGAATCGTACGTCGTAGCAGATCGTATGGAACTTTCTTTCATCGCTGGATCTCCCGCTGTCATCGCTAGATCGGTGTGTGTGACACCGATCTAGCGATCTAGCGATGCGATCCAGCGATGCGTTCGCTTGTAACCAGGGTAAACATCGGGTAACTAAGCGCAGGACCGCGCTTAGTTACCCGATGTTTACCCTGGTTACAAGCGTTAAACTAAAAAAAAACAAACAGCACACCAAGAAACAATGAAAACCCTATATTAAGGGTCACCAATCTAACCCAAGAAGAGGTGCGAAACCGGCTAAATAAGATTAAAATAGATAAATCTCCGGGTCCGGATGGCATACACCCACGAGTACTAAGAGAACTAAGTAATGTAATAGATAAACCATTATTTCTTATTTTTAGTGACTCTATAGCGACAGGGTCTGTTCCGCAGGACTGGCGCATAGCAAATGTGGTGCCAATATTCAAAAAAGGCTCTAAAAGTGAACCTGGAAATTATAGGCCAGTAAGTCTAACCTCTATTGTTGGTAAAATATTTGAAGGGTTTCTGAGGGATGTTATTCTGGATTATCTCAATGAGAATAACTGTTTAACTCCATATCAGCATGGGTTTATGAGAAATCGCTCCTGTCAAACCAATCTAATCAGTTTTTATGAAGAGGTAAGCTATAGACTGGACCACGGTGAGTCATTGGACGTGGTATATCTCGATTTTTCCAAAGCGTTTGATACCGTGCCGCACAAGAGGTTGGTACACAAAATGAGAATGCTTGGTCTGGGGGAAAATGTGTGTAAATGGGTTAGTAACTGGCTTAGTGATAGAAAGCAGAGGGTGGTTATAAATGGTATAGTCTCTAACTGGGTCGCTGTGACCAGTGGGGTACCGCAGGGGTCAGTATTGGGACCTGTTCTCTTCAACATATTCATTAATGATCTGGTAGAAGGTTTACACAGTAAAATATCGATATTTGCAGATGATACAAAACTATGTAAAGCAGTTAATACAAGAGAAGATAGTATTCTGCTACAGATGGATCTGGATAAGTTGGAAACTTGGGCTGAAAGGTGGCAGATGAGGTTTAACAATGATAAATGTAAGGTTATACACATGGGAAGAGGGAATCAATATCACCATTACACACTGAACGGGAAACCACTGGGTAAATCTGACAGGGAGAAGGACTTGGGGATCCTAGTTAATGATAAACTTACCTGGAGCAGCCAGTGCCAGGCAGCAGCTGCCAAGGCAAACAGGATCATGGGGTGCATTAAAAGAGGTCTGGATACACATGATGAGAGCATTATACTGCCTCTGTACAAATCCCTAGTTAGACCGCACATGGAGTACTGTGTCCAGTTTTGGGCACCGGTGCTCAGGAAGGATATAATGGAACTAGAGAGAGTACAAAGGAGGGCAACAAAATTAATAAAGGGGATGGGAGAACTACAATACCCAGATAGATTAGCGAAATTAGGATTATTTAGTCTAGAAAAAAGACGACTGAGGGGCGATCTAATAACCATGTATAAGTATATAAGGGGACAATACAAATATCTCGCTGAGGATCTGTTTATACCAAGGAAGGTGACGGGCACAAGGGGGCATTCTTTGCGTCTGGAGGAGAGAAGGTTTTTCCACCAACATAGAAGAGGATTCTTTACTGTTAGGGCAGTGAGAATCTGGAATTGCTTGCCTGAGGAGGTGGTGATGGCGAACTCAGTTGAGGGGTTCAAGAGAGGCCTGGATGTCTTCCTGGAGCAGAACAATATTGTATCATACAATTATTAGGTTCTGTAGAAGGACGTAGATCTGGGTATTTATTATGATGGAATATAGGCTGAACTGGATGGACAAATGTCTTTTTTCGGCCTTACTAACTATGTTACTATGTTACTTACATTCTGGTGTCCGTCAGGTCCCTTGCCGTCTCTGCTTCCCGCACTGTGACTGCCGGCCGTAAAGTGAAAGCAGAGCACAGCGGCTGTGCTTTCACTTTCACTTTACGGCCGGCAGTCACTGAGTGCGGGAAGCAGACTGCAAGGGACCTGACGGACACCAGAATGTAAGTATGTGCTGTTTGTTTTTTTTTAGTTTAACGCTTGTAACCAGGGTAAACATCGGGTAACTAAGCGCGGTCCTGCGCTTAGTTACCCGATGTTTACCCTGGTTACCCAGGGACCTCGGCATCGTTGGTCGCTGGAGAGCTGTCTGTGTGACAGCTCCCCAGCGACCACACTACGATTTACCTACGATCACGGCCAGGTCATATTGCTGGTCGTGATCGTACGTAAATCGTATAGTGTGACGGTACCCTTAGTTGTGTTAGGATAGGTTCAGGTATTGCGGTCTGCAGAGATTCCACGTCTCAGAGCTCGTTCTATTGTTTTTGGGTTATTGTCAGATCACTGTATGTGCTCTGATTACTGGCACACTGTGTTACTGGATTGCCTACATAACAGTACAAGGAGCCAACCTAATGATTCTCAATAGAGGGAAAAAAGAATTTCTGACATCATTTTTTTTTCCCCTAGACATTTGGGTGTTTCAGGACACAGGTGTGGACATGGATATTCAGGGTCTGTGCTCTTCAATGGATAATCTCGTTATAAATGTACAAAGGATTCAAGATACTATTGATCAGAAATCTATGTTAGAACCAAGAATTCCTATTCCTGATTTGTTTTTTGGTGATAGAACTAAGTTTCTTAATTTCAAAAATAATTGTAAGCTATTTCTGGCCTTGAAACCTCATTCTTCTGGTAATCCTATTCAACAGGTTTTGATTATTATTTCTTTTTTGCGCGGCGACCCTCAGGACTGGGCATTTTCTCTTGCGCCAGGAGACCCTGCATTGAGTAATGTCAATGCGTTTTTCCTGGCGCTCGGATTACTTTACGATGAGCCTAATTCAGTGGATCAGGCTGAGAAAAATTTGCTGGCTTTGTGCCAGGGTCAGGATGATATAGAAGTATATTGTCAGAAATTTAGGAAGTGGTCAGTACTCACTCTGTGGAATGAATCTGCGCTGGCAGCTTTGTTCAGAAAGGGTCTCTCTGAGGCTCTTAAGGATGTCATGGTGGGTTTTCCTATGCCTGCTGGTTTGAATGAGTCTATGTCTTTGGCCATTCAGATCGGTCGTCGCTTGCGCGAGCGTAAATCTGTGCACCATCTGGCGGTATTGTCTAAGATTAAACCTGAGCCTATGCAGTGCGATAGGACTATGACCAGAGTTGAACGGCAAGAACACAGACGTCTGAATGGTCTGTGTTTCTACTGTGGTGATTCCACTCATGCTATTTCTGATTGTCCTAGGCGCACTAAGCGGTTCGATAGGTCTGCCGTCATTGGTACTGTACAATCCAAATTCCTTCTGTCCATTACCTTGATATGCTCTTTGTCATCGTATTCTGTCATGGCGTTTGTGGATTCAGGCGCTGCCCTGAATCTGATGGATTTGGATTATGCTAAACGTTGTGGGTTTTTCTTGGAGCCTTTGCGGTGTCCTATTCCGTTGAGAGGAATTGATGCTACACCTTTGGCCAAGAATAAACCTCAGTACTGGACCCAGCTGACCATGTGCATGGCTCCTGCACATCAGGAAGTTATTCGCTTTCTGGTGCTACATAATCTGCATGATGTGGTCGTGTTGGGGTTGCCATGGCTGCAAACCCATAATCCAGTATTGGATTGGAACTCTATGTCGGTATCCAGCTGGGGTTGTCAGGGGGTACATGGTGATGTTCCATTTTTGTCTATTTCGTCATCCACTCCTTCTGAGGTCCCAGAGTTCTTGTCTGATTATCAGGATGTATTTGAAGAGCCCAAGTCCGATGCCCTACCTCCGCATAGGGATTGTGATTGTGCTATCAATTTGATTCCTTGTAGTAAATTCCCTAAAGGTCGATTATTTAATTTATCGGTGCCTGAACACGCCGCTATGCGCAGTTATGTGAAGGAATCCCTGGAGAAGGGACATATTCGCCCATCGTCATCACCACTGGGAGCAGGGTTCTTTTTTGTAGCCAAGAAGGATGGTTCGCTGAGACCGTGTATTGATTACCGCCTTCTTAATAAGATCACTGTTAAATTTCAGTATACCTTGCCATTGTTATCTGACTTGTTTGCTCGGATTAAGGGGGCTAGTTGGTTCACTAAGATAGATCTTCGTGGTGCGTATAATCTGGTGAGAATCAGGCAAGGAGATGAATGGAAAACTGCATTTAATACGCCCGAGGGTCATTTTGAGTATCTAGTCATGCCGTTCGGACTTGCCAATGCTCCATCTGTGTTTCAGTCTTTTATGCATGACATCTTCCGTGAGTATCTGGATAAATTCCTGATTGTTTACTTGGATGACATTTTGATCTTCTCAGATGATTGGGACTCTCATGTGAAGCAGGTCAGAATGGTTTTCCAGGTCCTGCGTGCTAATTCATTGTTTGTGAAGGGATCAAAGTGTCTCTTCGGTGTGCAGAAAGTTTCATTTTTGGGGTTCATCTTTTCCCCTTCTACTATCGAGATGGATCCGGTTAAGGTCCAAGCCATCCAGGATTGGACTCAGCCGACATCTCTGAAAAGTCTGCAAAAATTCCTGGGCTTTGCTAATTTTTATCGTCGCTTCATCTGTAATTTTTCTAGCATTGCCAAACCATTGACCGATTTGACCAAGAAGGGTGCTGATTTGGTTAATTGGTCTTCTGCTGCTGTGGAAGCTTTTCAGGAGTTGAAGCATCATTTTTGTTCTGCCCCTGTGTTGTGTCAACCAGATGTTTCTCTTCCGTTCCAGGTCGAGGTTGATGCTTCTGAGATTGGAGCAGGGGCGGTTTTGTCACAGAGAGGTTCTGGTTGCTCAGTGTTGAAACCATGTGCTTTCTTTTCCAGGAAGTTTTCGGCTGCTGAGCGTAATTATGATGTGGGCAACCGAGAGTTGCTGGCCATGAAGTGGGCATTCGAGGAATGGCGTCATTGGCTTGAAGGAGCTAAGCATCGTGTGGTGGTATTGACTGATCATAAGAACCTTACTTATCTCGAGTCTGCCAAGCGCTTGAATCCTAGACAGGCCCGTTGGTCGTTATTTTTTGCCCGCTTCGATTTTGTGATTTCGTGCCTTCCGGTCTCTAAAAATGTGAAGGCGGATGCTCTGTCTAGGAGTTTTGTGCCCGACTCTCCGGGTTCATCTGAGCCGGCGAGTATCCTCAAGGAAGGAGTCATTGTGTCTGCCATCTCCCCTGATTTGCGGCGAGTGTTGCAAAAATTTCAGGCGAATAAACCTGATCGTTGTCCGGCGGAGAAACTGTTCGTCCCTGATAGGTGGACTAGTAAAGTTATCTCTGAACTTCATTGTTCGGTGTTGGCTGGTCATCCTGGAATCTTTGGTACCAGAGAGTTAGTGGCTAGATCCTTCTGGTGGCCATCTCTGTCACGGGATGTACGTACTTTTGTGCAGTCCTGTGGGATTTGTGCTAGGGCTAAGCCCTGCTGTTCACGTGCCAGTGGGTTGCTTTTGCCCTTGCCGGTCCCAAAGAGGCCTTGGACACATATTTCGATGGATTTCATTTCTGACCTTCCCGTTTCTCAAAAGATGTCAGTCATTTGGGTGGTCTGTGATCGCTTTTCTAAAATGGTCCATCTGGTGCCCTTGGTTAAATTGCCTTCCTCCTCTGATTTGGTGCCTTTGTTCTTCCAGCATGTGGTTCGTTTGCATGGCATTCCTGAGAATATTGTTTCTGACAGAGGTTCCCAGTTTGTTTCAAGGTTTTGGCGAGCCTTTTGTGGTAGGATGGGCATTGACCTATCTTTTTCCTCGGCTTTCCATCCTCAGACTAATGGCCAGACCGAACGAACCAATCAGACCTTGGAAACATATCTGAGATGTTTTGTTTCTGCAGACCAGGATGATTGGGTGTCCTTTTTGCTGTTGGCTGAGTTCGCCCTTAATAATCGGGCCAGCTCGGCTACCTTGGTCTCTCCATTTTTCTGCAATTCTGGGTTCCATCCTCGTTTCTCTTCAGGACAGGTTGAGTCTTCGGACTGTCCTGGTGTGGATTCTGTGGTGGACAGGTTGCAGCGGATCTGGACTCAGGTAGTGGACAATTTGACCTTGTCCCAGGAGAAGGCTCAACTTTTCGCTAATCGCAGACGCCGTGTGGGTCCCCGACTTCGTGTTGGGGATCTGGTTTGGTTATCTTCTCGTCATATTCCTATGAAGGTTTCCTCTCCTAAATTTAAACCTCGTTTTATTGGTCCGTATGGGATTTCTGAGATTCTCAATCCTGTGTCTTTTCGTCTGACCCTCCCAGACTCCTTTTCCATACATAATGTATTCCATAGGTCGTTGTTGCGGAGATACGTGGCACCTATGGTTCCATCTGTTGAGCCTCCTGCCCCGGTTTTGGTGGAGGGGGAATTGGAGTATATTGTGGAGAAAATTTTGGATTCTCGTGTTTCTAGACGGAAACTCCAGTATCTGGTTAAATGGAAGGGTTATGCTCAGGAAGATAATTCCTGGGTTTTTGCCTCTGATGTCCATGCTCCAGATCTTGTTCGTGCCTTTCATGTGGCTCATCCTGGTCGGCCTGGGGGCTCTGGTGAGAGTTCGGTGACCCCTCCTCAAGGGGGGGGTACTGTTGTGAATTCTGTGGCTGAATTCACTCCTGTGGTCACAAGTGGTACTGCAGCTTCTGAGCTTCCTCCCTCAGGTGTTCTGGTGAGCTCGTTGGCTGCTTTGTTATTTAACTCCGCCTGATTCTGTCTTCCTTGCTCCTTGTCAATGTTCCAGTGTTGGATCTGAGCTTCTGGATCTTTCCTGTGGCCTGCTGCTCTGCTTAGATAAGTGCTTTTTTGCTTTTGTTGCTACTTTTTCTGTCCAGCTTGTCAATTCGTTTTGCTGGAAGCTCTGAGACACAAAGGGTGTACCGCCGTGCCGTTAGTTCGGCACGGTGGGTCTTTTTGCCCCCTTTGCGTGGTTTTTTGCTTTAGGGTTTTTTGTAGACTGCAAAGTTCTCTTTGCTATCCTCGCTCTATCTAGAATATCGGGCCTCACTTTGCTGAATCTATTTCATCCCTACGTTTGTCTTTTCTTCTTGCTAACAGTCATTATATGTGGGGGGCTGCCTTTTCCTTTGGGGTATTTCTCTGAGGCAAGTCAGGCTTGTTTTTCTATCTTCAGGCTAGTCAGCTCCTCAGGCTGTGCCGAGTTGCATAGGTAGTGTCAGGCGCAATCCACAGCTGCCTTTAGTTGTGCTTAGGATAGGTTCAGGTATTGCGGTCTGCAGAGATTCCACGTCTCAGAGCTCGTTCTATTGTTTTTGGGTTATTGTCAGATCACTGTATGTGCTCTGATTACTGGCACACTGTGTTACTGGATTGCCTACATAACAGAGCTCAAATTCAACTGGCAAGCTTGTGTGCTTACTGTTTATAAGGATATACATTATTTGCTTGTCGTATTAGCACTCATCCTTGTCGAATATTATGTCAATAATCGTGGTGACACAAAACATCTCTTTGTGCCTATGTTTAAATGCAGAGGTATATAGGGGTATTGTTAAGACCCATTGCGGTCCCCATATTATAGATTGCTACGACAAATTCATCATGTGAGTGTGGCTCAAAGCCAATTATCTAAATATTTATGTTAAAACATGAGTATAATATGTATAACTTTCAATACACTGATCTGTTATTCGATTTAAAAAAAAAATGTAGGTTTTTGTCACGAAAATGCTCCCTGTCCATATACTGTGTTATATAGACATCAATGAGGGAGGTTCCCTACTCTAAATGCTTTCAAAGAACCAAAATAGAGAGGCATTCTGGGTAACTCTAGCTGTTAATATATGTGTGGTTTTTAATATGACATGGCTATCACAAACTTGGAAAATTGACTTGTTTTTCTCTACTTGCAAGCATGCGCAGAACCGAGTACAGAGCTTTCATAACAGGCCAAATTAGCTGACAGGTATAGCAACTTCCCAGACTATAGGAGAGGAAGACATGGTTCCTCTGCAGTTTATTCTGGCTGTGTTGTGTTCATACACCCTTGTTATAATTACATATCGCTTGGAGCTACTAACGCGTCTCTCCCTCTTTTCGTCTGAAGGAATTGAGCAAGACCCAAAACCTTTTTTTTCTGGATTATTGCCAAGTTTCATAAGGTATCCTTCGTCTGCAACTACAGCTTATTTTTTTACTTATGCAAACATTAGCATCTTTTGTAATACTAGAAATTAACTAGCTCATTGTCAGAGTACATGAGCAAAGACATTTTGGATTTTTGTGCTTGTAATGACCACTGGTTGAGCATCTGACATCAATATGTATTTTTCTAAACACTTCCATTTCCCAATTTCATCTTCACTTAAGGTCAATTTATACTGTGCGGTATTAAGTGACCTGTTGGCGGTTGTTAACAGCCTGTTTAGTGGCTGCTATTGTTCTCAACAGTCTGAAGAAATGTGGTGCACTCTGTATCTTAGAGCGATAGGTGCAGGCTTAACAAATAGTCACAATGTTCATAGAGAAATATCCGCACACTGAAGATTTCAAGGTTATGGAAAGAATATTCTTTCTTTATTAGTGCGTACAGACATCACCAGGTGCTCAATAGCATAAACAGAATTTGGCAGACAATAAGGTTAACGTTTCGACCAGGAGTGGTCTTTGTCAAAACCTCACTTTCAATAGAGGTGAAGGGCGTGCAAGAAAGGAGAAACTGAGTCCAGTGTGAGCAGTATCTGCAGAAGCATAGAGGCGCTATGTCCGTCCCATTGGTGATGCCGTCACAGACTCAGTTTCTCCTTTCTTGCACGCCCTTCACCTCTACTGAAAGTGAGGTTTTGACAAAGACCACTCCTGGTCGAAACGTTAACCTTATTGTCCGCCAAATCCTGTTTATGCTATTGAGCACCTGGTGATGTCTGTACGCACTAATAAAGAAAGAATATTCTTTGCATAACCTTCAAATCTTCAGTGTGCGGCTATTTCTCTATGAACATTGTTCTCAACAGCACAGGTCATATTTACACAGGATGATGTGCTGTCGAGAAGGATGATCTTTTAGGCAAACGTTCTACACATTCCTTGGGTGGTCGGCAGCTTGTTTAGATTATTGTGCAACTAGCTTTTCTGGGAACATTCAATTCATGGTAATCATGCAATGTAAAGGCACCTCTCTTTGTATGTTAGCACAGGGAGGTACATTGGGTGCCTACAAGTCTGTATTATTTTGGAACTGTAGTTATTGAAAATGCCATCTTACAATGCTTCTATGCAAATTGTCTCTTTATAGAGGAAGAGCACTAGAACTCTACTGCCACCTATAGGAAGTAGCAATTCTAAAAGTCAATATCAACTCTCTAACGAGCCTTGTTACATGACATAGGTCAAACTCCACTGCCCCGAAACACAGTGTCTGCAAATTGAGATTTTGGTTTTGGCTTTTATCTTAAGTCATGTGACAAGGCTCGTTAGAGAGTCGATATTGACTTTTAGGATTGCAACTTCCTATGGGTGGCACTAGAGTTCTAGTCCTCTTCCTCTCTGAAGAGACAATTTGTATATTTCCCAAAGGAGCATTGCAGCTTGAAAGTCTCCTCACCTTGGCACGACATGACACTTTCCACAAGGCGAAACGTTACCCCTTGGACAATGCTTCTTTGAGACACTGTCCTCTTACTGATTTGTAGTATTGACCTCTAAATTTAAAAGAACTCAATATTGGTGAATTCCTAAAACCCTTGAGGATTACAGCAAAAATAGATGATTGGACGGTTTGTATTTCCATTTTCAACAAAGTAAAGGTAAGTGTACACTGTGTCTGTGCGCATACCTAAAGTATATGTTGGGAAAAAGGAAGTATACGCTGGCAGTTTTTGCAGAGATATACCATTGACCATTCACCATATGATATACAAACACCCTATTTTATAACTTACAATGCGTTCCTGTAGTGGATGGAAGCCTGACTTAATTCACTGTCTGACGTAAACCTTCTGAGTGTATGCCCCCAACAGTGGCCATAACAGAGCTGCAATAGCCTTAACTTCTATATCTCTATCTGAAGATAGGTAGATAGATAGATGATTAATAGATAGATAAGTAGATAGATAGGTAGATAATAGATAGATAGATAGATGATAGATAGATAGATAGATAGATAGATAGATAGATAGATAGATAGATAGATAGAAACATTTACTTGGCGATGAGGTCATCACTCGTACACAGTTTGGTCTTTTCTGTGACAACATGCGGATGCGAAATCTGCACGATAAAGAAACAAGGCAGAAGAAGAACCTTGGAAATATGGTGCCGTACAAGGATGTTATCAATACCATGGATGGCAAGAAGAACAAACAAATCAGTCTTGGAACAATTCAAGCCAGACATGTCACTCGAAGCAAGGATCTCCATGCTATGACTTGCGTACTTTGTACACATCATACAAAGAGAGCGATCACTGGAGAAGGACATCATGGTCGGAAGAGTAGAAGGAACAACACGAAGAGAAAGACCAGCAACCCAATGGCTTGATACTATCAAGATAACGGTGAAGAAGACCCAGGTGGACCTATCTAAGCTGCACAAGATTGATCTTGCTACAGATCGTTCATCCATCAAGTCGACATGGCTGATTATTGAGCTGAGAGCTGTTAAAAAAATAAAAATGCCATAAATGTCTGACATTTGAAAGCCCCTCTCAGGAGATACTAATTGTGGGATTTTCATTTTGATCTCTAGTTTCGTGATCACATATAAGGATGGCTTATAAGTGTGTTGGACCCCTTACCTTTCCAGTCCCATTGACTTGTCTGCCATCTTTGAATCCTTCCGACTGGAGAACATTGACAGGACAACACACTGCAGAACTAAATAATTGTGTTGTATTGCAGAAGTGTTAAAATGATTGCAAGTTTTGTTATTGAGAGTAGAAATAAACATAAAAAGATCTTAACCCATTTACCCCCAAAGGTTGGTTTGCACGTTAATGACCGGGCCAATTTTTACAATTCTGACCACTGTCCATTTATGAGGTTATAACTCTGGAACTCTTCAGCGGATCCTGGTGATTCTGACATTGTTTTCTCTTGACATATTGTACTTCATGATAGTGGTAAAATTTCTTTGATATTACCTGCGTTTATTTGTGAAAAAAATGGAAATTTGGCGAAAATTTTAAAAATGTTGCAATTTTCCAAATTTGAATTTTTATGCAATTAAATCACAGAGATATGTCACACAAAATACTTAATCAGTAACATTTCCCACATGTCTACTTCACATCAGCACAATTTTGGAACCAACATTTTTTTTTGTTAGGGAGTTATAAGGGTTAACCAACAATTTCTCATTTTTACAACACCATTTTTTTTAGGGACCACATCTCATTGGAAGTCATTTTGAGGGGTCTATATGATAGAAAATACCCAAGTGTGACACCATTCTAAAAACTGCACCCCTCAAGGTGCTCAAAACCACATTCAAGAAGTTTATTAACCCTTCAGGTGTTTCACAGGAATTTTTGGAATGTTTAAATAAAAATGAACATTTAACTTTTTTTCACCAAAAATTGACTTCAGCTCCAATTTGTTTTATTTTACTAAGGGTAACAGGAGAAAATGGACCCCAAAAGTTACGCCGATACCCCATATGTGGGGAAAAACCACTGTTTGGGCGCATGGCAGAGCTCGGAAGCAAAGGAGCGCCATTTGACTTTTCAATGCAAAATTGACTGGAATTGAGATGGGACGCCATGTTGCGTTTGGAGAGCCCCTGATGTGCCTAAACATTGAAACCCCCCCACAAATGACACCAATTTGGAAAGTAGACTCCCTAAGGAACTTATCTAGATGTGTGGTGAGCACTTTGACCCATTAAGTGATCTACAGAAGTTTATAATGCAGAGCCGTAAAAATAAAAATTTGTATTTTTTCACAAAAATGATTTTTCGGCCCCAACTTTTTATTTTCCCAAGGGTACGAGAAGAAATTGGACCCCAAAAGTTGTTGTACAATTTGTCCTTAGTACGCTGATACCCCATATGTGGGGGTAAACGTAAACCACTGTTTGGGCGCATGGGAGAGCTCGGAAGGGAAGGAGCGCCGTTTGACTATTCAATGCAAAATTGACAGGAATTGAGATGGGACACCATGCTGCGTTTGGAGAGCCACTGATGTGCCTAAACATTGAAACCCCCCACAAGTAACACCATTTTGGAAAGTAGACCCCCAAAGGACCTTATCTAGATGTGTGGTGAGCACTTTGACCCACCAAGTGATTCTCAGAAGTTTATAATGCAGAGCTGTAAAAATAAAAAATCATATTTTTTCACAAAAATGATCTTTTCGCCCCCAATTTTTTATTTTCCCATGGGTAAGAGAAGGATTTGGACCCCAAAAGTTGTTGTACAATTTGTCCTGAGTATGCGGTTACCCCATATGTGGGGGTAAACCACTGTTTGGGCGCATGGCAGAGCTCAGAAAGGAAGGAGCGCCATTTGACTTTTCAATGCAAAATTGACTGGAATTGAGATGCGACTCCAAGTTGTGTTTAGAGAGCCACTGATGTGCCTAAACATTGAAACCCCCCACAAGTGACACCATTTTGGAAAGTAGACCCCCTAAGGAACTCATCTAGATGTGTTGTGAGAGCTTTAAACCCTCAAGTGTTTCACTACAGTTTATAACGCATAGCCGTGAAAATAAAAAAATCTTTTTTTTCCACAAAAATTATATTTTAGCCCCCAGTTTTGTATTTTTCCAAGGGTAACAGGAGAAATTGGACCCCAAACGTTGTTGTCCAATTTGTCCTGAGTACGCTGACACCCCATATGTGGGGGGGAACCACCATTTGAGTGCATGGCAGAGCTCGGAAGGGAAGGAGGGTCATTTGGAATGCAGACTTAGATGGATTAGTCTGCAGGCGTCACATTGCATTTGCAGAGCCCATAATGTACCTAAACAGTAGAAAACCCCCAAGTGACCCCATATTGGAAACTAGACCCCCCCAAGGAACTTATCTAGATGTGTTGTGAGAACTTAGAACCCCCAAGTGTTTCACTACAGTTTATGACGCAGAGCCGTGAAAATAAAAAATATTTTTTTTTCACAAAAATTATTTTTTAGCCCCCAGTTTTGTATTTTCACAAGGGTAACAGGAGAAATTGGACACCAAAAATTGTTGTCCAATGTGTCCTGAATACGCTGATACCCCATATGTTGGGGTAAACCCCTGTTTGGGTGCACAGGAGAGCTCGGAAGGGAAGGAGCACTGTTTTACTTTTTCAACGCAGAATTGGCTGGAATTGAGATCGGACGCCATGCCGCGTTTGGAGAGCCCCTGATGTGCCTAAACAGTGGAAACCCCCAAATATAACTGAAACCCTAATCCAAACACATTGCTAAACCCTAATCCCAATGGTAACCCTAACCACACCCCTAACCTCGACACACCCCTAATCCCAACCCTATTCCCAACCGTAAATGTAATCCAAACCTTAACCCTAACCCTAGCCCAAACTTTAGCCCTAACCCTAACTGTAGCCTTAACCCTACCCCCAACCCTAGCCCTAACCTTAACCCTAGCCCTAACCCTTGCCCTAACCCTAGCCCTAATGGGAAAATGGAAATAAATACATTTTTTTAATTTTTAAATTTTTCCATAACTAAGGGGGTGATAAAGGGGGGGTTTTATGATTGGCAGCCGTCACAGACTGAAAGACGCTTTTTATTGCAAAAAATATTTTTTGCTTTACCACATTTTGAGGGCTATAATTTTTTGCATATTTTGGTCCACAGAGTCATGTAGGTCTTGTTTTTTGTGGGACAAGTTGACATTTTTATTGGTAACATTTTCGGGCACGTGACATTTTTTGATCGCTTTTTATTCCAACTTTTGTGAGGCAGAATGACCAAAAAACAGCTATTCATGAATTATTTTTGCATCACTTTATTCTGAGGACTATAACTTTTTTATTTTTTTGCTGATGATGCTGTGTGGTGGCTCGTTTCTTGCGGGACAAGATGACGTTTTCAACGGTACCATGGTTATTTATATTCGTCTTTTTGATCGCGTGTTATTCCACTTTTTGTTTGTAAAAAGACACAGAAGTGACACCTTATTAGTATATATGATAGAATATATATTATATTATTTTTAATCTATGTTCTCTTCAATATGAACAAAGGGTCACCAACAGTGCCACGATTCTAGTGGAAGACCACTAGAGAGACAAAAAAAGGGCTCTAAACCCGATAGTGAACCAATGAGAAAGTGACAGGGAATGAAGTATAAAAGTCAATTTTTATTGGATAGCAGTAGTGACAACAATTAAAAATATTAAAAAATATATATAAAACGATATAGTCCAAAAAATAGTATATATGTGCACAGTTCAAGCTGCACATGACAAGGTAGGCCAAATCATAATAATATATATCACAGAGTAAAAATTGGCAATCTGTGGCATATGCACAAGGGTGAAAACAGGTGTGTATAAATAGCCTATACTATGTACTATTAGCAAAGTGTAAGGAAAGTGTAAAACAATAATAGAAACATATCAATAATAAAGTGCTAAGTGCAGTGAACCAATTCCACTATAAGAGCTTTGAGTGCAATATGCTGAAAAAAACAATCAATCCGATGCAAAGTGCTATGTGCAAATGCTATGGAAATGCTAGTTACTCACAATGAATGAAGGAAATATTCCCAGGCCACCAGCAGCGAGATAATGTGCACCCCGACGCGCATTTCAGACACGCAGTCCTTCGTCAGGGGGTATATATGTAGACTATGACCGAGGGGCTTTTTATATCAGTAGTAATTGAGGACGCTGATGTTCACCCCCGCCGTCTGAGCAGAGCGTGCGCCGCCCGGATAAACCGGAAGTCCGGGACGCAGCGCCACGAGACCGGACGCACATGTTGTGATCATGGCGTTACCAAGGACACCGAGACGCCGCGGCCCAGACGCCAGAACTCCGGACGCGCACGCGCACAACAGCAGGAGAGACATGGGCGGATGTGAGTAGAAAAGTGCCGGACTGAGGTGCGGGTAATTATGTGATCATCTATGTGTGTAAGGAAAATGAGTATGTGACGCAAGGGTATAATAGAATGTAATGCTACAGCGGTATTATTTAAACGTCCGATGATGTGAACCAGGACTCTACTACTTTGTATTGTAGATGTTCACTGTCGAAGATTGTTGTGTGTGGCATATAACACAACACACACTATGTAATACGGAAAAATAGTGTATAACGCACACCTACACTGGTAGTACTATGGAGTAGTGACAAAACGCTATAGCGCTGGTGTTAAGACGTCCATAACACATATCAGTAATGTGAAAGAGATCTAATAAAACGCTGTTGCGTTAATACCATAATGTTGACTACATATGCTCACAAACATAGATGTGGCATACATGAAAAACGCAATAGCGTAAATATAAAATAGCCGCAGCCAAAAAATAACTATGTGTGCAAGAAGACACTATGTGTAAGTGCACCAAAGAGGAAGTATGTGTTTAAATGGATACATACACATAAATATACATACCGTATATACTCGAGTATAAGCCGACCCGAGTATAAGCCGACCCCCCTAATTTTGCCACAAAAAACTGGGAAAACTTATTGACTCGAGTATAAGCCTAGGGTGGAAATGCAGCATTTACCGGTGAATTTCAAAAATTAAAAATAGATCATTCTTGCCCCATAGCTGTGCCATATAGTGCTCTGCATGTTCATTATTGCCCCATAGCTGTGCCCCATATAGTGCTCTGCACCATTCATTATTGCCCCATATCTGTGCCCCATATACAATGCTCTGCACCGTTCATTGTTCCCTATAGCTGTGCCCCATATAGTGCTCTGCACCGTTCATAGTTCCCTATAGCTGTGCCTCATATAGTGCTCTTGCACCGTTCATTGTTCCCTATAGCTGTGCCCCATATAGTGCTCTGCACCGTTCATTGTTCCCTATAGCTGTGCCCCATATAGTGCTCTGCACCGTTCATAGTTCCCTATAGCTGTGCCTCATATAGTGCTCTTGCACCGTTCATTGTTCCCTATAGCTGTGCCCCATATAGTGCTCTGCACCGTTCATTGTTCCCTATAGCTGTGCCCCATATAGTGCTCTGCACCGTTCATAGTTCCCTATAAAGCTGTGCCATTGCCGCTGCTGCTGCAGTAAAAAAAAAAAAAAAAAAAAAAAGCCATACTCACCTCTCTTGATTGCAGCTCCCGGCGTCTCGTTTCGGCGCCTCCATCTTCCCGGCATCTCTGCGCTGACTGATCAGGCAGAGGGCGCCGCGCACACTATATGCGTCATCGCGCCCTCTGACCTGAACAGTCAGAGCGCAGAGACGCCGGGAAGATGGAGGCGCCGGGAAGATGGAGCGACGCCCGGCGGCTGGAACGCGGACAGTTGACTATTACATACTTACCTGGTCCCGACGTCCGGCTCCCCCTGCCTGTCACAGCTGGTCTTCGGTGCCGCAGCTTCTTTCTCTAATCAGCGGTCACCGGCAGCGCTGATTAGAGAAATGAATAGGTGGCTCCACCCCTATGGGAGGTGGAGCCGCCTATTCATTTCTGTAATGAGCGGTCCCACGTGACCGCTGAAGAGGGGAAGAAGCTGCAGCACAGAAGACCATGGGAAAGCAGGGACAGCGCGAGGATCGCTGGGACTAGGTAAGTATACCTCAGTGCCCTCACCCGCCGACCCTGCCACCCACCTTGACTCGAGTATAAGCCGAGAGGGGCACTTTCAGCCCAAAAATTTGGGCTGAAAATCTCGGCTTATACTCGAGTATATACGGTATATGCTTCCATATACCCACATACGAATATGGACCAGAGAAAATGTGTAAAGGAGGGAAGAAAAAATGGAACAATAATGCCAAATATGAAAATATGGCTACATTCAGTTCATAAGATATCTGATTTAATAGAGAATATATTACAACATATAACACATGAATATATGCTTCAATCTAGTCCGTTTAGATCCAATGGGATCAGGAATCCACCTCTTCAGAGCCAGAATGAAGAAGGATCCCCAGATGGAAATTCTTGATCCTTGGTCAATGGTTATACATGCAAATCCAACACGTAAAATCATCCGCAGAGGTATGTACTCAGAATTTGCCTAAGATGGTATAAACATGAGAAATTAGTATCAAATAAATGTTTCGTGCATCAATATCGGTCATAGAAATAAAATATTTATTTTTGGATAAATATATATTTAAAAAATCAATAGATAACCAAGCCATAAAATTAATTTAAAAAGGATGATAAAAAATTGAGATGTATACAACACTAGGAGAATTAAAAGGTTGATATCAAACTGTATCATAAAAATGGAGCAAAACTTATGTTTTCATTAATGGTTTTTGGGTGACACTGTATCCAATAGCCAGATCCACTTAGTTTCTAGTTGTGCTAGGGGTATACTGACCTTCCCACTTCTCTCATTTTGTTTTAACATGTCTATTCCCACTACTTTTAGGAGAGAGGCGTCACAATTATGATGTATTTTAAAATGTTTGGGAATAGTCTTCAACATTGTGACGTCCTCAATCTCCTTAGCTGCTTGTATTCCCAGTACGTGTTCTCTGATGCGTACTTTTAATTGACGGGTCGTCATTCCCACATAAATGAGTGGACATGTAGCATAATATATTACAGCCCGAGATGTGCATGTAATAGTATGTTTAATTTGATATGCTATAGTGTCCTTACTATTTGTAAATGATTGTGACCTCATGACGTTAGGACAGGCCACACATTTTCCACATGGTTTGCAGCCTAGTTGTGGTTTGATCCCGTTCAGAAATGTCGAGCCCACAATTGGGTCACTCACATAATGGCTTTTAACAAGAGAATCACCTAGATTTTGTGAACGCCTAAATGTAATGTCCGGTTTTTCACCAATATATTTGGATATTATTGGATCACTCTGGAGGATTGGCCATGATTTTGTCAGATAATGCCGCATTAAATCCGTCTGGCCATGGAATTTGGTAATATACCTGGTGGGTTGTTTTTTGATAGAGGATTTGGACGTATATAAGGCCTCGTGTCTTGTGGTGTATTTTGCCCGATTATAGGCCTTTTTGACTGATCTATGGCTATATCCACACTCGAAAAACCTCTCCTTCAGAATATTAGCCTGTTTCTCAAAATCCCCCTCACTTGAGCATATTCTCCGAAGGCGTAGGAACTGGCCTACAGGTATAGAACTTATCATGGCCTTTGGATGGGAGGATGACGCATGTAAGAATGAGTTGACTGCTGTCGGTTTACGATATAGGTCAGTCATAAGGACATTGTCTATACCCCGCCTTACTGTAACATCAAGGAACTCTATTTGATTTAAATCCCATTTATATGTTAAATGTATATTAAATGCATTTTGGTTCAGCTGAAGCATGAATGATTCCAGAGATGCTGCCGATCCTTGCCAGAGAATAAAAATGTCATCACTGAACCGTACCCATAGAAGGATACGGTCCATATCAGTCACAGCGTCTGACATCAAGAGGTCCCTCTCCCACAGCCCCAGGAACAGATTTGCATATGCAGGCGCGAATGACGCACCCATTGCGGTGCCCTGGAGCTGCAGGTAGAAGGACCCCTTGAATAAAAAGAAATTATGTGATAGGGAAAACTCTAGAAGTTCCAAAGTCAAATCATTGATGTCACTCGGTGTGGAGGAAGATTCTAAAAAATACCGAACCGCTCGTAGTCCATCATTGTGGCGTATGTTCGTGTAAAGAGATTCCACATCACATGAGACCAGTAAGGTATCATTGTCTATGTGTAGGCTACGAGCGGACCTCTTGATGTCAGACGCTGTGACTGATATGGACCGTATCCTTCTATGGGTACGGTTCATTGATGACATTTTTATTCTCAGGCAAAGAACGGCAGCATCTCTGGAATCATTCATGCTTCAGCTGAACCAAAATGCATTTAATATACATTTAACATATAAATGGGATTTAAATCAAATAGAGTTCCTTGATGTTACAGTAAGGCGGGGTATAGACAATGTCCTTATGACTGACCTATATCGTAAACCGACAGCAGTCAACTCATTCTTACATGCGTCATCCTCCCATCCAAAGGCCATGATAAGTTCTATACCTGTAGGCCAGTTCCTACGCCTTCGGAGAATATGCTCAAGTGAGGGGGATTTTGAGAAACAGGCTAATATTCTGAAGGAGAGGTTTTTCGAGCGTGGATATAGCCATAGATCAGTCAAAAAGGCCTATAATCGGGCAAAATACACCACAAGACACGAGGCCTTATATACGTCCAAATCCTCTATCAAAAAACAACCCACCAGGTATATTACCAAATTCCATGGCCAGACGGATTTAATGCGGCATTATCTGACAAAATCATGGCCAATCCTCCAGAGTGATCCAATAATATCCAAATATATTGGTGAAAAACCGGACATTACATTTAGGCGTTCACAAAATCTAGGTGATTCTCTTCTTAAAAGCCATTATGTGAGTGACCCAATTGTGGGCTCGACATTTCTGAACGGGATCAAACCACAACTAGGCTGCAAACCATGTGGAAAATGTGTGGCCTGTCCTAACGTCATGAGGTCACAATCATTTACAAATAATAAGGACACTATAGCATATCAAATTAAACATACTATTACATGCACATCTCGGGCTGTAATATATTATGCTACATGTCCATGTCCACTCATTTATGTGGGAATGACGACCCGTCAATTAAAAGTACGCATCAGAGAACACGTACTGGGAATACAAGCAGCTAAGGAGATTGAGGACGTCACAATGTTGAAGACTATTCCCAAACATTTTAAAATACATCATAATTGTGACGCCTCTCTCCTAAAAGTAGTGGGAATAGACATGTTAAAACAAAATGAGAGAAGTGGGAAGGTCAGTATACCCCTAGCACAACTAGAAACTAAGTGGATCTGGCTATTGGATACAGTGTCACCCAAAGGCCTTAATGAAAACATAAGTTTTGCTCCATTTTTATGATACAGTTTGATATCAACCTTTTAATTCTCCTAGTGTTGTATACATCTCAATTTTTTATCATCCTTTTTAAATTAATTTTATGGCTTGGTTATCTATTGATTTTTTAAATATATATTTATCCAAAAATAAATATTTTATTTCTATGACCGATATTGATGCACGAAACATTTATTTGATACTAATTTCTCATGTTTATACCATCTTAGGCAAATTCTGAGTACATACCTCTGCGGATGATTTTACGTGTTGGATTTGCATGTATAACCATTGACCAAGGATCAAGAATTTCCATCTGGGGATCCTTCTTCATTCTGGCTCTGAAGAGGTGGATTCCTGATCCCATTGGATCTAAACGGACTAGATTGAAGCATATATTCATGTATTATATGTTGTAATATATTCTCTATTATATCAGATATCTTATGAACTGAATATAGCCATATTTTCATATTTGGCATTATTGTTCCATTTTTTCTTCCCTCCTTTACACATTTTCTCTGGTCCATATTCGTATGTGGGTATATGGAAGCATATATGTATATTTATGTGTATGTATCCATTTAAACACATACTTCCTCTTTGGTGCACTTACATATAGTGTCTTCTTGCACACATAGTTATTTTTTGGCTGCGGCTATTTTATATTTACGCTATTGCGTTTTTCATATATGCCACATCTATGTTTGTGAGCATATGTAGTCAACATTATGGTATTAACGCAGCAGCGTTTTATTAGTTTTATTAGATCTCTTTCACATTACTGATATGTGTTATGGACGTCTTAACACCAGCGCTATAGCGTTTTGTCACTACTCCATAGTACTACCAGTGTAGGTGTGCGTTATACACTATTTTTCCGTATTACATAGTGTGTGTTGTGTTATATGCCACACACAACAATCTTCGACAGTGAATACATCTACAATACAAAGTAGTAGAGTCCTGGTTCACATCATCGGACGTTTAAATAATAACGCTGTAGCATTACATTCTATTATACCCTTGCGTCACATACTCATTTTCCTTACACACATAGATGATCACATAATTACCCGCACCTCAGTCCGGCACTTTTCTACTCACATCCGCCCATGTCTCTCCTGCTGTTGTGCGCGTGCGCGTCCGGAGTTCTGGCGTCTGGGCCGCGGCGTCTCGGTGTCCTTGGTAACGCCATGATCACAACATGTGCGTCCGGTCACATGGCGCTGCGTCCCGGACTTCCGGTTTATCCGGGCGGCGCACGCGCCGCTCAGACGGCGGGGGTGAACATCAGCGTCCTCAATTACTACTGATATAAAAAGCCCCTCGGTCATAGTCTACATATATACCCCCTGACGAAGGACTGCGTGTCTGAAACGCGCGTCGGGGTGCACATTATCTCGCTGCTGGTGGCCTGGGAATATTTCCTTCATTCATTGTGAGTAACTGGCATTTCCATAGCATTTGCACATAGCACTTTGCATCGGATTGATTGTTTTTTTCAGCATATTGCACTCAAAGCTCTTATAGTGGAATTGGTTCACTGCACTTAGCACTTTATTATTGATATGTTTCTATTATTGTTTTACACTTTCCTTACACTTTGCTAATAGTACATAGTGTAGGCTATTTATACACACCTGTTTTCACCCTTGTGCATATGCCACAGATTGCCAATTTTTACTCTGTGATATATATTATTATGATTTGGCCTACCTTGTCATGTGCAGCTTGAACTGTGCACATATATACTATTTTTTGGACGATATCGTTTTATATATATTTTTTAATATTTTTAATTGTTGTCACTACTGCTATCCAATAAAAATTGACTTTTATACTTCATTCCCTGTCACTTTCTCATTGGTTCACTATCGGGTTTAGAGCACTTTTTGTTTGGCAGTATGATAATAAAGCGTTGTTTTTTGCCTCGATTTTTATTTTTATTTTTTACGGTGTTCACTGAAGGGGTTAACTAGTGGGACAGTTTTATAGGTCGGGTCGTTACGGACGCGGCGATACTAAATATGTGTACTTTTATTGTTTTTTTTTATTTAGATAAAGAAATGTATTTATAGGAACATTATATATATATATATTTTTTAGGAATTTTTTAAAAATGTTTTTTTACACATGTGAATATTTTTTTTTTTACATTATAACATTGCCCCGGGGGGCTGTGCACTGTGTCAGATCAGCGATCTGACTTGCACTCCTGGAGGCTTCACTGCGTGTGCTCTGAGTAGGCGCTGGTAAGCCACCTCCCTCCAGGACCCGGATGCCGTGGCCATTTTGGATCCGGGCCTGCTGCAGGGAGGAAAGAGGTAGGAGACCCGCGGAGCAACACGATCACATCGCGTTGTTCCGGGGGTCTCAGGGAAGCACGCAGGGAGCCCCCTCCCTGCGCGATGCTTCCCTATACCGCCGGAACACTGCGATCATGTTTGATCGCAGTGTGCCAGGGGTTAAAGTGCCAGGCGCGGTGTTGTGAATTCTGTGGCAGAGCTCCCTCCTGTGGTCACAAGTGGTACTTCGGCTGATTCTTTCTGTGAGCTTCCGTTGGTGGAGGAAAGTGGTACTGCAGCTTCTGAGTTTCCTTCCTCAGGTGATGTGGTGAAGTCGTTAGGTGCTGCTCTATTTAACTCCACCTAGTGCTTTGATCCTGGCCTCCAGTCAATGTTCTAGTATTGGACCTGTTTCCTCCTGGATCGTTCCTGTGGCCTGCTGCTCTGCATAGCTAAGTTCGGCTTTGCTATTTTGTTTGCTGTTTTTTTCTGTCCAGCTTGTCTATTTGTTTTTTCTTGCTTGCTGGAAGCTCTGGGACGCAGAGGGTGTACCTCCGTGCCGTTAGTTCGGTACGGAGGGTCTTTTTGCCCCCTTTGCGTGGTTTTTTGTAGGGTTTTGTGTTGACCGCAAAGTTACCTTTCCTATCCTCGCTCTGTTCAGAAAGTCGGGCTTCAATTTGCTAAATCTATTTCATCTCTACGTTTGTCTTTTCATCTTAACTCACAGTCATTATATGTGGGGGCTGCCTTTTCCTTTGGGGTATTTCTCTGAGGCAAGGTAGGCTTATTTTCTATCTTCAGGCTAGCTAGTTTCTCAGGCTGTGCCGAGTTGCATAGGGAGCGTTAGGCGCAATCCACGGCTGCCTCTAGTGTGGTTGGAGAGGATTAGGGATTGCGGTCAGCAGAGTTCCCACGTCTCAGAGCTCGTTCTATGTTTTTGGGTTATTGTCAGGTCACTGTATGTGCTCTGACCTCTATGTCCATTGTGGTACTGAATTACCTTATCATAACAGTACTGGAGGCCCAAAGTACTAATGATTCTCAATAGAGGGAAAAAAGAAGTTCTGAGACCATTTTTTTTTCTCTGCACTGTGTTTTGCCTTTTTTTTCCCCTAGACATTTGGGTGGTTCAGGACACAGGTGTAGCGATGGACATTAAAGGTCTGTCTTCATGTGTGGATCAGCTCACGGCAAGAGTACAAAATATTCAAGACTTTGTGGTTCAGAATTCTATGTTAGAACCGAGAATTCCTATTCCTGATTTGTTTTTTGGAGATAGAACTAAATTTCTGAGTTTCAAAAATAATTGTAAACTATTTCTGGCTTTGAAACCTCGCTCCTCTGGTGACCCAGTTCAACAAGTTAGGATCATTATTTCTTTTTTACGTGGCGACCCTCAGGACTGGGCATTTTCTCTTGCGTCAGGAGATCCTGCATTAAGTAATATCGATGCGTTTTTCCTGGCTCTCGGATTGCTGTACGATGAACCTAATTCAGTGGATCAGGCAGAGAAAAATTTGCTGGCTCTGTGTCAGGGTCAGGATGAGATAGAGGTATATTGTCAGAAATTTAGAAAGTGGTCCGTACTCACTCAATGGAATGAAGGTGCGCTCGCAGCTATTTTCAGAAAGGGTCTCTCTGAAGCCCTTAAGGATGTCATGGTGGGATTTCCTATGCCTGCTGGTCTGAATGAGTCTATGTCTTTGGCCATTCAGATCGGTCGACGCTTGCGTGAGCGTAAATCTGTGCACCATTTGGCGGTATTACCTGAGCTTAAACCTGAGCCTATGCAGTGCGATAGGACTTTGACCAGAGTTGAACGGCAAGAACACAGACGTCTGAATGGGCTGTGTTTCAACTGTGGTGATTCCACTCATGCTATCTCTGATTGTCCTAAGCGCACTAAGCGGATCGCTAGGTCTGCCACCATTGGTACGGTACAGTCAAAATTTCTTCTGTCCGTTACCTTGATCTGCTCTTTGTCATCGTATTCTGTCATGGCATTTGTGGATTCAGGCGCTGCCCTGAATTTGATGGACTTGGAGTATGCTAGGCGTTGTGGGTTTTTCTTGGAGCCCTTGCAGTGTCCTATTCCATTGAGAGGAATTGATGCTACGCCTTTGGCCAAGAATAAGCCTCAGTACTGGACCCAGCTGACCATGTGCATGGCTCCTGCACATCAGGAGGTTATTCGCTTTCTGGTGTTGCATAATCTGCATGATGTGGTCGTGTTGGGGTTGCCATGGCTACAAGTCCATAATCCAGTATTAGATTGGAAATCCATGTCTGTGTCCAGCTGGGGTTGTCAGGGGGTACATGGTGATGTCCCATTTCTGACTATTTCGTCATCCACCCCTTCTGAGGTTCCAGAGTTCTTGTCTGATTACCGGGATGTATTTGATGAGCCCAAGTCCGATACCCTACCTCCGCATAGGGATTGTGATTGTGCTATCGATTTGATTCCTGGTAGTAAATTCCCAAAAGGTCGACTGTTTAATTTATCTGTGCCTGAGCACGCCGCTATGCGGAGTTATGTGAAGGAGTCCTTGGAGAAGGGGCATATTCGCCCGTCATCGTCGCCATTAGGAGCAGGGTTCTTTTTTGTAGCCAAGAAGGCTGGTTCGCTGAGACCTTGTATAGATTACCGCCTTCTAAATAAGATCACGGTTAAATTTCAGTACCCCTTGCCGTTGTTATCTGATTTGTTTGCTCGGATTAAGGGGGCTAGTTGGTTCACCAAGATAGATCTTCATGGTGCGTATAATCTTGTGCGTATTAAGCGAGGCGATGAATGGAAAACTGCATTTAATACGCCCGAGGGCCATTTTGAGTATCTAGTAATGCCATTCGGACTTGCCAATGCTCCATCAGTGTTTCAGTCCTTTATGCATGACATCTTCCGAGAGTACCTGGATAAATTCCTGATTGTGTACTTAGATGACATTTTGATCTTCTCGGATGATTGGGAGTCTCATGTGAAGCAGGTCAGAACGGTGTTTCAGGTCCTGCGTGCTAATTCTTTGTTTGTGAAGGGATCAAAGTGTCTCTTTGGTGTTCAGAAGGTTTCATTTTTGGGGTTCATCTTTTCCCCTTCTACTATCGAGATGGACCCTGTTAAGGTCCAAGCCATCCATGATTGGACTCAGCCGACATCTCTGAAAAGTCTGCAAAAGTTCCTGGGATTTGCTAATTTTTATCGTCGCTTCATCTGCAATTTTTCTAGTATTGCTAAACCATTGACCGATTTGACCAAGAAGGGTGCTGATGTGGTCAATTGGTCTTCTGCTGCTGTGGAAGCTTTTCAAGAGTTGAAGCGTCGTTTTTCTTCTGCCCCTGTGTTGTGTCAACCAGATGTTTCGCTTCCATTCCAGGTCGAGGTTGATGCTTCTGAGATTGGAGCAGGGGCTGTTTTGTCGCAGAGAAGTTCTGATTGCTCGGTGATGAAACCATGCGCCTTCTTTTCCAGGAAGTTTTCGCCTGCTGAGCGAAATTATGATGTGGGCAATCGAGAGTTGCTGGCCATGACGTGGGCATTCGAGGAGTGGCATCATTGGCTTGAAGGAGCTAAGCATCGTGTGGTGGTCTTGACTGATCATAAGAACTTAACTTATCTCGAGTCTGCCAAGCGGTTGAATCCTAGACAGGCTCGTTGGTCGCTGTTTTTTGCCCGTTTTGACTTTGTGATTTCGTACCTTCCGGGCTCTAAAAATGTGAAGGCGGATGCTCTGTCTAGGAGTTTTGTGCCCGACTCTCCGGGTTTATCTGAGCCGGCGGGTATCCTCAAAGAGGGAATAATTGTGATTTGCGGCGGGTGCTGCAAATATTTCAGGCTAATAAACCTGATCGTTGCCCAGCGGAGAAACTGTTTGTCCCTGATAGGTGGACGAATAAGGTTATCTCTGAGGTTCATTGTTCGGTGTTGGCTGGTCATCCTGGAATCTTTGGTACCAGAGAGTTAGTGGCTAGATCCTTTTGGTGGCCATCTCTGTCGCGGGATGTGCATTCTTTTGTGCAGTCCTGTGGGATTTGTGCTCGGGCTAAGCCCTGCTGTTCTCGTGCCAGTGGGTTGCTTTTGCCCTTGCCGGTCCCGAAGAGGCCTTGGACACATATCTCTATGGATTTTATTTCAGATCTTCCCGTCTCTCAAAAGATGTCAGTCATTTGGGTGGTCTGTGATCGCTTCTCTAAGATGGTCCATTTGGTACCCTTGTCTAAATTACCTTTTTCCTCTGATTTGGTGCCATTGCTCTTCCAGCATGTGGTACGTTTTCATGGCATTCCAGAGAATATCGTTTCTGACAGAGGTTCCCAGTTTGTTTCGAGGTTTTGGCGAGCCTTTTGTGGTAGGATGGGCATTGACTTGTCTTTTTCCTCGGCTTTCCATCCTCAGACTAATGGCCAGACCGAACGAACCAATCAGACCTTGGAAACATATCTGAGATGCTTTGTTTCTGCTGATCAGGATGACTGGGTGTCCTTTTTGCCTTTGGCTGAGTTCGCCCTTAATAATCGGGCCAGCTCGGCTACCTTGGTTTCACCGTTTTTCTGCAACTCTGGGTTCCATCCTCGTTTCTCTTCAGGGCAGGTTGAGTCTTCGGACTGTCCTGGTGTGGATACTGTGGTGGACAGGTTGCAGCAGATTTGGACTCATGTAGTGGACAATTTGACCTTGTCCCAGGAGAAGGCTCAACGTTTCGCTAATCGCAGACGCTGTGTGGGTCCCCGACTTCGTGTTGGGGATTTGGTTTGGTTATCTTCTCGTCATATTCCTATGAAGGTTTCCTCTCCTAAGTTTAAACCTCGTTTCATTGGTCCGTATAGGATTTCTGAGGTTCTTAATCCTGTGTCTTTTCGTCTGACCCTTCCAGATTCTTTTTCCATACATAACGTATTCCATAGGTCATTGTTGCGGAGATACGTGGCACCTATGGTTCCATCTGTTGATCCTCCTGCCCCGGTTTTGGTGGAGGGGGAGTTGGAGTATATTGTGGAGAAGATTTTGGATTCTCGTGTTTCAAGACGGAAACTCCAGTATCTGGTTAAGTGGAAGGGTTATGCTCAGGAAGATAATTCCTGGGTCTTTGCCTCTGATGTCCATGCTCCCGATCTTGTTCGTGCCTTTCATATGGCTCATCCTGGTCGTCCTGGGGGCTCTGGTGAGGGTTCGGTGACCCCTCCTCAAGGGGGGGGTACTGTTGTGAATTCTGTGGCAGAGCTCCCTCCTGTGGTCACAAGTGGTACTTCGGCTGATTCGCTCTGTGAGCTTCCGTTGGTGGAGGAAAGTGGTACTGCGGCTTCTGAGTTTCCTTCCTTAGGTGATGTGGTGAAGTCGTTAGGTGCTGCTCTATTTAACTCCACCTAGTGCTTTGATCCTGGCCTCCAGTCAATGTTCTAGTATTGGACCTGTTTCCTCCTGGATCGTTCCTGTGGCCTGCTTCTCTGCATAGCTAAGTTCGGCTTTGCTATTTTGTTTGCTGTTTTTTTCTGTCCAGCTTGTCTATTTGTTTTTTCTTGCTTGCTGGAAGCTCTGGGACGCAGAGGGTGTACCTCCGTGCCGTTAGTTCGGTACGGAGGGTCTTTTTGCCCCCTTTGCGTGGTTTTTTGTAGGGTTTTGTGTTGACCGCAAAGTTACCTTTCCTATCCTCGCTCTGTTCAGAAAGTCGGGCTTCACTTTGCTAAATCTATTTCCTCTCTACGTTTGTCTTTTCATCTTAACTCACAGTCATTATATGTGGGGGCTGCCTTTTCCTTCGGGGTATTTCTCTGAGGCAAGGTAGACTTATTTTCTATCTTCAGGCTAGCTAGTTTCTCAGGCTGTGCCGAGTTGCATAGGGAGCGTTAGGCGCAATCCACAGCTGCCTCTAGTGTGCTTGGAGAGGATTAGGGATTGCGGTCAGCAGAGTTCCCACGTCTCAGAGCTCGTTCTATGTTTTTGGGTTATTGTCAGGTCACTGTATGTGCTCTGACCTCTATGTCCATTGTGGTACTGAATTACCTTATCATAACAGCGCGGTCCGTGACCGCTCCTGGCACATAATGCCGGATGTCAGCTGCGATAGTCAGCTGACACCCGGCCGCGATTGGCTGCGCTCCCCCTGTGATCTCGGCCGATTGCATATGACGTACTATCGTGTCGGTGGTCATACGGGCCCACCCCACATGGACGGAATAGTACGTCTAATGTCAGAAAGGGGTTAAAAAAGCAAAATATAGAAATTGAAGTTCCCCCATTTTCCTATTTGTAATATAAAGAAACTATATAATTAATAAACAAAATAAATATATAAATACATGTTATTTAACCCCTTAGCGACCGCCGATACGCCTTTTAACGGCGGCCGCTAAGGGTACTTAAACTACAGCGCCGTTAATTAACGGCGCTGTGGAAAAAGTGAATAACGCCCCCCAGAGTCTGATTTTCTCCGGGTACATTTCAAAAACCTGACCTGCACATCCAAACATAGACTGAGTGTGAACAGGTGCTGAACCCAGAGTCGCCAACTCGTATATAGTTAAATAAATAGGGCAGCACACTGCAGCGCCAAAACATGCAAACTTGAAAAAACGAAATTTGAACTGCATTACTGCACTAGAAATATGAAAAATGAGAGCTTTGAGCGCACAAAAATGGCCAATTTTATGTGTACCTCGTAGCCATGTTAAGGCATCTCTCTTATACGAGGTCCTACGTTTGACCTACCTCACTGAGAATAAACGTCTCCATCTGAATGGGTACATGTAAAAACCTCTTCTTGGACTCAAATTCTCTCTCTATGTGGAGGGGTATTGGACCTACTATAATTAAAACACCTGAAGCTAGGAGGCAGGGAGTGCACGATCAGAAGGCTAGAGAATACATTTCAAAAACCTGACCTGCACATCCAAACATAGACTGAGTGTGAACAGGTGCTGAACCCAGAGTCGCCAACTCGTATATAGTTAAATAAATAGGGCAGCACACTGCAGCGCCAAAACATGCAAACTTGAAAAAACGAAATTTGAACTGCATTACTGCACTAGAAATATGAAAAATGAGAGCTTTTAGCGCACAAAAATGGCCAATTTTATGTGTACCTCGTAGCCACGTTAAGGCATCTCTCTTATACGAGGTCCTACGTTTGACCTACCTCACTGAGAATAAACGTCTCCATCTGAATGGGTACATGTAAAAACCTCTTCTTGGACTCAAATTCTCTCTCTATGTGGAGGGGTATTGGACCTACTATAATTAAAACACCTGAAGCTAGGAGGCAGGGAGTGCACGATCAGAAGGCTAGAGAATACATTTCAAAAACCTGACCTGCACATCCAAACATAGACTGAGTGTGAACAGGTGCTGAACCCAGAGTCGCCAACTCGTATATAGTTAAATAAATAGGGCAGCACACTGCAGCGCCAAAACATGCAAACTTGAAAAAACGAAATTTGAACTGCATTACTGCACTAGAAATATGAAAAATGAGAGCTTTTAGCGCACAAAAATGGCCAATTTTATGTGTACCTCGTAGCCACGTTAAGGCATCTCTCTTATACGAGGTCCTACGTTTGACCTACCTCACTGAGAATAAACGTCTCCATCTGAATGGGTACATGTAAAAACCTCTTCTTGGACTCAAATTCTCTCTCTATGTGGAGGGGTATTGGACCTACTATAATTAAAACACCTGAAGCTAGGAGGCGGGGAGTGCACGATCAGAAGGCTAGAGAATACATTTCAAAAACCTGACCTGCACATCCAAACATAGACTGAGTGTGAACAGGTGCTGAACCCAGAGTCGCCAACTCGTATATAGTTAAATAAATAGGGCAGCACACTGCAGCGCCAAAACATGCAAACTTGAAAAAACGAAATTTGAACTGCATTACTGCACTAGAAATATGAAAAATGAGAGCTTTTAGCGCACAAAAATGGCCAATTTTATGTGTACCTTGTAGCCACGTTAAGGCATCTCTTTTATACGAGGTCCTACGTTTGACCTACCTCACTGAGAATAAACGTCTCCATCTGAATGGGTACATGTAAAAACCTCTTCTTGGACTCAAATTCTCTCTCTATGTGGAGGGGTATTGGACCTACTATAATTAAAACACCTGAAGCTAGGAGGCAGGGAGTGCACGATCAGAAGGCTAGAGAATACATTTCAAAAACCTGACCTGCACATCCAAACATAGACTGAGTGTGAACAGGTGCTGAACCCAGAGTCGCCAACTCGTATATAGTTAAATAAATAGGGCAGCACACTGCAGCGCCAAAACATGCAAACTTGAAAAAACGAAATTTGAACTGCATTACTGCACTAGAAATATGAAAAATGAGAGCTTTTAGCGCACAAAAATGGCCAATTTTATGTGTACCTCGTAGCCACGTTAAGGCATCTCTCTTATACGAGGTCCTACGTTTGACCTACCTCACTGAGAATAAACGTCTCCATCTGAATGGGTACATGTAAAAACCTCTTCTTGGACTCAAATTCTCTCTCTATGTGGAGGGGTATTGGACCTACTATAATTAAAACACCTGAAGCTAGGAGGCAGGGAGTGCACGATCAGAAGGCTAGAGAATACATTTCAAAAACCTGACCTGCACATCCAAACATAGACTGAGTGTGAACAGGTGCTGAACCCAGAGTCGCCAACTCGTATATAGTTAAATAAATAGGGCAGCACACTGCAGCGCCAAAACATGCAAACTTGAAAAAACGAAATTTGAACTGCATTACTGCACTAGAAATATGAAAAATGAGAGCTTTTAGCGCACAAAAATGGCCAATTTTATGTGTACCTCGTAGCCACGTTAAGGCATCTCTCTTATACGAGGTCCTACGTTTGACCTACCTCACTGAGAATAAACGTCTCCATCTGAATGGGTACATGTAAAAACCTCTTCTTGGACTCAAATTCTCTCTCCCTGCCTCCTAGCTTCAGGTGTTTTGATTTTCTCCGGGGTCTCGGCTGCCGGGGGTAGCCGAGACCCCAGAGAACATGATTCGGGGTTTTTTTTACCCACCCCGCATTTGCGATCGCCGGTAATTAACCGTTTACCGGCGATCGCAAAAAAACCCAAAAACGCGATCTCTTTTTAATTTCTCTGTCCTCCGATGTGATCGCACATTGGAGGACAGAGAAAAGGGGTCCCAGGTAGCCCCCCAATACTCACCTGTCTCCTCCGGTGCTCCTCGTGGCTCCCGGTGAGCGCCGCCAACTTCAAAATGGCGGGCGCATGCGCAGTGCGCCCGCTGGCCGGCCCCGCGAGAATCTTTGGGGTCTCGGCTGCCGGGGTTAGCCGAGACCCCAAAGAGCATGATCGGGGTCGGTTTTACCGACCCCTGTTTTGCGATCGCCGGTAATTAACTGTTTACCGGCGACCGCAAAAAAAAAAAAAGTAAAGTGTAATTCTCTGTCCTCTGATGTGATCGCACATCAGAGGACAGAGAAATAGGGGGATTCGGGGACCCTGTCATACTCACCTGTGTCCCTGGATCCTCCTGCTGCTCCTCCTGGCCGCCGGCAAAAGAAAATGGCGGGCGCTTGCGCAGTGCGCTCGCCATCTGTCTCCATCTGCTGGCCGGCAGGAGAACAGCAGTTGGGGCTAAAATTAGGGCTAGGGTTAGGGTTAGGGCTAGGGTTAGGGCTAGGGTTAGGGTTAGGGTTAAGGCTAGGGTTAGGGTAAGGGTAAGGGCTAGGGTTAGGGTTAGGGCTAGGGCTAGGGTTAGGGCTAGGGTTAGGGTTAGGGCTAGGGTTAGGGTTAAGGCTAGGGTTAGGGTTAGGGCTAGGGTTAGGGTTAGGGTTAGGGTTAGTGTCAGGGCTAGGGTTAGGGTTAGGGCTAGGGTTAGGGTAAGGGCTAGGGTTGGGGCTAAATTTAGGGTTAGGGTTGTGGCTAAATTTAGGGTTAGGCTTCTTTCACACTTACGTCGGTACGGGGCCGTCGCAATGCGTCGGCCCGACATACCGACGCATGTTGTGAAAATTGTGCACAACGTGGGCAGCGGCTGTAGTTTTTCAACGCATCCGCTGCCCAATCTATGTCCTGGGGAGGAGGGGGCGGAGTTACGGCCACGCATGCGCGGTCAGAAATGGCGGATGCGACGTACAAAAAAAGTTTCATTGAACGTTTTTTTGTGCCGACGGTCCGCCAAAGCACAACTGATCCAGTGCACGACGGACGCGACGTGTGGCCATCCGTCACGATCCATCGGCAATACAAGTCTATGGGCAAAAAACGCATCCTGCAGGCACATTTGCAGGATCCGTTTCTTGTCCAAAACGACGGATTGCGACGGATGCCAAACGATGCAAGTGTGAAAGTAGCCTTAGGGCTAGGGTTAGGGTTGGGACTAAAGTTAGGGTTAGAGTTGGGATTAGGGTTAGGGTTTGGATTAGGGTTGGTATTAGGGTTAGGGTTGGAATTAGGGTTACGCTTGAGATTAGGGTTAGGTTTGGGATTAGGGTTAAGGTTAGGGTTGTGATTAGGGGTGTATTGGGATTAGGGTTAGGTTTGAGGTTAGGGTTGAGATTAGGATTAGGGGTGTGTTGGATTTAGGGTTTTGATTAGGGTTATGGTTAGGGTTGACATTAGGGTTGTTTTGGGGTAAGGGTTGTGATTATGGTTAGGGTTAGTGATTAGGATTATGGATCAGGTTGGGATTAGGGTTAGGGGTGTGTTGGGGTTAGTGTTGTGAATTCTGTGGCTGAGTTCACTTCTGTGGTCACAAGTGGTATTGCAGTCTCTGGGCTTCCTCCCTCAGGTGTTTTGGTGAGCTCGTTGGCTGCCTTGCTATTTAGCTCCACCTGAGTCTGTCTTCCTTGCTCCTTGTCAATGTTCCAGTGTTGGATCTGAGCTACTGCATCTTTCCTTGGGCCTGCTGCTCTGCTAGATAAGTGCTTCTAGTTTGTTTTCTGTTTTTTCTGTCCAGCTTGCTATTAACTTTTGCTGGAAGCTCTGAGAAGCAAAGGGGTGCACCGCCGTGCTGTTAGTTCGGCACGGTGGGTCTTTTTGCCCCTTTGCGTGGTTTTCGTTTTAGGGTTTTTTGTAGACTGCATAGTTCTCTTTGCTATCCTCGCTCTGTCTAGAATATCGGGCCTCACTTTGCTGAATCTATTTCATTCCTACGTTTGTCTTTTCATCTTGCTAACAGTCATTATATGTGGGGGGCTGCCTATTCCTTTGGGGTATTTCTCTGAGGTAAGTCAGGCTTGTATTTCTATCTTCAGGCTAGTCAGCTCCTCAGGCAGTGCCGAGTTGCATAGGTAGTTATAGGCGCAATCCACTGCTGCTTATAGTTGTGTGAGGATAGATCAGGTACTGCAGTCTACAGAGATTCCACGTCTCAGAGCTCGTCCTATTGTTTTTGGTTATTGCCAGATCTCTGTATGTGCGCTGATTACTGCACGCTGTGTTGCCTGATTGCCAGCCATAACAGTACAAGGAGCCACACCAATGATTCCCAATAGAGGGAAAAAAGAAATCCTGACATCATTTTTTTTTCTTAGCTCTGTCTTCAGTCTTTTTTTTCCCCTAGACATTAGAGTGCTTCAGGACACAGCTGTGGACATGGATATTCAGGCTCTGTGCTCCTCAATGGATAATCTCGTTGTAAATGTACAAAAGATTCAAGATACTATTGATCAGAAATCGATGCTAGAACCAAGAATTCCGATTCCTGATTTGTTTTTTGGTGACAGAACTAAGTTCCTGAGCTTCAGAAATAATTGTAAGCTATTTTTGGCCTTGAAACCTCATTCTTCTGGTAATCCTATTCAACAGGTTTTGATTATTATTTCTTTTTTGCGCGGCGACCCACAGGACTGGGCGTTTTCTCTTGCACCAGGAGATTCTGCATTGAGTAATGTTGATGCATTTTTCCAGGCGCTGGGATTGCTTTACGATGAGCCTAATTCAGTGGATCAGGTTGAGAAAAATCTGCTGGCTTTATGCCAGGGTCAGGATGATGTAGAAGTATATTGTCAGAAATTTAGGAAGTGGTCAGTACTCACTCTGTGGAATGAATCTGCACTAGCGGCTTTGTTCAGAAAGGGTCTCTCTGAAGCTCTTAAGGATGTAATGGTGGGATTTCCTATGCCTGCTGGTTTGAATGAGTCTATGTCCTTGGCCATTCAGATCGGTCGTCGCTTGCGCGAGCGTAAATCTGTGCACCATCTGGCGGTATTGTCTGAGAGTAAACCTGAGCCTATGCAGTGCGACAGGACTATGACTAAAGTAGAACGGCAAGAACACAGACGTCTGAACAGACTGTGTTTCTATTGTGGTGATTCTACTCATGCTATTTCTAATTGTCCTAAACGCACTAGGCGGTTCGATAGCTCTGCCGTTATTGGTACTGTACAGTCCAAATTCCTTTTGTCCATTACCTTAATGTGCTCTTTGTCATCGTATTCTGTCATGGCGTTTGTGGATTCAGGCGCTGCCCTGAATCTGATGGATTTGGATTATGCTAAACGTTGTGGATTTTTCTTGGAGCCTTTGCGGTGTCCTATTCCGTTGAGAGGAATTGATGCTACACCTTTGGCCAAGAATAAGCCTCAGTACTGGGCCCAGCTGACCATTTGCATGGCTCCTGCACATCAGGAAGTTATTCGCTTTCTGGTACTGCATAATTTGCATGATGTGGTCGTGTTGGGGTTGCCATGGCTACAAACCCATAATCCAGTATTGGATTGGAACTCTATGTCGGTAACCAGCTGGGGTTGTCAGGGAGTACATGGTGATGTTCCATTTTTGTCTATTTCGTCATCCATTCCTTCTGACATCCCAGAGTTCTTGTCGGACTTTCAGGATGTATTTGAAGAGTCCAAGTCTGATGCCCTACCTCCGCATAGGAATTGTGATTGTGCTATCGATTTGATTCCTGGTAGTAAATTCCCTAAGGGTCGTTTATTTAATTTGTCCGTACCTGAACACACCGCTATGCGCAGTTATGTGAAGGAGTCCCTGGAGAAGGGACATATTCGCCCATCGTCGTCACCATTGGGAGCAGGGTTCTTTTTTGTAGCCAAGAAGGATGGTTCGCTAAGACCGTGTATTGATTACCGCCTTCTTAATAAGATCACTGTTAAGTTTCAGTATCCCTTGCCATTGATTTCTGACTTGTTTGCTCGGATTAAGGGGGCTAGTTGGTTCACCAAGATAGATCTTCGTGGTGCGTATAATCTGGTGAGAATCAGGCAGGGAGATGAATGGAAAACGGCATTTAATACGCCCGAGGGTCATTTTGAGTATCTGGTGATGCCGTTCGGACTTGCCAATGCTCCATCTGTTTTTCAGTCTTTTATGCATGACATTTTCCGTGAGTATCTGGATAAATTCTTGATTGTTTACTTGGATGACATTTTGATCTTCTCAGATGATTGGGAGTCTCATGTGAAGCAAGTCAGAATGGTTTTCCAGGTACTGCGTGCTAATTCCTTGTTCGTGAAGGGATCAAAGTGTCTCTTCGGTGTGCAGAAAGTTTCATTTTTGGGGTTCATCTTTTCCCCTTCTACTATCGAGATGGATCCGGTTAAGGTTCAGGCCATCCAGGATTGGACTCAGCCGACATCTCTAAAAAGTCTGCAGAAATTCCTGGGCTTTGCTAATTTTTATCGTCGCTTCATCTGTAATTTTTCTAGCATTGCCAGACCATTGACCGATTTGACCAAGAAGGGTGCTGATTTGGTTAATTGGTCTTCTGCTGCCGTGGAAGCTTTTCAGGAGTTGAAGCGTCGTTTTTGCTGTGCCCCTGTGTTGTGTCAACCTGATGTTTCTCTTCCGTTCCAGGTCGAGGTTGATGCTTCTGAGATTGGTGCAGGGGCGGTTTTGTCACAGAGAGGTTCTGGTTGCTCAGTGTTCAAACCATGTGCTTTCTTTTCCAGGAAATTTTCTGCTGCTGAGCGTAATTATGATGTGGGCAACCGAGAGTTGCTGGCCATGAAGTGGGCATTCGAGGAGTGGCGTCATTGGCTTGAGGGTGCTAAGCATCGCGTGGTGGTTTTGACTGATCATAAGAACCTTACTTATCTTGAGTCTGCCAAGCGCTTGAATCCTAGACAGGCCCGTTGGTCGTTATTTTTTGCTCGTTTTGATTTTGTGATTTCATACCTTCCGGGCTCTAAAAATGTGAAGGCGGATGCTCTGTCTAGGAGTTTTGTGCCCGACTCTCCGGGGTTATCTGAGCCGGCGAGTATCCTCAAGGAAGGAGTCATTGTGTCTGCCATCTCCCCTGATTTGCGGAGAGTGTTGCAGAAATTTCAGGCTAATAAACCTGATCGTTGTCCGGCCAAGAAACTGTTCGTCCCTGATAGGTGGACTAGTAAAGTTATCTCTGAACTTCATTGTTCGGTGCTGGCCGGTCATCCAGGAATCTTTGGTACCAGGGAGTTGGTTGCTAGATCCTTCTGGTGGCCATCTCTGTCACGGGATGTGCGTGCTTTTGTGCAGTCCTGTGGAATTTGTGCTAGGGCTAAGCCCTGCTGTTCACGTGCCAGTGGGTTGCTTTTGCCCTTGCCGGTCCCGAAGAGGCCTTGGACACATATTTCGATGGATTTCATTTATGACCTTCCCGTTTCTCAAAAAATGTCGGTCATTTGGGTGGTCTGTGATCGCTTTTCTAAAATGGTCCATCTGGTGCCCTTGGTTAAATTGCCTTCCTCCTCTGATTTGGTGCCTTTGTTCTTCCAGCATGTGGTTCGTTTACATGGCATTCCTGAGAATATTGTTTCTGACAGAGGTTCCCAGTTTGTCTCGAGGTTCTGGCGAGCCTTTTGTGGTAGGATGGGCATTGACCTATCTTTCTCCTCGGCCTTCCATCCTCAGACTAATGGCCAGACCGAACGAACCAATCAGACCTTGGAAACATATCTGAGATGTTTTGTTTCCGCTGACCAGGATGATTGAGTGTCATTTTTGCCGTTGGCTGAGTTCGCCCTTAATAATCGGGCCAGCTCGGCTACCTTGGTCTCTCCATTTTTCTGCAATTCTGGGTTCCATCCTCGTTTCTCTTCAGGACAGGTTGAGTCTTCGGACTGTCCTGGTGTGGATTCTGTGGTGGACAGGTTGCAGCAGATCTGGACTCAGGTGGTGGACAATTTGACCTTGTCCCAGGAGAAGGCTCAGCTTTTCGCTAATCGCAGACGCCGTGTGGGACCCCGACTTCGTGTTGGGGATCTGGTTTGGTTATCTTCTCGTCATATTCCTATGAAGGTTTCCTCTCCTAAATTTAAACCTCGTTTTATTGGTCCGTATAGGATTTCTGAGATTCTCAATCCGGTGTCTTTTCGTCTGACCCTCCCAGACTCCTTTTCCATACATAATGTATTCCATAGGTCGTTGTTGAGGAGATACGTGGCACCTATGGTTCCATCTGTGGAGCCTCCTGCCCCTGTTTTGGTGGAGGGGGAATTGGAGTATATTGTGGAGAAGATTTTGGATTCTCGTGTCTCTAGACGGAAACTCCAGTATCTGGTCAAATGGAAGGGTTATGCTCAGGAAGATAATTCCTGGGTTTTTGCCTCTGATGTCCATGCCCCAGATCTTGTTCGTGCCTTTCATGTGGCTCATCCTGGTCGGCCTGGGGGTTCTGGTGAGGGTTCGGTGACCCCTCCTCAAGGGGGGGGTACTGTTGTGAATTCTGTGGCTGAGTTCACTTCTGTGGTCACAAGTGGTATTGCAGTCTCTGGGCTTCCTCCCTCAGGTGTTTTGGTGAGCTCGTTGGCTGCCTTGCTATTTAGCTCCACCTGAGTCTGTCTTCCTTGCTCCTTGTCAATGTTCCAGTGTTGGATCTGAGCTACTGCATCTTTCCTTGGGCCTGCTGCTCTGCTAGATAAGTGCTTCTAGTTTGTTTTCTGTTTTTTCTGTCCAGCTTGCTATTAACTTTTGCTGGAAGCTCTGGGAAGCAAAGGGGTGCACCGCCGTGCTGTTAGTTCGGCACGGTGGGTCTTTTTGCCCCTTTGCGTGGTTTTCGTTTTAGGGTTTTTTGTAGACTGCATAGTTCTCTTTGCTATCCTCGCTCTGTCTAGAATATCGGGCCTCACTTTGCTGAATCTATTTCATTCCTACGTTTGTCTTTTCATCTTGCTAACAGTCATTATATGTGGGGGGCTGCCTATTCCTTTGGGGTATTTCTCTGAGGTAAGTCAGGCTTGTATTTCTATCTTCAGGCTAGTCAGCTCCTCAGGCAGTGCCGAGTTGCATAGGTAGTTATAGGCGCAATCCACTGCTGCTTATAGTTGTGTGAGGATAGATCAGGTACTGCAGTCTACAGAGATTCCACGTCTCAGAGCTCGTCCTATTGTTTTTGGTTATTGCCAGATCTCTGTATGTGCGCTGATTACTGCACGCTGTGTTGCCTGATTGCCAGCCATAACAGGTTAGGGTTGGAGCTAGAATTGGGGGGTTTCCACTGTTTAGGTACATCAGGGGGTCTCCAAACACGACAGCCAATTTTGCGCTCAAAAAGTCAAATGGTGCTCCCTCCCTTCTGAGCTCTGCCGTGCACCCAAACAGTGGGTTACCCCCACATATGGGTCATCAGCGTACTCGGGATAAATTGGACAACAACTTCTGGGGTCCAATTTCTCTTGTTACCCTTGTGAAAATAAAAACTTGGGGGCTACAAAATCTTTTTTGTGGAAAAATATATATATATATTTTTTATGACTCTGCATTATAAACTTCTGTGAAGCACTTGGGCATTCAAAGTTCTCACTACACATCTATATGAGTTCCTTGGGGGGTCTAGTTTCCAAAATGGGGTCACTTGTGGGGGGTTACTACTGTTTAGGTACATCAGGGGCTCTGCAAGCGCAACATAACGCCCACAGACCATTCTATCTAAGTCTGCATTCCAAAAAGGCGCTCCTTCCCTTCCGAGCTCTGCCGTGCGCCCAAACAGTGGTTTACCCCCACATATGGGACATCAGCATACTCAGGATAAATTGGACAACAACTTTAGTGGTCCAATTTCTCCTGTTACTCTTGTGAAAATAAAAACTTGGGGGCTACAATATCTTTTTTGTGAAAAAAAAATATTTTTTATTTTCACGACTCTGCATTCTAAACTTCTGTGAAGCACTTGGGCATTCAAAGTTCTCACCACACATCTAGATAAGTTCCTTGGGGGGTCTAGTTTCCAAAATGGGGTCACTTGTGGGGGGTTACTACAGTTTAGGTATATCAGGGGCTCTGCAATCGCAACATAATGCCCACAGACCATTCTATCAAAGTCTGCATTCCAAAACGGCGCTGCTTCCTTCCGAGCTCTGCCGTGCGCCCAAACAGTGGTTTACCCCCACATATGGGGTACCAGCATACTCAGGACAAATTGGACAACAACTTTTGGGGTCCAATTTCTCTTGTTACCCTTGTGAAAATAAAAACTTGGGGGCTAAAAAATCTTTTTTGTGGAAAAAAAAATATTTTTTATTTTCACGACTCTGCATTATAAACTTCTGTGTGTGAAGCACTTGGGCATTCAAAGTTCTCACCACACATCTAGATAAGTTCCATGGGGGGTCTAGTTTCCAAAATGGGGTCACTTGAGGGGGATTTCTACTGTTTAGGCACATCAGGGGCTCTCCAAACGCGACATGGCGTCCGATCTCAATTCCAGCCAATTCTACATTGAAAAAGTAAAACGGCACTCTTTCTCTTCCAAGCTCTGCAGTGCGCCCAAACAGTGGTTTACCCCCACATTTTGGGTATCGACGTACTCAGGAGAAATTGCACAACAACTTTAGTGGTCTAATTTCTCCTGTTACCCTTGTGAAAATAAAAATTTGTGGGCAAAAAGATCATTTTTGTAGAAAAAATGCGATTTTTTTTTTCACGGCTCTACATTATAAACTTCTGTGAAGCACATGGGGGTTCAAAGTGCTCACCACACATCTAGATAAGTTCCTTAAGGGGTCTAGTTTCCAAAATGGGGTCACTTGTGGGGGGTTTCCACTGTTTAGGCACAACAGGGGCTCTCTAAACGTGACATGGCGTCCGATCTCAATTCCAGCCAATTCTGCATTGAAAAAGTCAAACGGCGCTCCTTCACTTCTAAGTTCTGCGGTGCGCCCAAAAAGTGGTTTACCCCCACATTATGGGGTATTGGCGTATTCAGGAGAAATTGCATAACAAAATTTATGGTTACATTTCTGTTTTTACACTTGTGAAAATAAAAAAAATGGTTCTGAATTAAGATGTTTGCAAAAAAAAGTTAAATGTTCATTTTTTGCTTCCACATTGTTTCAGTTCCTGTGAAGCACGTAAAGGGTTAATAAACTTCTTGAATGTGGTTTTGAGAACCTTGAGGGGTGTAGTTTTTAGAATGGTGTCACACTTCATTATTTTCTATCATATAGACCCCTCAAAATGACTTCAAATGTGATGTGGTCCCTAAAAAAAAATGGTGTTGTAAAAATGAGAAATTGCTGGTCAACTTTTAACCCTTATAACTCCCTAACAAAAAAAAAATTTGTTTCCAAAATTGTGCTGATGTAAAGTAGACATGTGGGAAATGTTATTTATTAACTATTTTTCATGACATATCTCTCTGATTTAAGGGCATAAAAATACAAAGTTTGAAAATTGCAAAATTTCAAAAAGTTCAATTTTTTTTGCGTTTTTTTTTTAATGAAGTAGTAGTTTTTGTTTTTATTATCATAATCATACTACTGATCCTAAGAATTAAAATTATTGAGTCATTTTTATCACATCGTGAACGGTATAAAAACAAAACCCGATAGTGGAATTGTTTTTTTTTTCGATTCCACCCCAAATTTTTTGATATTGACTGTTGTAATATAAAAAGATATGGAACTTGAACAAATATTTTTTTTTTTGCCTTTACTCCCTGGAATTAAGCAGTTGAATGAAACACAAAGTTGTACAAGAGCTGCATAAAATATTCTTGTCAGGTATTCTTAGTCTGCGAGCGTTCCTTAGCTACCCGCTTGGACAGCAGACACCGGAGCGTGCTGCTCATACTGGCATCCTCATATTTATAATTGAAGCCAATGAGCTATTTTTTTTGCCAGCAATTTTGAAATCAAAACTTCATTTTCTGCCAGGTCAACGCACAGATCCATGTTTTTACCATGACTAGATTGTTAGCCCTCAGCAACAGTCCTGTCGGCTTTAATATTATGTAAATTGTGGGTTTCCAAATAATCATTTTGCTGCCAACGCAAATAAACAGCTCTTTTTTTTTTTTAAATTAAAATACAATAAACTTAAATCTATACAAAAGCTACATATTCCGTTTCATAATACAAGGCGATCATACACAAAAAAAAAGAATTCACTCAGTTTTGCCAATATAAAAAAAAAACTCAATCTCTCCATTATCATAGTAACATAGTAACATAGTAACATAGTTAGTAAGGCCGAAAAAAGACATTTGTCCATCCAGTTCAGCCTATATTCCATCATAATAAATACCCAGATCTACGTCCTTCTACAGAACCTAATAATTGTATGATACAATATTGTTCTGCTCCAGGAAGACATCCAGGCCTCTCTTGAACCCCTCGACTGAGTTCGCCATCACCACCTCCTCAGGCAAGCAATTCCAGATTCTCACTGCCCTAACAGTAAAGAATCCTCTTCTATGTTGGTGGAAAAACCTTCTCTCCTCCAGACGCAAAGAATGCCCCCTTGTGCCCGTCACCTTCCTTGGTATAAACAGATCCTCAGCGAGATATTTGTATTGTCCCCTTATATACTTATACATGGTTATTAGATCGCCCCTCAGTCGTCTTTTTTCTAGACTAAATAATCCTAATTTCGCTAATCTATCTGGGTATTGTAGTTCTCCCATCCCCTTTATTAATTTTGTTGCCCTCCTTTGTACTCTCTCTAGTTCCATTATATCCTTCCTGAGCACCGGTGCCCAAAACTGGACACAGTACTCCATGTGCGGTCTAACTAGGGATTTGTACAGAGGCAGTATAATGCTCTCATCATGTGTATCCAGACCTCTTTTAATGCACCCCATGATCCTGTTTGCCTTGGCAGCTGCTGCCTGGCACTGGCTGCTCCAGGTAAGTTTATCATTAACTAGGATCCCCAAGTCCTTCTCCCTGTCAGATTTACCCAGTGGTTTCCCGTTCAGTGTGTAATGGTGATATTGATTCCCTCTTCCCATGTGTATAACCTTACATTTATCATTGTTAAACCTCATCTGCCACCTTTCAGCCCAAGTTTCCAACTTATCCAGATCCATCTGTAGCAGAATACTATCTTCTCTTGTATTAACTGCTTTACATAGTTTTGTATCATCTGCAAATATCGATATTTTACTGTGTAAACCTTCTACCAGATCATTAATGAATATGTTGAAGAGAACAGGTCCCAATACTGACCCCTGCGGTACCCCACTGGTCACAGCGACCCAGTTAGAGACTATACCATTTATAACCACCCTCTGCTTTCTATCACTAAGCCAGTTACTAACCCATTTACACACATTTTCCCCCAGACCAAGCATTCTCATTTTGTGTACCAACCTCTTGTGCGGCACGGTATCAAACGCTTTGGAAAAATCGAGATATACCACGTCCAATGACTCACCGTGGTCCAGTCTATAGCTTACCTCTTCATAAAAACTGATTAGATTGGTTTGACAGGAGCGATTTCTCATAAACCCATGCTGATATGGAGTTAAACAGTTATTCTCATTGAGATAATCCAGAATAACATCCCTCAGAAACCCTTCAAATATTTTACCAACAATAGAGGTTAGACTTACTGGCCTATAATTTCCAGGTTCACTTTTAGAGCCCTTTTTGAATATTGGCACCACATTTGCTATGCGCCAATCCTGCGGAACAGACCCTGTCGCTATAGAGTCCCTAAAAATAAGAAATAATGGTTTATCTATTACATCGAAACAGAACTCTTCTAATGAAAAGTGACCGCGAGCGGTAGCCTTGACCGAGCTGCAGCTCCATCATGCCCTGGAACTTTACAGGACAATCATGTCCCAGCTCCATTGTGCTATCCACAGGAGATTCTAATACGGCCTCCTCCTGCCCTGAATAATAGTTACATGCTGACCCTAGCAGCCCACTACCCTTGAACTTGACCTTACCACTGCACTTTCCTATCTGAGCCACTACAAGGAAGTTCCCGCTTTATACTAGCATTAGCCCACCCATTGTGGGCTTGTCCCAAACATTAACTGTATCTTATCCTATACCTTCAGCTAACTACTGTTAGTTTCATATAACAGTATGAACTAAGTCTATTATTCTTAACTTATACCCTAGATCCTAATCGATTCCCAAGACACTATATATATATATATATATATATATATATATATATATATATATATATATATAATATAGCTCTGGCAAAAATTAAGAGACCACCACATCAAAACCTTGTCATGGGCAGCCCAATCTCCAGACCTGAACCTCATTGAAAACCTCTGGAATGTAATGAAGAGGATGATGGAAAGTCACAAGCCATCAAACAAAGAAGAACTGCTTACATTTTTGCACCAGAAGCAGTGTGAAAGACTGGTGGAAAGCATGCCAAGACGCATGAAAGCTGTGATTAAAAATCATGGTTATTCCACAAAATATTGATTTCTGACCTCTTCCTGAGTTAAAACATTAGTATTGTTGTTTATGAACTTGTTTTCTTTGCATTATTTGAGGTCTGAAAGCACTGTTTGTTTGTTTTTTATTTTGACGTTTTCAGAAAAAAAATAAAAAAATTATTGCTTGGAAGTTCAGAGACGTTGTCAGTAGTTTATAGAATAAAAGAACAATTTACATTTTACTCAAAAATATACCTATAAAGAGGAAAATCAGAGAAACTAAACATTTTGCAGTGGTCTTCCCAGTCTTTTTAGTCTTGTCAGATTCTCCTAAACTATGCCAGGACTTTCCAACCTTTCCTACCACTGTGTCTCAAACTTACTAAGAGCTTTTTCTTTTCACATGTATCTTCTTTTGTAGCTAGTTACATTCAATGCATTTATTATTTCTAATAATATAGGTGGCTATTCCAGTAAGTAATGTTTCGCCAAAATTTAACTGGTATGATAAAATATTTTAGCAACAGCCAGTTATACATCCGTCATACCTGGTATTTCCCCTAATATATTCCAACAACCCCACTTTAGGATCTCTTGGTACTTTTATACCACACAGTCTATGAATCAATTCTATAACCTTCATCCAAAGGTCTCACAAGGTCATTAGTGTCAGGTCAGAGCATCTAGGAAAATTTGCATCTGTTTTCTGACCCATATACTTTTGAGAACTTCTTTGTGCCAAATTGAGAGATAAAAGTCTTGGAGATTCCAATACTTATTTCCATGCTTCCCTATTCTTCCTATAATAACTTCCATTTCTTTTATAGGTTCCATAATGTCTCCAATGTGTCTACATAACAGATTGTTACTTGTTATTAGCACTAGTTGAGTTTTAGTACATGGATAGCAAAGCTTTATTAGTCAGGTACACCACACGTGACTTCACCAGTAGTAACATGTTGGTAACCCCTCTGAAATCCTTATATCTACTTGTTTTATATTTCTTCTTAAAATGAATGTCTCATCATGAATAGGTTCAGAATTGTACACTATTATCTTTACAGTGGTCGGAGCCCGTTTTTTTCTGACAGTGAGTTTCAAATCACAGTATATACAGATTTAAATGTTGGCTGCCTCCTGTCACCACTAGAGGGAGCTGTGGAGCCTACTGCATACAGAAAACATATAAGCTTGAAAGCAGCAAGCAGCCTGCATGTCATCTTCTATATCTTTGTCTATGCAGAGGATGTAGAACTCTGTATCACAAAAATAAAGCTCTGACTCCTGCAAAATATATCAATGATCTTTCTTTCTCTTCTTACCATCTTTCACAGGAGAGTCGGAGACCCTCATAGTTATCAAATAGTTGACCTGCCTTGCTGAAATTGGCAGATTATGAGGACCTTTAAGGGGGTTGTCTAGGTAAAATAAAACTTTGCTTGGGAGACGGGATATGTAAAATAATAAACTCCGTCATACTCAGCTAACATCTCCCACCCGGATCCATCACAAGCCCTTCTGTGCTGCAGCAGTCCTATGGCTGCTTTTCCCGGCAGTGGCTTAAATAGAGTCAAATGGGCCTTGGCGCAAAGTTTGAACCTTGGCCCCTTCTAGCATATATGTAGCATTCTAGCACCTATAAAAGCATGCTTAATTGTCCCCTATGTGATAATGTCACCCTGTTCTGGCCCCTTCCTGTAATAATGTCCCTCATTCCACCCTCTTCCTGTAATAACGTCCCCCTCCTTGCCCCTTCCTGAATTAATGTGCCTCGTTCTTGGCCCCTTCCTATAATTTCCCCCATTCTATAACAATGTCCTCCATTCTGAGCCCCTTCCTGTTATAATGTCCTACATCCTGGTGTAATAAGTAGTGGTGCTTTAACTATAACTCCCAGTGTGACTCTATCGTGCTCTTCGACTGGCGCTCCTTTTTTGTTTCTTAGCCATTCTGGTATAATGTCCCCCATCCTGGGCGCCTTTGGAATGCCCGCTAGGACCGTGGGATACTCGGTACCGGGTCGGAACAGTTCTTAAAGGGGTGGTCATGGCGGCAGTGACCCAGTCCATGGCCCTGGGCGTCAAATTAAAGAGGATAAAGTGTAGTGGCAAATAAAGTCTAATGTAGTAATGTTCTTGATGCCACCTATGGTACTCGACCAGGAATGGCCGATGCTGCTTAAAGGGACCCACTGGGGCCGATGGTAATGCAGCTTAAATGGTTTTGCTCCCCACAGGTGGACCAGATGCCCCTGGGCTACCAGGACAGTCTATGAGGGGTTGTAGATGTTGAGGTGCAGGAAATAATTGGAAGACACAGGATTTGCAGTCTCTTTACCTTTTACTGGTGAAATTGCAGTCCAGGGCACAGATTACAGGTGATCGTTGAAATCTGGGCAGCCTGGAAATGGTTCGGAATCCCCCTAGCCAGTTGAGGTTGGAAGCCTTCCTTTCTGCGCTGAATTCTGGGTTCTTGAAAGCTTTCCTCAAGTCCCTCTCTCAATCTGTCCCTTTGGTGGAACACTACCCACATGGCAGGCAGCTCTAGCCTTTTTACAGGTGTCCCTTTCTCGTGCTGACTCTAGGCTCCAATCTGCTGCTGTGCCTTCGGGTGTCAGTTGTGGCTAGAAGACCTGCAAAGTCCTGCCCTCCAGTTTCTGCTGTGGGCATACAGTTCCCACACAACCTCGGACCCCGGTGTCCGGCTTCTTGTGCTCAATCCTGGGAGTGAGCTCAATCGCAGCTCCACTCCCAGTGTCTCTCTACTCACATGCTTCCTCTCCCTTCACTGTCTCACACAGACTGCCCATAACGCCTCCTCCAGACCAGAACTTATAGGGAAGCTACCCTGAAACCGGTTTAGAGCTCCCCCTTCTGGCCTGGAGTCAGGAAAGTGTTGTATGCTAGTGTTACCTGCTAAGGGGATTCCTTCTTGCTTCCAGGCATGGCATCACACTCTCCAGGAGGCAGGCAATACCACTGTGGCAACCGGATTCCTGGGGTGTCACACCTTCATGGTATAATGATGACCTCATCTTGGGCCCCTTCCTGTAATGATGTCCCTTGTTTTTCCCCAGAACATTTTAAAAAGAACTAAACTATTCTTCTTACCTTCCCCGCTCCTACGACGTGTAGTGTCTTCTTCCATAGCTGGCTCATAGGCCGGCATGCTGGCTTTGGCAGCATATTTCTACCAGGCGCCACCTGTGATGGACAAGCTAACTCCGGCAGCTGGCATCTGATGGGCTATCGGCTTGTGTTGCAATGCAGGGAACTGGCGGGACTCTGTGCCACAATACATTTTAGCTGAATGTGCGCCCAACGGCCATTATTACACCCCTGCGGTATAAATATCGGTATACTTGACTTCCGCTCTACTTCCATCTGGATTTTCCAAGACATTTTACGTTATCTAATCTTAGCTACTTACTCTAAGTTAATCATCATAGGCATCAAATTATAATTTTCTGGCCAAAATAAGTTAAATTAAGTCGAGTACTTATTTCCAATCCTCTGGAAAAATACAGTCCTTGGAAGCAAAATGTTCTTGGATCTTCTCATTGTGCTTAAGGTATCTCCAAGACAGAAGCTAATTAGATAACAAGGATCATGGAGATATAAACATTACTAATCACATCTTACAGAGCGGCTATCTATCCCTATACGGTTCTTCAAAGGGAATGTATCACCCATAGCATCTTTATTAATTAAAACCAGATAGATAACGAAACAAACTGTAAACATTTTTATAATCTGTTCTTATTTTCTGATTATCTATTTATTAATTCTATTTTCTGCACAATGTTCATGTGGGTCGTCCTCTGCGTGAATATTAAAACAGTCACATAGAAAAAACAATATACTCTGGCTTATTGACATCTATGGGAAAGTATTCTTTGATTTGTGCAGAGAGGAGGAGGAGGTGATCTATGACCATCATCTCTGTTGGGAATATTGGTTCCTGTGTTTTTATATACAGTGGGTATGGAGAATATTCAGATCCCTTTACATTTTTCACTCTTTCATTGCAGCCATTCGGTAAATTCAAAAAAGTTCATTTTTTCCTCATTAATATACACAGACATGTAGAATTTTTTGCAAGTTTATTAAAAAAGAAAACCTGAAATATGACATGGTCATAAGTATTCAGGCCCTTTGCTCAGTATTGAGTAGAAGCACCTTTTGAGCTAGTACAGCCATGAGTATTCTTGGGAATGATGCAACAAGTTTTTCACACCTGGATTTGGGGATCCTATGCCATTCTTCCTTGCAGATCTTCTCCAGTTCTGTCAGGTTGGATGGTGAACGTTGGTGGTCAGCCATTTTCAGGTCTCTCCACATCTGCTCAGTTGGGTTTAGGTCAGGGCTCTGGCTGGGCCAGTCAGGAATGGTCACAGAGTTGTTCTGAAGCCACTCCTTTGTTATTTTAGCTGTGTGCTTAGGGTCATTGTCTTGTTGGAAGGCGAACCTTTGGCCAAGTCTGAGATCCAGAGCCCTCTGGAAGAGGTTTTCATCCAGGATATCTCTGTACTTGGCCGCATTCATGTTTCCTTCCACTGCAACCAGTCATCCTGTCCCTGCAGCTGAAAAACACCCCATAGCATGATGCTGCCACCACCATGTTTCACTGCTGGGATTGTATTGAGCAGGTGATGAGCAGTGTCTGGTTTTCTCCACACACACCGCTTAGAATTATCACCAAAAAGGTCTATCTTTGTCTCATCGGACCAGAGAATCTTATTTCTCATAGTCTGGGAGTCCTTCATGTGTTTTTTTAGCAATCTCTATGCGGGCTTTCATATGTCTTGCACTGAGGAGAGGCTTCCGTCGGGCCACTCTGCCATAAAGGCTCAACTGGTGGAGGGCTGCAGTGATAGTTGACTTTGTGGAACTTTCTCCCATCTCGCTACTGCATATCTGGAGCTCAGCCACAGTGATCTTGGGGTTCTTGTTTACCTCTCTCACCCAGGCTCTTCTCCCACGATTGCTCAGTTTGGCTGGACGGCCAGATCTAGGAAGACTTCTGGTGGTCCCAAACTTCTTCCATTTAAGGATTATGGAAGCCACTGTGCTCTCAGGAACCTTGAGTACTACAGAAATTCTGTTGTAACCTTGGCCAGATCTGTGCCTTGCCACCATTCTGTCTGTGAGCTGTGAGGTCTTATATAGACAGGTGTGTGCTTTTCCAAATCAAGTCCTATCAGGTTAATTGCACACAGCTCTCCTACAATGAAAGAGTAGAACCATCTCAAGGAGGATCACAATGAAATGGACAGCATGGGACTTACATATAAGTGTCTGAGCAAAGGGTCTGAATACTTATGACTAGGGTTGAGCGAAACGGGTCGAACATTTTCAAAAGTCGCCGACTTTTGGCGAAGTCGAGTTTCATGAAACCCGATCCGACCCCTGTGCGTGGTCGGCCATGCGGTACGCGACTTTCGCGCCAAAGTCACGTTTCAATGACGCGAAAAGCGCCATTTCTCAGCCAATGAAGGTAAACGCAGAGTGTGGGCAGCGTGATGACATAGGTCCTGGTCCCCACCATCTTAGAGAAGGGCATTGCAGTGATTGGCTTGCTGTCTGCGGCGTCACAGGGGCTATAAAGGGGAGTTCCCGCCGACCGCCATGTTACTGCTGCTGATCTGAGCTTAGGGAGAGGTTGCTGCCGCTTCGTCAGAAGCAGGGATAGCGTTAGGCAGGGTCCATTAACCACAAAACCGCTTGTGCTGTAGCGATTTCCACTGCCCAACACCACCTTCGGTGTGCAGGGACAGTGGAAGCTCCTTTTTTTTTTTTTTTTCCTCAGCGCTGTAGCTCATTGGGCTGCCCTAGAAGGCTCCCTGATAGCTGCATTGCTGTGTGTACGCCGCTGTGCAAACCAACTGCTTTTTTCAAAGCACAAATCCTCTTGTTCCTTCCTTTCTGCACAGCTATCTTGTTTGTTTGTCCACACTTTTTATTTAATTTGTGCATCAGTCCACTCCTTATTGCTGCCTGCCATACCTGGCTGAGATTACTGCAGGGAGATAGTAATTGAAGGACAGTTCCTTTTTTTTTTTTTTTTTTTTTGGTGGGAGATTAAGATTGACATTTCTGCTAGAGTGCCATCTCTGTCTGTGTCATCTCTCACTCAGTGGGCCATAGAAAGCCTATTTATTTTTTTGCTTGATTTGGGTTCCAAAATCTACCAGAAAAAATCACAACATCAATCAGTGGGAGAAAAATATTGGCCTCAGGGCTTGTGTGCCACTCCTTACTCCTGTGTGTGCCATCTCTCACTCAGTGGGCCATAGAAAGCCTATTAATTTTTTTGCTTGATTTGGGTTCTAAATTCTACCTGAAAAAATCAATAAATCAATCAGTGGGAGATTAATATTGGCCTTTGGGCTTGTGTGCCAGTCCTAAGCGTGCCATCTCTCTCTCTCTCAGATAGTGGGCCATAGAAAGCCTATTTTTTTATTATTTTATTGGGTTTATAAATTTTCCCTGGAAAAAAAAAAAAAGTGGGAGATTAATATTGGCCTCTGGGCTTGTGTGCCAGTCCTGAGCGTGCCATCTCTCTCACAAATAGTGGGCCATAGAAAGCCTATTTATTTTTTTGGTTGATTTGGGTTCATAATTCTACCTTAAAAAATCAATCAATCAATCAGTGGGAGAAAAATATTGGCCTCAGGGCTTGTGTGCCACTCCTTACTCCTGTGTGTGCCATCTCTCACTCAGTGGGCCATAGAAAGCCTATTAATTTTTTGCTTGATTTGGGTTCTAAATTCTACCTGAAAAAATCATTAAATCAATCAGTGGGAGATTAATATTGGGCTTTGGGCTTGTGTGCCAGTCCTAAGCGTGCCATCTCTCTCTCTCAGATAGTGGGCCATAGAAAGCCTATTTATTATTATTTTTTTTATTGGGTTTATAAATTTTCCCTGGAAAAAAAAAAAAATGGGAGATTAATATTGGCCTCTGGGCTTGTGTGCCACTCCTGACTCCTGTGTGCGTCATCTGTCACTCAGTGGGCCCTAGAAAGCCTATTTTTTGTTTTATTTGTTTTCTAAATTCTCCCTGAAACAATCATTTTATTTTCTTTGGTTTCTAAATTATTCCTGAAAAAAATCATTTTTTTGGTATTTTTTTTTCTCTCAAGTCTCCCTGAAAAAAAAAAAAAAAATCTGTGGGAGATTCATATTGCCCCTTCTGCTTGTGTGCCAGTCTTGACTCCTGGGTGTGCCATCTCTCTCTCTCTCCCCAATTGTGGGCCATAGAAAGCCTATTAATTTTTTTGCTTGATTTGGGTTCCAAAATCTACCGAAAAAAATCACTAAATCAATCAGTGGGAGATTAATATTGGCCTCTGGGCTTGTGTGCCACTCCTGACTCCTGTGTGCGTCATCTGTCACTCAGTGGGCCCTAGAAAGCCTATTTTTTGTTTTATTTGTTTTCTAAATTCTCCCTGAAACAATCATTTTATTTTCTTTGGTTTCTAAATTATTCCTGAAAAAAATCATTTTTTTGGTATTTTTTTTCTCTCAAGTCTCCCTGGAAAAAAAAAAAAATCTGTGGGAGATTATTATTATTATTATTATTATTATTATACATTTTTATAGCGCCATTTATTCCATGGCGCTTTACATGTGAATACGGGGCAAATATAGACAAATACATTAAACATGAGCAGATAACAAGGCACACGAGTACATAAGGAGGGAGGACCCTGCCCGCGAGGGCTCACAGTCTGCAGGGGGTGGGTGAGGATACACTAGGAGAGGGAAGAGCTGGCTGTACGGCTGTTCAGTAGGTTGAGGATCACTGCAGGCTGTAGGCTTGTCGGAAGAGATGAGTCTTCAGGTTCTTTTTGAAGGTTTCTATGGTAGGCGCAAGTCTGATGTGTTGGGGTAGAGAGTTCCAGAGTATGGGGGAAGCACGGGAGAAGTCTTGGATGCGGTTATGGGAAGAAGAGATGAGAGGGGAGTAGAGAAGGAGGTCTTGGGAGGATCGGAGGTCGCGTGTAGGTAGGTACCGGGAGACCATGTCACAGATGTATGGAGGAGACAGGTTGTGGATGGCTTTGTATGTCAGTGTGAGGGTTTTGAACTGGAGTCTCTGGGCGATAGGAAGCCAGTGAAGGGCTTGACACAGGGGAGAGGCTGGGGAATAGCGGGGGGACAGGTGGATTAGTCGGGCAGCAGAGTGTAGGATGGATTGGAGTGGTGCCAGAGTGCTAGAGGGGAGTCCAGAGAGTAGGAGGTTGCAGTAGTCGAGGCGGGAGATGATAAGGGCATGCACTAGCGTTTTTGCAGTGTTGCGGTCAAGGAAAGCACGGATCCGGGAAATATTTTTGAGTTTGAGACGACAGGAGGAGGCAAGGGCTTGGATATGTGGCTTGAAAGAGAGGGCAGAGTCGAGGATCACCCCGAGGCACCGGGCGTGTGGGACTGGGGATAGTGAGCAGCCATTGACATTGATGGATAGGTCTGGTGGAGGGGTAGAGTGAGATGGGGGAAAGATGATGAATTCTGTTTTGTCCATGTTCAGTTGTAGAAAGCGAGCAGAAAAGATGGCTGATTCATATTGCCCCTTCTGCTTGTGTGCCAGTCTTGACTCCTGGGTGTGCCATCTCTCTCTCTCTCCCCAATTGTGGGCCATAGAAAGCCTATTATTTTTTTTAGCTTGATTTGGGTTCCAAAATTTACCTGAAAAAATCACTACATCAATCAGTGGGAGATAAATATTGGCCTCTGGGCTTGTGTGCCACTCCTGACTCCTGTGTGCGTCCTCTCTCACTCAGTGGGCCCTACAAAGCCTTTTTTTTTTTTTTTTTCCTAAATTCTCCCTGAAACAATCATTTCATTTTATTTGTTTTATAAATTCTTCTGTAAAAAATAATTTTTTTTTAATTTTTTTTTTTTCTGAAGTCTCCCTTTTAAAAAAAACAAACACAAATCAGTGGGAGATAAATATTTACATTTGCGCTTCAGTGACAGTCCTGCGTGTGTGCCATCTCATTTGTTGCCAACAACAACAGAGTGTGTAACATTGTGGCTGATTTTCGTTGTGGTCTCACCCACCTGTAAAGGGGTAGCTAAATCATACTGAAGTTATAGCTCACCGTGTAAGTTGTGTGACAGCAACAAATACCGTTCGTTTGTTAACGTTTTTAAAACAATGAGGAAGTCTGGTGGAAGAGGTCGTGGCCGGGGGCGTTCATTGTCAGCTGGTAATGAGGGTAGTGGTAGTGGTGGAGCATCAGCTGGTCGTGGGAAAAAAAATATTGCACCTAAGTCTGGAGCTGTGGAGCCAGGTTCGTCGTCTGGCTACACAAGGCCTCGAACGCTCCCTTTTCTGGGAGTAGGAAAACCGCTTTTAAAGCCGGAGCAGCAAGAGCAAGTTTTGGCTTATCTTGCTGACTCAGCCTCTAGCTCTTTTGCCTCCTCTCGTGAAACTGGTAAATGTCAAAGCAGCGCGTCGTTAGTGGATGTTCACGGTCAGGGACAAGTCGCTTCCTTGTCCTCTTCAGCAAAAACAACAACAGAGAAGAATGCAGCAGGCGACACAACGGGTTACTCCATGGAGCTCTTTACACATACCGTCCCTGGCTTAGAAAGTGAAGCAGTTAACAGTCCATGCCCATTACAAGTTGAATCTGACATGGAGTGCACTGATGCACAGCCACAGCCAGACTACTATCCTGGTCCTTTGACTCAGACCACAACATTGCCATCGCAGGGTGCTGATCAAGAATCAGACCCTGATGAGACTATGTTGCCCCATCACGAACGCTATACCACCGACCGCCACGGTGACACAGACGAAGTTGCACACGAGCTACAAGAAGAGGTAATAGATGACCCAGTTCTTGACCCCGATTGGCAGCCATTGGGGGAACAGGGTGCAGGCGGCAGCAGTTCTGAAGCGGAGGAGGAGGGGCCGCAGCAGGCATCAACATCGCAACAGGTTCCATCTGCCGGGCCCGTATCTTGCCCAAAACGCGTGGCAAAGCTAAAACCTGTTGGAGGACAGCGTGGCCATCCGGTTAAAGCTCAGTCTGCAATGCCTGAAAAGGTATCCGATGCTAGAAAGAGTGCAGTCTGGCATTTTTTTAAACAACATCCAATTGATCAGCGCAAAGTCATCTGTCAAAAATGTTCAACTACCTTAAGCAGAGGACAGAATCTGAAAAGTCTCAATACAAGTTGCATGCATAGACATTTAACCACCATGCATTTGCAAGCCTGGACTAACTACCAAACGTCCCTTAAGGTTGTAGCACCCTCGGCCAATGAAGCTAGTCAGCAACGCAACATCCCTTCCGGCAGTGTAGGGCCACCATTTTCCGCACCACCTGCAGTATCTGTGCAGGTTTCTTTGCCAGGCCAAAGCCTTCAGGGTCAGGGAATCACCAGTTTCGTAGTAGGAAACACTGCATCTAGGGCACCGGTGGCAACAATACCATCTCCCACCGTCTCTCAGTCTGCCATGTCCACCGGCACCCCCGCTAGTTCCACGATCTGCAGCTCTCCAGTCCAGCTCACCCTACATGAGACTATGGTTAGAAAAAGGAAGTACTTAGCCTCGCATCCGCGTACACAGGGTTTGAACGCACACATAGCTAGACTAATCTCGTTAGAGATGATGCCCTACCGGTTAGTTGAAAGCGAAGCTTTCAAAGCCCTGATGGACTACACTGTACCACGCTACGAGCTACCCAGTCGACACTTTTTTTCCAGAAAAGCCATCCCAGCCCTCCACCAGCATGTTAAAGAGCGCATCGTCCATGCACTCAGGCAATCTGTGAGCACAAAGGTGCACCTGACAACAGATGCATGGACCAGTAGGCATGGCCAGGGACGTTACGTGTCCATCACGGCACACTGGTTAAATGTGGTGGATGCAGGGTCCACAAGGGACAGCAAGTTTGGGACAGTTCTGCCTAGCCCACGGTCTAGGAAACAATTGGCTGTAGCCGTTCTCACCCCCTCCTCCTCCTCTTCGTCCTCCTGCAGAAGCGAGAGCTCGTCCACAGACCGCAGTCGCACAACCACTCCATCCGCAGCTGCCACTGTTGCACACCAGGTCTCCCATTATGGGGCAGCTACTGGCAAACGTCAGCAGGCTGTATTGGCTATGAAGTGTTTGGGCGACAACAGACACACCGCGGAAGTTCTGTCCGAGTTCTTGCAGAAAGAAACGCAGTCGTGGCTGGGCACTGTAGATCTTGAGGCAGGCAAGGTAGTGAGTGATAACGGAAGGAATTTCATGGCTGCCATCTCCCTTTCCCAACTGAAACACATTCCTTGCCTGGCTCACACCTTAAACCTGGTGGTGCAGTGCTTCCTGAAAAGTTATCCGGGGTTATCCGACCTGCTCCTCAAAGTGCGTGGACTTTGCTCACATATCCGCCGTTCGCCCGTACACTCCAGCCGTATGCAGACCTATCAGCGTTCTTTGAACCTTCCCCAGCATCGCCTAATCATAGACGTTGCAACAAGGTGGAACTCAACACTGCACATGCTTCAGAGACTGTGTGAACAGAGGCGGGCTGTTATGTTTTTGTGGGAGGATACACATACACGGGCAGGCAGTAGGATGGCAGACATGGAGTTGTCAGGTGTGCAGTGGTCGAAGATTCAAGACATGTGTCAAGTCCTTCAGTGTTTTGAGGAATGCACACGGCTGGTTAGTGCAGACAACGCCATAATAAGCATGAGCATCCCCCTAATGCGTCTGCTGATGCAAAGTTTGACGCACATAAAGGATCAGGCGTCTGCAGCTGAGGAAGAGGAAAGCCTTGATGACAGTCAGCCATTGTCTGGCCAGGGCAGTGTACAGGACGAGGTAGCGGGCGAAGAGGAGGACGAGGAGGATGATGGGGATGATTATATTTTTAATGAGGAAGCTTTTCCGGGGCCACTGGAAATTGGTGGCGCGGCAAGGCCGGGTTCTGGTTTTTTGAGGGACACAAGTGACGTGGATTTGCCTGAAACTGCCCCTCAACCAAGCACAACCGCAGATTTGAGAACTGGAACTTTGGCCCACATGGCGGATTATGCCTTACGTATCCTCAAAAGGGACACACGCATAACTAAAATGATGAATGATGACGATTACTGGTTGGCCTGCCTCCTTGATCCTCGCTATAAAGGCAAATTGCAAAATATAATGCCACATGAGAACTTGGAACTAATATTAGCAACCAAACAATCAACTCTTGTTGACCGTTTGCTTCTGGCATTCCCTGCACACAGCGCCCGTGATCGCTCTCACACGAGCTGCAGGGGCCAGCAGACCAGAGGAGTTAGAGGGGCAGAAATCAGAAGTGGCGTTGGCCAGAGGGGTTTTCTGACCAGGTTGTGGAGTGATTTTGCTATGACCGCAGACAGGACAGGTACTGCAGCATCAATTCAAAGTGACAGGAGACAACATTTGTCCAGTATGGTTACAAACTATTTTTCATCCCTTATCGATGTTCTCCCTCAACCGTCATTCCCATTTGATTACTGGGCATCAAAATTAGACACCTGGCCAGAATTGGCAGAATATGCATTGCAGGAGCTTGCTTGCCCGGCAGCTAGTGTCCTATCAGAAAGAGTATTCAGTGCTGCAGGTTCAATACTAACAGAAAAAAGGACTCGTCTGGCTACCCAAAATGTAGATGATCTAACCTTCATTAAAATGAACCACAACTGGATTTCGAAATCTTTTGCCCCACCTTGCCCGGCTGACACCTAGCTTTCCTATGAAAAGGTCTTGCCTGTGGACTATTCTGAATGCCTTTTCCAATCTCGTAATTTTCAGCACCTGATTGTCCAGCATACGACATGTTTACACCTCACTAAATGGCCAAACTCCCCACACGAGGCCGTGGTATCGACACTTGGCGACAGCACCCGTGAGAGTGCAGTTTGTCTGAAGAGGTGGGTGAGCCCGCTTTTGGTCGACGGCACTGCCACTGGGTCCCTCCTAGTACAATAAAGTGTCTCTGGCGGTGGTGGTGCGCACCCAACGTCAGACACACTGTTGTAATATGAGGGGCCCTGGGCCTGTACCGCCGGCCACAAGACAGTTTCCCCCCACCCCAGCTCAAACAGTGCTCTACCACTTGCAAAATTATCTCACAGCTCCACCAATGTTTAGTCTATGCGCTAACATCCTTCAATGCCTGCCACTGACAATACCATTGTATTGACATTTTTGTTATGTTAGGCCTTCGATGCCTGTCTGTGGTCACTCCTTCCACTAGGCCTCCACTGACCACACCACTGCTGCCTGTGTACCCCTGGAACCAATTTAAAATTGCCTACAGCCATGTGTTATTATTTTAGGCCTCCGATGCCTGTCTGCGGTGACTCCTTCCACTAGGCCTCCACTGACCACACCACTGCTGCCCGTGTACCCCTGGAACCAATTTAAAATTGCCTACAGCCATGTGTTATTATTTTAGGCCTTCGATGCCTGTCTGCGGTGACTCCTTCCACTAGGCCTCCACTGACCACACCACTGCTGCCCGTGTACCCCTGGAACCAATTTAAAATTGCCTACAGCCATGTGTTATTATTTTAGGCCTTCGATGCCTGTCTGCGGTGACTCCTTCCACTAGGCCTCCACTGACCACACCACTGCTGCCCGTGTACCCCTGGAACCAATTTAAAATTGCCTACAGCCATGTGTTATTATTTTAGGCCTCCGATGCCTGTCTGCGGTGACTCCTTCCACTAGGCCTCCACTGACCACACCACTGCTGCCCGTGTACCCCTGGAACCAATTTAAAATTGCCTACAGCCATGTGTTATTATTTTAGGCCTTCGATGCCTGTCTGCGGTGACTCCTTCCACTAGGCCTCCACTGACCACACCACTGCTGCCCGTGTACCCCTGGAACCAATTTAAAATTGCCTACAGCCATGTGTTATTATTTTAGGCCTTCGATGCCTGTCTGCGGTGACTCCTTCCACTAGGCCTCCACTGACCACACCACTGCTGCCCGTGTACCCCTGGAACCAATTTAAAATTGCCTACAGCCATGTGTTATTATTTTAGGCCTTCGATGCCTGTCTGCGGTGACTCCTTCCACTAGGCCTCCACTGACCACACCACTGCTGCCCGTGTACCCCTGGAACCAATTTAAAATTGCCTACAGCCATGTGTTATTATGTTAGGCCTTCGATGCCTGTCTGCGGTGACTCCTTCCACTAGGCCTCCACTGACCACACCACTGCTGCCCGTGTACCCCTGGAACCAATTTAAAATTGCCTACAGCCAGCCCAATTTTTTTATTTTAGGCCTTCGATGCCTGTCTGCGGTCCATTCTTTCAACTACTACTACACTGACCAGGGCACTGCTGCCCGTGTACCCCTGGAACCAACATCAGAAAATATAAAAATAAGTATTTTGCTTACAAAAAAGAAAATACTGGAGAGATATCAAATGCAGACATTTTAACATTAAAAACAAACACACAACTAAAATCTGGTACAGTACTAAAAATGGCCACCAGCTACAATTACTTTCTCCTACAAGTAGTTAACTGAAAGGTTTTTTCAATTGAAAACACACATATGGCATCCACCGAGTGTTGTCCTGTCGCGTCTTCTTTATATTATTGCCGAGAAGATGCAAAACAATGAAAATAATAAAATCATTAATTACCAAAATAATAGAGAAAGTCAACACCACATTGCAAATAAACATTCATTCCAAATAAAGAAGCAGGGCGCGTCCGAGGGTGAGTATATACCTAATAAGAATATAATCACCCTCGGACGCGCAATGCTTATTTCCAACAGCCTTCCTTCCTAAGAATCAGCCCTTCCGTGGTGTAGAGAGACGTTGTGTTACACTCCAAGGTGTTCCCCAGGTTGCCTTTCCTGAGCTTCGATCTTCCGGCTCTCGTTTAGTAGTTGTTGGAAACTACGCTGCATTAGGCCTTCAAATTGGGTATGGGGTGTAGAGAGATGGTGTGTTCCACTCCAAGGTGTTCCCCAGGTTGCCTTTCCTGAGCTTCGATCTTCCGGCTCTCGTTTAGTAGTTCTTGGAAACTACGCTGCATTAGGCCTTCAAATTGGGTATGGGGTGTAGAGAGATGGTGTGTTCCACTCCAAGGTGTTCCCCAGGTTGCCTTTCCTGAGCTTCGATCTTCCGGCTCTCGTTTAGTAGTTGTTGGAAACTACGCTGCATTAGGCCTTCAAATTGGGTATGGGGTGTAGAGAGATGGTGTGTTCCAATCCAAGGTGTTCCCCAGGTTGCCTTTCCTGAGCTTCGATCTTCCGGCTCTCGTTTAGTAGTTCTTGGAAACTACACTGCATTAGGCCTTCAAATTGGGTATGGGGTGTAGAGAGAGGGTGTGTTACACTCCAAGGTGTTCCCCAGGTTGCCTTTCCTGAGCTTCGATCTTCCGGCTCTCGTTTAGTAGTTCTTGGAAACTACACTGCATTAGGCCTACAAATTTGGTATGGGGGAAACATTGGCGCATCTGCGGTCCCTCCTTCCTCTCGGCCTCCACTGACCTGTCTACTGCTGCCCGTGTTCCCCTGGAACCAATTTTAAATTGCCTACAGGCAGCCCAATTTATTATGTTAGGGCTTCGAAGCCTGTCTGCGGTCCCTCCTTCCACTAGGCCTCCACTGACCTGTCTACTGCTGCCCGTGTACCCCTTGAACCAACATCATAAAATAAAAAAAAAAAAGTATTTTGCTTATAAAAAAGAAAATACTGGTGAGATATCAAATGCAGACATTTTAACATTAAAAACAAACACACAACTAAAATCTGGTACAGTACTAAAAATGGCCACCAGCTACAATTACTTTCTCCTGCAAGTAGTTAACTGAAAGGTTTTTTCAATTGAAAACACACATATGGCATCCACCGAGTGTTGTCCTGTCGCGTCTTCTTTATATTATTGCCGAGAAGATGCAAAACAATGAAAATAATAAAATCATTAATTACCAAAATAATAGAGAAAGTCAACACCACATTGCAAATAAACATTCATTCCAAATAAAGAAGCAGGGCGCGTCCGAGGGTGAGTATATACCTAATAAGTATATAATCACCCTCGGACGCGCAATGCTTATTTCCAACAGCCTTCCTTCCTAAGAATCAGCCCTTCCGTGGTGTAGAGAGACGTTGTGTTACACTCCAAGGTGTTCCCCAGGTTGCCTTTCCTGAGCTTCGATCTTCCGGCTCTCGTTTAGTAGTTCTTGGAAACTACACTGCATTAGGCCTTCAAATTGGGTATGGGGTGTAGAGAGAGGGTGTGTTCCACTCCAAGGTGTTCCCCAGGTTGCCTTTCCTGAGCTTCGATCTTCCGGCTCTCGTTTAGTAGTTGTTGGAAACTACGCTGCATTAGGCCTTCAAATTGGGTATGGGGTGTAGAGAGAGGGTGTGTTACACTCCAAGGTGTTCCCCAGGTTGCCTTTCCTGAGCTTCGATCTTCCGGCTCTCGTTTAGTAGTTCTTGGAAACTACACTGCATTAGGCCTACAAATTGGGTATGGGGTGGAGAGAGATGGTGTGTTACACTCCAAGGTGTTCCCCAGGTTTCCTTGCCATTGCTTCGGTCTTCCGACTCTCGTTTAGTAGTTGTAGAAAAGTACACTGCATTAGGCCTACAAAATGGGTATGGGGTGGAGAGAGATGGTGTGTTACACTCCAAGGTGTTCCCCAGGTTGCCTTTCCTGAGCTTCTATCTTCAGGCTCTCATTAAATTGTGGTTAAATGGAACAACTGCATTTGGCGTACTAGTTGGTTTGGGGCCTACTATCGGTGTCTGCCACTCCTTGCTGTTCTCCTGGTTTCCTGTCCTGAAATTCCATTTTCAGGCTCTCGTTAAGTAGTTGTTAATGTTAGACTGCATTTGGCCTACTAGTTGGGTTGGGGCCTACTATCGGTGTCTGCCACTCCTTGCTGTTCTCCTCCACTGAACAAAGCTGTGCCGCCTGTTTACTACGGTTGCCAATTTTGAACTGCATTTCGACTACTTACTGATTTGGCCCTACTCTCTGTGTCAGCCTCTCATTCCAGTTGTCCTCCACTGCAATGCCCCCTGGTTATTCCTGTGTTACCAATTTTGAACTGCATTTAGCCCACTTTATTCTTTGGGCCTATATCTGTGTTTCCACTTCATCGTGCCCATTGCCCAGCCAGTGATAGATGAGTCTGCCGGTACATTGACCCATAACGCAACATTCTCCGTGCATGCTACACAACAACATTGTGACCCTGCTGAAAGTCAGGTTGCTCTTCCCGCATACCATACCACCTTACACGGGGACAAAGAGGAAGGTGCAGATGAAAGTGCAGGTTCCTTCATCAGGTGGGGGGAGGAATACTAGTTGGCGACGTCACTGGCACAGGGCCTCTCATAGTACGCAAAAGTGTTGCTGCCGGTGGGAGGCGCCCCCACCGTGCAAACACACCGCTGTACTTTGAGGGGCCCTGTGCCAGTGCCAATGCCAACAAGTGGGCCCCCCCTGCTTGCTCAGGATCACAGCACTTGCAAAGTTGAAATACTTACCTCTCCCTGCTCCACTGCCGTGACGTGGTCCAGATTTCCTGGGCCCACTAATTACTTGAACCAGCCCTACCCCACACAACTTTAGCCAAATGACCCCCAATTTCAAATGCCTTCCAATTGTTATAAGGTAAATTACGCTTGACAAGCTTCATTAAGAAGAATGGATGGTTTTTACATTAAAATGGGCACTCTAGGTGTTTTCCTGGCCCCCACTCACTGCCGACTATGCTGCCCCATTGACTTGCATTGGGTTTCGTGTTTCGGTCGATCCCGACTTTACGTCATAATCGGCCGATTTCACTCGACCCGACTTTTCAGATAGTCGGGTTTCGCGAAACCCGACTCGACTCTAAAAAGGTCAAGGTCGCTCAACTCTACTTATGACCATGTGATATTTCAGTTTTTCTGTTTTAATAAATATGCAAAAATTTCTGCATTTCTGTTTTATTTTCAGTCAAGATGGGGTGCAGAGTGTACATTAATGAATTTATCAAATGGCTGCAATGAAACACAAAGCGAAAAATAAAAGGGGTCTGAATACTTTACGTACCAACTGTATGTATATATATAATATATATATATATATATATATATATATATATATAAAGAGAGAGAGAGAGAGAGAGAAATGAGAAAAAAAGCCAACCAGCACTCCTAATGTGAACACGTGCAAGCTTTTTTTCATAAAACTTACAGTTAGGCTGCTTTCACACATCAGGTTTTTGGTTTCAGGCACAATCCGGCAAATTTGCTAAAAAACGGATCCGGTGTAAATAGTGAAAAAACGGATGCAAACTGATGCACCGGATCCGTTTTTTAGCTAGATCCGGCTCTATGTACTGCGCATGTTTTTTGAGGAGAGAGAGAGAGAGATTTCTCCATGCTAGAATCAAAAACAAAGCAAAGCTTCTGGGCATGCTCAGTGTGTTAAAAACGGATTCGGTCGCCGGAAATGTTCTTTCACACATCAGTTCCATGCGTTTATTGCCGGAAACGTCCCTTCAGGCTTTTTTGCCGGACACAAAAAACGTTGCAGGAGACGTTTTTTGTGTCCGGGAAAAAAGCCTGAAGGGACGGATCCGGCACAAAACGGATGAAACGCATGTCCTTCAGGCACAATCCGGCAGTAATACAACTCTATGGGAAAAAAACAGATCAGGCATCAGAAAAAAACTGATCCAGATTGTGCCTGAAACTGCCGGATTGTGCCTGAAACCAAAAACCTGATGTGTGAAAGCAGCCTAACTGTAAGTTTTATGAAAAAAAAAATTTTGAAAAAATTTTCTTTGTGAAAAAATATTTTGAGAAGTATAATTCATATTGAATATTTGTTTGTGTTTTCACATGGCCTAGATTCATGTACATGTGCTGCTGTGTTCTTTTTTTATCTATATGATACAGCTTGCAGCTCGCACGTGTTCACATTAGGAGTGCTGGTTGGCTTTTTTTTTTCTTTCTCTATTTAATGTATGGATGTGGCTGCATCCAGACTGATCGTGCACTCCTCCCATTGACCTTGCAGGTGGCGGTAATCAACTCTACTTGCCCATAAATTGTAGGTTTAGCCCAGAGTGACATGTTTTGTCCAGAGTTGTAGGCTGGTGGCCCAAGAGTGGCATGTATGGTAGAGTAGGACCCATCAGAGGGAGATCACCTTGCCGTGGTTGATGGGCACACATGAATTGGCCAATTTATGCGCTAAGAATCTTCATTTCATCTATAACTGTAAGTTTTATGAAAAAAATTTTGTTTAAAATTTATTTGTGAAAAAATATTTTTGAGAAGTATAATTCAATTGAATATTTCTTTGTGTTTTCACATGGCCTAGATTCATGCACATGTGCTGCTGTGTTCTATATATATATATATATATATATATATATATATATATATATATATATATATATATATATATATATACACACACACACACACACACCGGTATATACACACATCATATATGACTCCTGAAAAAGGTTGTTCTGCAAAACTGTAAGTGTCAACCTAATATTTGTGGTCTTAATAGAGTGAAAACTAACATTTTTTAAGTATTTTTTTAATACATAATGCACAATTTTCTTATTGTATCTTCCATCAAAGGGATGTTGAATCTAATATTGATTTTTGTCCTAAATATCTTTATATTTAATATATTCATATAATAGTTTTCTAACATGATTTAATTAGAAAGTCCCTCATTTGAGAATCCCCAATGCATGACTAGATACTCCAATGAGATGGCATCATGGGGGCAGAGGCTGCAGTCACTTCTGCAACCTCTGTCCCCATCATGTAATGAAGCCTCATGAGGGATGTCTGTCTCATGGACTGAGCTAGTCCCTGCTGTTTTGAGCATGTGTCGGTTGTCATTTCCGAAATATGCTTAGTATCAGTTCCCTCCTCACTGTGCAATATTCTTTCTAGTGTACAGTGACTGTGCGCTCCCTTGCTGGCTCTAATTAGAAGCGACCCGGCAACAGAGCACACTGTCAGTGCCCATTGTAAGGTGAGAACATGGCAAGCATAGACCATCCCTGCCCCTGAAAGTGATGTCTGTTTCGGGGGGAAGAACTAGTCTCTGCTAAACCATTCTCATTCTTCTGGAATCAGGGTATGTGTCTCTACATCATGCTGCTGTCAGATTACATAGCAAGTCCTTCTTTTGGATTCCTTGTAAAGGCATTCTACAGTACTGTGATACAGATGACCTACCATTAGACTAGACAGAGGTCGATCCTCAAAGCCCAAGGTTAGGGTGGGCACACCACACAGACAAAGAGCATCAGTGCAGCAGGAAGTTCAGGCATGCAGAAAATAGGTAGAAGAGGTACTGGAAGGTGAGCAGGACAAGTGACATCCTAGAATCCACAGGCGTACACATAACAGAGATCCTAGAAGACCAGAAACAGGTAGCAGAGGTACTGGAAGCTGCAGGTGGACAGGAGATGACCTGGAATCCACGAGCAGACACATAGCAGAGGTCCTGGCAGCACAGTGGTTCAGTGATTAGCACTGTTGCTTTACAGCACTGTGGTCCTGGGTTCAAATCCCACCAAGGACGACATCGGCCAGGAGTTTGTATGTTCTCCCCGTGTTTGCATAGGTTTCCTCCAGGTTTTTTGTTTTTGTCCCATACTCCAAAGACATACTGATAGGGAATTTAGATTGTGAGCTCCACTGGAGACAGCATTGACAATATCTGTAAAGCACTGGGGAATGTGATGGATAAGTAAGCATAATAAATAATAGTCCTGGGTCGAACCGGGTACCAGAGGTACTGGATTCCACGGACAGGAGTCCTGAAACAGGTAAGAGAGGTCCTGGAGACCACAGAGAGGTAGCAAAAATCCATCACACCGCAGACAGATAATAGATGTCCTGGAAGACTGGAAACAGGTAGCAGAGTTCCTGGAAGACCGCGAACCAGTAACAGTTCCTGAAAGACCAGAATAGATAGCCGAGGTCCTGTAAGCTGCAAGCAGACAGGAGACGTCTTGGAATGTGAATATGTAGCAAAGGTCCTAAAAGACCGGGAACAGGTAGTAGACAGAACTCCTGAGAAACTAGAAAGTCTGAACCAGGTGTGTGTCTTGGTGGGTCTCATATAGGCCCAGGCAAATAATCATATGGGATAACGACGTGACATTTTCAAAGCCCAATGTGGAGCACCACAGAGTTCAGTGGACCTGGGTGATAGCAAAGCCCCAATCAGAGAGGGGTGCTGAACAGACAGTCGTAACAATCCATGATTTCAGCATAAACTTGGGACCATAGGTTTAACAATTTTTTCATTCACAGAATACAAAATGTGGGCTTTCCTATACGAGTTATCCATCTATAATATAACGCTGGGAGCGTCACTCTGTCCGAAGCCTTTATAGACTGCGCAAGCGCAAGCACCGGCGCAGTCTGGACAGCACAGAGTGACGCTCCCAGGAGATCGCGGTATGCGTAAACACTGAACGCACACCACAATCTCCAACGGATAGCAGGGACGCGCCAGGAGGGTAAGTATCACCTATATTCACATGTCCCCCGTTCCAGCGCTGCGTGCGGCTCCGTCTAACGGGTCATCTGCCTGTGACATTCACAGTTCAGAGGGCGCGATGACGCGCTTAATGCGCGCCGCCTTCTGACTGAACAGTCACAGCCAGAGGAGCCGGAAGACGGAGCGGACGCAGCGCTGGATCAGGGCCAGGTGACTATAGCAAGTGCTGGGGGGCCTGAGCTAGCGGCGACTCCGGCACCTGACCCCCACAGCATGCCGGTGTCCCCGCCTGCTCAGGCCCCACAGCGCTCGGCGCCCAGCGACGATAGGTGAGTATGCTATTTTTTTTTTCATATATCGCAGCAGCATACGAGGCATACACTATGGAGCATTTTATGGGGCCATCAACCATAATGGAGCAGTGTACGGGGCATACACTATGGAGCATCTTATGGGGGCCATAAACCATAATGGAGCAGTGTTCGGGGGCATGTACTATGGAGCATCTTATGGGGGCCATAAACCATAATGGAGCAGTGTTCGGGGGCATATACTATGGAGCATCTTATGGGGCCATAAACCTTTATGGAGCAGTGTACGGGGCATATACTATGGAGCATCTTATGGGGGCCATAAACCTTTATGGAGCAGTGTACGGGGCATATGGATGGGAGCAGCAAATTACAGAACGGTGGCCCAGGATGGAGCAGCACATGACAGAACGAGGGCATGTCAGGATGGGAGCAGCACATGACAGAACAGGGGCGCAGGATGGGAGCAGCACATGACAGAACGGGGGCGCAGGATGGGAGCAGCCCATGACAGGATGGAGACCATATACCAACATAAATGCTCGCCACCCGGGCGTAGAACGGGTTCAATAGCTAGTAAATATATGTGCATGTTTAATATCTTACAGTTTCTTCTGGCTTCCAGCCTTTGCTATACATACGGCATGTGTTTTTCATTACACAGTTAAAGGTTACACATTAACGGCTTTACTCATTTTTACACCTATTAGAATACAGTATTCAAAGTTTTTTTTTTATGTTTTCAATTACGCTCATCTCTTAGTAAAGGTGATTTTCGCTGAGGTCGTGGGAAAGTGGAACACACTTGTGTGGTATGCTAATCCAATATGTTTGGGAAAGCAGTAGCTTTATTGCTTTATCGGGAATAATTTTTTACACACCTTTGCTAAGGGTGGTCCAATACTTTCCTGATTGTCCTAATGAAATTAAGGTTGGTGGTATCAGCCATGAAAACAGCGGCCCCTAAAAGGAATCACAACACGGAGCTGATATCTATGTTTTTGTTTCTTATCATCGTAACCTTCAAAAACCTGACAAGGTCTGGTGCCAAATATTAATATTATTTCAAGTTCTCATTTTTCTCCTCTGTGTTTTCTCATCTTACCTAACAATTCCTTCCAAAAGTATGGTTTGCTTTTTAGGATAACCTAACTTGTGCCACCTGGAAGAAGTGGGGATCTCAAAGAAAAGAAGGAAAGAAAATCTCATTCCTATAAACTAGTTTGTATCTCTTTATACCTTCTCTGTGGAAGAGGTTCTCCTGCCTGAACAATAAAGTGTCAAGGGACCTTCTGTTCTCCTCCACATTGGTAGTTGGAAAAAAATTCCTTAATATCATTTACAACACCAATGATGTAAAACCTGTTGTCCACTGCTTCCAACGTCCTTTCATAAAAGACATGCAAGCATCTCTTGAAAAGGAGAAGCGATGAAGGAGAACCTCTGATGGACAGGTATCACCTTCTGGTTTCCTTGTCATGTCTCATTGTTTGAGTATTATATAGACAGTATTGTATTGTCATTGTATCATCATTATATTGCTGTTTCATTGCCCTCTTTAGAAGTCTGTCCTTCTTTCTCTGTCTCTCCCTCTAGCTCTGATGTAGCTCTGATATCAGCAGAGGCGTAGCTAGGGTTTTGGTCCACGGGGGGCGAAGCATCTGAGTGAGCCCCTAACCAGGTAACCTTGATTACAATTCGGTGACAAGCCCTAATACTGGAGGAGAACCTCAGCAGATGACCGCGCTGTTACTGAAGATAATCTCTATATAAAGACCAATATGGATATTACCACCATATGGTCAGTGGTAAATACCAGCCCTACAGAAAATATAACAGATCACTGCACAGTGACAGATAATGACATACTGCTGACATCCTTTCTGATGGAATTCTTAATTTTTCCCGTCTTTTCCATCTGGCCCAGACCGACATGACAACTTCTTCCAGCCAGGACTCAACTGCAGAAAATACAACAAAGATACATTTCACTTCTCATATTCCAGCCCCATCACCATCTATTAGCAAACCTGCACAAACTCCTCATCCTGCTGATACCCCAATACTGAGAAACTGATGCCCTGTGTGTCCCTATTACTGCACCTGATACCCCAATACTGAGCCGCTGCTGCCGTATGTGTCCCTATTACTGCCCCTGATACCCCAATACTGAGCCGCTGCTGCCGTATGTGTCCCTATTACTGCACCTGATACCCCAATACTGAGCCGCTGCTGCCGTATGTGTCGCTATTACTGCCCCTGATACCCCAATACTGAGCCACTGCTGCCGTGTGTGACCCTATTACTGCCCCTGATACCCCAATACTGAGCCGCTGCTGCCGTATGTCTCCCTATTACTGCCCCTGATACCCCAATACTGAGCCGCTGCTGCCGTATGTGTCCCTATTACTGCCCCTGATACCCCAATACTGAGCCGCTGCTGCCATATGTGTCCCTATTATTGCACCTGATACCCCAATACTGAGCCGCTGCTGCCGTATGTGTCCCTATTACTGCACCTGATACCCCAATACTGAGCCGCTGCTGCCGTATGTGTCCCTATTACTGCACCCGATACCCCGATACTGAGCCGCTGCTGCCATATGTGTCCCTATTACTGCACCTGATACCCCAATACTGAGAAACTGATGCCCTGTGTGTCCCTATTACTGCACCTGATACCCCAATACTGAGCCGCTGCTGCCATATGTGTCCCTATTACTGCACCTGATACCCCAATACTGAGCCGCTGCTGCCGTATGTGTCCCTACTACTGCACCTGATACCCCAATACTGAGCCGCTGCTGCCGTATGTGTCCCTATTACTGCACCTGATACCCCAATACTGAGCCGCTGCTGCCATATGTGTCCCTATTACTGCACCTGATACCCCAATACTGAGAAACTGATGCCCTGTGTGTCCCTATTACTGCACCTGATACCCCAATACTGAGCCGCTGCTGCCATATGTGTCCCTATTACTGCACCTGATACCCCAATACTGAGCCGCTGCTGCCGTATGTGTCCCTACTACTGCACCTGATACCCCAATACTGAGCCGCTGCTGCCGTATGTGTCCCTATTACTGCACCTGATACCCCAATACTGAGTCCTGCTGCCGTATGTGTCCCTATTACTGCACCCGATACCCCAATACTGAGAAACTGATGCCCTGTGTGTCCCTATTACTGCACCTGATACCCCAATACTGAGCCGCTGCTGCCATATGTGTCCCTATTACTGCACCTGATACCCCAATACTGAGCGCTGCTGCCGTATGTGTCCCTATTACTGCACATGATACCCCAATACTGAGCCGCTGCTGATGTATGTGTCCCTATTACTGCACCAGATACTCCAATACTGAGCCGCAGCTGCCGTATGTGTCCCTATTACTGCATCCGATACCCCAATACTGGGCTGCTGCTGCCATATGTGTCCCTATTACTCCACCTGCTGTGTGGTTCTCTGTGCCCTCTAAATTCTAAAGCAACCCTGTATAATATAGTAATGCCAGGTGTAAGTGCCCTAGAAAACAGTGCCCATATTTTACCCCTAGAAAGTAATAATGCCCCTTTGATAGCCGCAGTAACCCGAGTTCCCCTATAACAATAAATGCCCACTTTACATTTAATAAAGTCCTGAGTCTCCCCCTGTACAGCTCCCCTTTTACACAGCATGGTGCTCTCTTCTACACAGTATAATGCACCCACACAGTATACTGACTCCTTAGTAGCCCCCAAACTGTTTGATGGCTCCAACACTGTATAATGACCCCCACACTGTAATCTCCATACTGTATGATGGCCCCCTAGATAGCCTCCATATACAGTAGCATAATGCACCAAATAGTCTACAATAAAGTATAATGCATTCCCCATAGGCAGACTCTATAGCATACGGCAGCCCTCATAGGCAGACCCTGTAATAAGACAGCCCCACATATAGGCAGACCCTGTAATAAGGCAGTACCCCCCATAGGAAGACTCTGTAGTATAAGGCAGCACCCCCATAGGCAGACTCTGTAATAAGGCAGCAGACCCTGTAATAAGTCAGCACCCCCGTAGTCAGACCCTGTAATGAGACAGCCCCCTTAGTCAGACCCTGTAATAAGGCAGCCCCCTTAGTCAGACCCTGTAATAAGGCAGCACCCCCATAGGCAGACCCTGTAATAAGGCAGCACCCCCATAGTCAGATCCTTTAATAAGGCAGCACCCCCATAGGCAGACCCTGTAAGGCGGCAGCCCCCTTAGTTAGACCGTGTAATAAGGCAGCACCCCTATAGTCAGACCCTGTAATAAGGCAGCCCACATAGTCAGACCCTGTAATAAGGCAGCACCCCCACAGTCAGACCCTGTAATAAGGCTGCCCCCCTATAGGCAGACTCTGTAATAAGGCAGCAGCACTCATTAAAAAATAAATAAATAAATCTTCTTCCTGTTTCCTGCGCTGCTCCCGCTTATCTCATGACAGCAGGTGCCGGGCAGTGACGTCATCGTGCCCACTGTCAGTGTCGGCAACGTCAGATGCCGACACTGACAGGGGGATAATGGGAGAAGGAGCGCAGCGCTTCTTCTTCCATCATTGCGATCAGCTGTATCAGCTAAATGCCGGTACAGCTGATCTTCCGATGACGGCGGGGGGCCCACTGCTGGCACCAGGCCCCCCCTACTCAGGGGCCCCATAGCGGCCGGCGGCAGAGCAGAGAGTTCGATTCTCCCTGCTCTGCCGCAGATTGTAACTGTATCGGCGCTCTGCGCGCTCACAAACAGTTACAGTAGTGTAGCTTTGGGTGGGCCCCCTCAGAGCACCGGGCCCGGGGCGCCTGCACCCTCCGCCCCCCCAGTAGCTACGCTACTGGATGTCAGTAATACTTCCCTTCTTCCTCATTCACTGAATGTCAGCCATCTTAGAAGCCCATTTGCTTGCTGCTCTGGTTCAGAAAAGTCTGTTTACTGTGTGTGTATAACTACACAAATTCAGCTGGAAAGTAAATCATCTTCTGAAATCTTCAAACGTTCCTCCTGTGGTCAAGTTCAAGCTATCTAATGATATATCTATGTGTAAGTACTAGTTCATGGAGGCAGCCTAGAAACAGTGTCTCAAGCACCCTACACTTGCAGACTAGTTATGGAGTCAGTATATTCCTCATTGTGGGTTTAATGGAGTTCAGTGTCGCATAAATTGTGGCAGATCTGAACCCAGTAAAGACCCCCATTCTTATGTAAGATGCCAGCATGTGAAAGAGGAGTATCTTGCCAACGGCTACGAGAAGACCCATGGCACGAACAAGATGGCGCCTTAAGACAGATGGCCAAGACGGCAGCCAGAAGCATATGTCCAAAGATTGCAAATGTGGAGAGCTAAGAGGAAGCAGATCTGTCTTTTGAGGAAGTGGAAGGCGGCTGGGAGTGCAAAAATGTGTCGGCCCAGAAGAGAGCATGCCCTGTAGCCAGGAGCCGGCCCAAGATGGGAGGTGTGTGTCAGAGGAAGGTGCGATTCAAAATGAAGTGTGGTCCATTAGGTGAACAGTGATGAGTGCAGGAGTCATAGCTGAAGGTGGAGGTGCCGAGAATGATGCATGATTGTTATGAGAAGCAATTCAGTACCACAATGGACATAGCGATCAGAGCACATACAGTGATCTGACAATAACCCAAAATCATAGAACGAGCTCTGAGACGTGGGAACTCTGCAGACCGCAATCCCTAATCCTCTCCAAACAACACTAGAGGCAGCCGTGGATTGCGCCTAACTCTGCCTATGCAACTCGGCACAGCCTGAGAAACTAACCAGCCTGAAGATAGAAAATAAGCCTACCTTGCCTCAGAGAAATACCCCAAAGGAAAAGGCAGCCCCCCACATATAATGACTGTGAGTAAGATGAAAAGACAAACGTAGGGATGAAATAGATTCAGCAAAGTGAGGCCCGACTTTCTTAACAGAGCGAGGATAGGAAAGATAACTTTGCGGTCTACACAAAACCCTAAAGAAAACCACGCAAAGGGGGCAAAAAGACCCTCCGTACCGAACTAACGGCACAGAGGTACACCCTTTGCGTCCCAGAGCTTCCAGCAAAACAATTAGACAAGCTGGACAGAAAAAATAGCAAACAAATAGCAAAGAAGAACTTAGCTATGCAGAGCAGCAGGCCACAGGAATGATCCAGGCAAAAACAAGTCCAACACTGGAACATTGACAGGAAGCCAGGATCAAAGCATTAGGTGGAGTTAAGTAGAGCAGTACCTAACGACCTCACCACATCACCTGAGGTAGGAAACTCAGAAGCCGCAATACCACTTTCCTCCACCAACAGAAGCTCACAGAGAGAATCAGCCGAAGTACCACTCGTGACCACAGGAGGGAGCTCTGCCACAGAATTCACAACACATGATGCAGTGGACGGGTCAGAAGACCAGACCCAGAAGTAGCTAAGCCAAACAAACAGAAAACTCGCAGGTGAGTCAGCGACATTTTACCACCGCAGTTTGATGAGTGAAGATCGTGCGGAATGTCCAGGTGTAATGGACTAGAAAATGGCGGCTCGATACCCGGCTGCCTTGGAAGCAAAGAGGGACAAGATGGAGTGTGGACTGGATGGGTTATCGGTCGAAGGAGATACAGTCAAGGCTGGGGCTGACAGTCTCCCACACATCATTACCCCAAGGAGAGCAGCCGGAAGACCTGGGTCAAACCTGACGAGATAGTTAATGCTACAGTGGAGAGAGACTCCACAGCCGGGGTTGGGGTTAGTGCTCCATGAGCTGCGCTTATGGAGCTTGAGTCTGATGTTGGAAAGTGTGAAGCCACATTCCAGGGGTGGGGTTCTATGAACCCCTGGTTGAGAGAAGACTGGAAATCAGCTGCATATCGGAAACAAAGTTTAAGACAGAAGTGCCTTGGTTGAAGGACTGTTGAAACCTTGAATGCCTCTGTGTTAATGTGCTGAGAGAAAACTGGAGGGACTGTTCTGTTGCCCTCGTGGTTGAACATAGGCCTGGAAAGCCAAATAGGCAAAATTGTTGTTTTTGTTTTGTTCCGCCCTTTGCGCCTTTTTCTGTTGAACTTCAAGTGCTGGTGCAGCCGGGATAGTTCTATACCTTCAGTAAAACGGACTGTGATTTTTATGGACTCTTTTCTGTGTTATCTAGAAGGACCAGGTCCAGTGAGTCTCAAGGATTGTGGACATTGTGTGGGACTGTCTTATCTATTCTTCCGGGGACCTTAATCAAGAAGGACCGAATGCCGTGGAGGATGCCGGCAACCATGAAGAAGACATATTGAGACAGCAAGGCTTTAGTCCCCTGTGTTTTTTGGTGTACGAATTAACCCCATTGTTAAAGATTCTGGTTTGTCGCGGACTGCCATCCTTTCTAGGCATGCTCCTATCAGAGCATGCCTAGAAAATGCTCCTATAGATGTGAATGAGTCCGATCGGATATTGTTGACTTAGCTTATTGATAGTATTGTATTAAAGTATTGTAAAAAATGTTTACTCCGGTGGTATGAATTAAACATATAACAAAATACACACAAATTTTGGCCTGTCCCACTGTACCTAGGACAGGATCTACCAAGTAAGCAATTCATTAGGTCAAGGCAAAGACTGGGCAAAGAATCCTGGCAGAACTTAAACAACATCTTTCTGTATCTTAAGTCAAAGGATCCATTTTTTTGTAACATAGTTCAATTGGACAAACTAGTAATTTTTCTTATCTAAGATTTTAGGAAAAAAAATAAAGGTATAAAGATATTAATAATTAATTCAGAATTAATGCTATAGCAGGAGGGGGCACGGACTTTTTTTGGCCTGAGGACACATTGTTACAATAAACTGGTCCATAGGGCTGTATTAAAATGTAAAGGAGTATTTCAATTTGACAGTATATGATATAAGTATCTAATAAGTAAGGATCTCCAAATATGGGGGTACCTGTGGTGGGAATCGCACATCATGGGATCTAGTGCTGTATGTGGCCCCGGGGCTACAAATTGTGGCCAGTTTAAAGGAAAAGTATCAATTTTTTTTTTTTTTTTTTTTTTAAAGAAGGACTTGTGTTAACACCAAACACAGGACATGAAGTGTTGACATGGGGATCAGGGCAAGTGCCATATTTTTTTTTACTGTAAATAAGTTTTAGTTTCGCTCCATAACAAGAATACATGATCGTAAGGCATCATTTAGTCAGCCGTAACTTTTTAGGTAACTTTTTGGAACTAATTTTCAGCAGTGTTCTTTCAGTGCCATCGGAGTTACATCCGTGAATTTTTCATATAAAAAAATGTATAAAGGAGTTGCAAATCATCTCCTAAATATTGGCGTGTTAGTCAAAAGCTGTGTGTGCTGACCGTGATTTTCATGGACCCGTACGGATAATTTTGAACCATGACTTGGATCAAAAACGGACATATCTTATTGTCCTATAATGGGCAAGTGTTCTGTCTGTGAAATTAACGGATAGAAGACGTTCAAGAAATAAAAGATACATAGTGCACTGGTTTATTCTACTCGTCTTTATGTCCGGAACACATAATTTGTAAATTCTCTGATATCACGCACTGAAAATAACAAATAATGGAAAACTCAAATGTTAATAATTTTGGCTCCGTCCCGGAGCTGCCAGGAATACGTCAGACACCATGCATCCTTCCTGGCAATGTTATGAAGAGGAGCAATACCCCCCACAATGCGTGTGTGAGCAATCATTGGTGGGGCTGTAACATGTTCCGTGTGCTAGCAGAAGATCTATAGTATGAGTAATCCAGACCTGGGGGGCAGAAAACGTCTTTGAAGTGTGAAAGAACGAAACACCAAGAAACTGAGAAACTTATCGTTGGAAGGTGTCGGTAAATTACATCTTTTCCCTGCCAAGTGGGCACAAAGGAAATTATAGATTAATTGCCTTGTATTCCAAACTCAGTGGCATAAATACTGTGTACTCTCACTGTGTGGGGCACAAAGGGGGGCATTACTGCTGTCTAGGGCACTATATGGTTTGTGCAGAGGTGGGGGGAATGTGAGGAGGGGGCTGAAAATGTGATAAGCGAAATACGCCTGTGTGTTACATTTAGCATGGATGAATTGTGAATGGAAGAAGTGGTCATGACGGTCTGGGTCAAATGGAGAAGAAAAGGCAAAGTGAATGGCTATGATCAGCGAAAACATCACCTGTGAGTTACTGGATTCATTTGTACAGTATACACATATATGACCTGCAGACATTGATATAGAACTGATATCTATGATTATATGGTCATGCTATGACGGTTTCATCAGTCTGTATACTTTTATTTTGTTTAATAATCAGTATGGCGGTATTATCACTAGTTCATAGGCTGCTAATATTCTGTTATAGTCTGGCGGTATTATTTGTCTCTTCTATTGCATTAGTGATGGTAATATTGATCATGTTTGTTAATGATCAGTATGGTGGTATTATGTTATCATAGCATGGTGGTATCGTTTAATCTTACATAATAGAATGATTGGTAATGGATGGCAATATATATTGATTTCCTCCAATATCAGCCAGGGTAATATTTGTCATACATACCCTCTTATGGGGAATTGAATGGGGCAGGATGGACCTGTGTACTTCTGAATGCCAGGACTGTATTTCAGTCTCATAATAGACCATATGTTCTGTGCCCCCCCCCCATTCGCACAGGAGACTTTGTGACCTGTGATACCCAGTGACCGGACCCCCAGCAGTCATATATTTAACATTTATCGTTTGGATAGGTGAAATATTCTTTTAGATTTTTTGTAAAAATGTAAGTATAAATTTTGGCAAATGCCCACATACACGTACATAGGGTAATTTCTTCTTCCTCTAAAGAATTAATGCATTGTAATTCAATTTAATCCAAGGCAATTGATTGATTTTTGGATTACTGTTACTGAAAATAAAAGAGGCGTAAAAGAGATAGAAGAGATAAGAGATCATCATGAGCTATTAGTATGTAAAAAAAATAAACACATGTCACGTTAACATGGGGATTAATGCCATACCTCCTCTTAGTATAATGGGCAAACCCACTGACATAGTGAAGATCAAGTCTGGTTTGCATTAATGATATCCTCCTCTGCCCAGTCACACCCGCACTTTGCCGAATCGTACCCCTTCTCAACAAGTCTTGACACTTTTAGAAATTGGAATTGTGTTCATTCCGTAAGCCAGATAACATTGTTATAGTAATCGCCTAAGTGTTGTGATAAATGGAGAATACATAAATTATATCAGCTTCTATGGAACATAAAGGTACCAAAGGCAGCACAACTAGAGCCGCACAGGCAGTACAACTAGAGTGGCACAACTATAGCGGCATAAGAAGCACAACTAGAACAGCATAGGCAGCAAAACTAGAGCGGCACAGGCTCACAACTAGAGCGGCACGATTAAAGCGGCATAGGAAGCACAACTAGAACAGCATAGGCAGCACAACTAGAGGGGCACAGGCAGCACAACTAGAGGGGCACAGGCAGCACAACTATAGGAGCATAGGCAGCACAACTAGCACGGTACAGGCAGCACAACTAGAGGAGCAAAGGTAGCACAACGATAGTGGCACAGGCAGCACAGCTAGAGCAACATAGGCAGCACAACTAGGTCAGCAAAAGCAGCACAACTAGAGTGGCATAGGCAGCACAACTAGAGCAGCATAGACAGCACATCAAGAGCAGCAAAGGCACACAACTAAAGCGACATAGACAGCACAACTTGAGCGGCATATGCAGCACAACTACAGGAGCATAGAAAGCACATCTAGAGCGGCACAGGCAGCACAACTAGAGGAGTTTAGGCAGCACAACTAAAGTGGCATGGGCAGCACAATGAGAGTGTTACATGCAGCAAAACTAGAACGGAATAGGTGCACAACTAGAGCGGCAAAGGCACACAACTAGAGCAATATATGCAGCACAACTAGGGCATCAAAAGCAGCACAACTAGAGTGACAAAGGCACACAACTAGAGCGATATAGGCAGCACAACTAGAGCAGCATAGGCATCACAACTAGAGTGGCATAGGCAGCACAACAAGAGCCACATAGACAGCACAACTAGAGTGGAATAGGCAGCACATCTAGAGCGGCAAAGACAACACAACTATAGCAACATAGGCAGCACAACTAGAGCAGCATAAGCAGCACAACTAGCTCGGCACAGGCAGCACAACTAGAGAGGCATAGGCAGCACAACTAGAACAGCATAAGCAGCACAACTAGAGGGGCACAGGCAGCACAACTAGAGCGGCACAACTAAAGCGGCATAGGAAGCACAACTAGAACAGCATAGGCAGCACAAAAAGAGCGGCACAGGCAGCACAACTAGAAGAGTATAGGCAGCACAACTAGCGTGGTACAGGCAGCACAACTAGGGCGGCAAAAGCAGAACAACTAGAGTGGCTTAGGCAGCACAACTAGAGCAGCAAAGGCAAACAACTAAAGCGACATAGACAGCACAACTAAAGTGGCATGGGCAGCACAACTAGAGAAGCATAGGCAGCACAACTAGAGCGGTATAGGCAGCACAAATAGAGGAGCTTAGGCAGCATAACTAGAGCAGTACAGGCAGCACAACCAGAGCAACATAGGCAGCACAACTAGAGTGGCTTGGGCAGGAAAACTAGTGCGACATAGGCAGCACAACTAGAGCGTTACAGGCAGCAAAACTAGAAGGGCATAGGTGCACAACGAGAGAGGCACAGGCAGCACAACTAGAGCGACATAGGCAGCACAACTAGAGGAGCATAGGCAGCACAACGAGAGCGGCACAGGCAGCACAACTAGAGCGACATAGGCAGCACAACTAGAGGAACATAGGTAACACAACGAGAGCGGCACAGTCAGCACAACTAGAGCAAAATATGCAGCACAACTAGGGCAGCAAAAGCAGCACAATTAGAGTGGCATAGACAGTACAACTAGAGTGGCACAGGCAGCACAACTAGTGGAGCTTAGGCAGCATAACTAGAGCAGTACAGGCAGCACAACTAGAGCAACATAGGCAGCACAACTAAAGTGACATGGGCACCAAAACTAGCGTGACATAAGCAGCACAACTAGAGCAACATAGGCAGCACAACTAGAGCGACATAGGCAGCACAACTAGAGGAGCATAGGCAGCACAACGAGAGTGGCACAGCCAGCACAACGAGAGTGGCACAGCCAGCACAACTAGAGCAACATAGGTAGCACAGCTAGAGTGGCACAGGCAGCACAACTAGAGCAACATAGGCAGCACAACTAGAGGAACATAGGTAGCACAATGAGAGAGGCACAAGCAGCACAACTAGAGCAACATAGGCAGCACAACTAGGGCGGCAAAAGCAGAACAACTAGAGTGGCATAGGCAGCACAACTAGAGGAGCATAGGCATCACAACTAGAGCGGCACAAGCAGCACAACTAGAGGAGCTTAGGCAGCATAACTAGTGCAGTACAGGCAGCACAACCAGAGCAACATAGGCAGCACAACTAGAGGAGCATAGGCAGCACAACTAGAGCGGCACAGGCAGCACAAATAGAGGAGCTTAAGCAGCATAACTGAAGCAGCACAACCAGAGCAACATAGGCAGCACAACTAGAGCGGCATAGGCAGCACAACTAAAGCATTACAAGCAGCAAAACTAGAAGGGCACAGGAGCAGAAGGAGAGAGGCACAGGCAGCACAACTAGAGCGACATAGGCAGCACAACTAGAGGAACATAGGTAACACAACGAGATCGGCACAGGCAGCACAACTAGAGCAAGATAGGCAGCACAACTAGAGCAGCATAAGCAGCACAACTAGAGTGGCATAGACAGCACAACTAGAGCAGCAAAGGCACACAACTAGAGCAATATATGCAGCACAACTAGGGCATCAAAAGCAGCACAACTAGAGTGACAAAGGCACACAACTAGAGCGATATAGGCAGCACAACTAGAGCAGCATAGGCATCACAACTAGAGTGGCATAGGCAGCACAACAAGAGCCACATAGACAGCACAACTAGAGTGGAATAGGCAGCACATCTAGAGCGGCAAAGACAACACAACTATAGCAACATAGGCAGCACATCTAGAGCAGCATAAGCAGCACAACTAGCTCGGCACAGGCAGCACAACTAGAGAGGCATAGGCAGCACAACTAGAACAGCATAAGCAGCACAACTAGAGGGGCACAGGCAGCACAACTAGAGCGGCACAACTAAAGCGGCATAGGAAGCACAACTAGAACAGCATAGGCAGCACAAAAAGAGCGGCACAGGCAGCACAACTAGAAGAGCATAGTCAGCACAACTAGCGAGGTACAGGCAGCACAACTAGGGCGGCAAAAGCAGAACAACTAGAGTGGCTTAGGCAGCACAACTAGAGCAGCAAAGGCAAACAACTAAAGCGACATAGACAGCACAACTAAAGTGGCATGGGCAGCACAACTAGAGAAGCATAGGCAGCACAACTAGAGCGGTATAGGCAGCACAAATAGAGGAGCTTAGGCAGCATAACTAGAGCAGTACAGGCAGCACAACCAGAGCAACATAGGCAGCACAACTAGAGTGGCTTGGGCAGGAAAACTAGTGCGACATAGGCAGCACAACTAGAGCGTTACAGGCAGCAAAACTAGAAGGGCATAGGTGCAAAACGAGAGAGGCACAGGCAGCACAACTAGAGCGACATAGGCAGCACAACTAGAGGAGCATAGGCAGCACAACGAGAGCGGCACAGGCAGCACAACTAGAGGAACATAGGTAACACAACGAGAGCAGCACAGTCAGCACAACTAGAGCAAAATATGCAGCACAACTAGGGCAGCAAAAGCAGCACAATTAGAGTGGCATAGACAGTACAACTAGAGTGGCACTGGCAGCACAACTAGTGGAGCTTAGGCAGCATAACTAGAGCAGTACAGGCAGCACAACTAGAGCAACATAGGCAGCACAACTAAAGTGACATGGGCACCAAAACTAGCGTGACATAGGCAGCACAACTAGAGCAACATAAGCAGCACAACTAGAGCGACATAGGCAGCACAACTAGAGGAGCATAGGCAGCACAACGAGAGTGGCACAAGCAGCACAACTAGAGCAACATAGCCAGCACAACTAGAGCAACATAGGTAGCACAGCTAGAGTGGCACAGGCAGCACAACTAGAGCGACATAGGCAGCACAACTAGAGGAACATAGGTAGCACAATGAGAGAGGCACAAGCAGCACAACTAGAGCAACATAGGCAGCACAACTAGGGCGGCAAAAGCAGAACAACTAGAGTGGCATAGGCAGCACAACTAGAGGAGCATAGGCATCACAACTAGAGCGGCACAAGCAGCACAACTAGAGGAGCTTAGGCAGCATAACTAGTGCAGTACAGGCAGCACAACCAGAGCAACATAGGCAGCACAACTAGAGGAGCATAGGCAGCACAACTAGAGCGGCACAGGCAGCACAAATAGAGGAGCTTAAGCAGCATAACTGGAGCAGCACAACCAGAGCAACATAGGCAGCACAACTAGAGCGGCATAGGCAGCACAACTAAAGCGTTACAAGCAGCAAAACTAGAAGAGCACAGGAGCAGAATGAGAGAGGCACAGGCAGCACAACTAGAGCGACATAGGCAGCACAACTAGAGGAACATAGGTAACACAACGAGATCGGCACAGGCAGCACAACTAGAGCAAGATAGGCAGCACAACTAGAGCAGCATAAGCAGCACAACTAGAGTGGCATAGGCAGCACAACTAGAGCGACAAATGGCAAAACAAGAGCAGCAAAGGCACACAACTAAAATGGCATCGGCAGCACAATGAGAGGAGCATAGACAGCACATCTAGAGCGGCACAGGCAGCACAACTAGAGGAGCTTAGGCAGCATAAATAGAGCAGTACAGGCAGCACAACCAGAGCAACATAGGCAGCACAAATAAAGTGGCATGGGCAGCAAACCTAGCGTGACATAGGCAGCACAACTAGAGCGACATACGCAGCACAACTAGAAGAACATAGGTAGCACAATGAGAGTGGCACAGGCAGCACAACTAGAACAACATAGGCAGCACAACTGGGGCGGCAAAAGCAGCACAACTAGAGTGTTATAGGCAGCACAACTAGACAAGCATAGACAGCACATCTAGAGCGGCACAGGCAGCACAAATAGAGGATTATGCTTAGGCAGCATAACTAGAGCAGTACAGGCAGCACAACCAGAGCAACATAGGCAGCACAACTAAAGTGGCATGGGCAGCAAAACTAGCATAAAATAGGCAGCACAACTAGAGCGATATAGGTAGCACAACTAGAGGAACATAGGTAACACAACGAGAGCGGCATAGGCAGCACAAATAGAGTAACATAGGTAGCACAACTAGAGGAACATAGGTAGCACAATGAGAGTGGCACAGGCAGCACAACTAGAGCAACATAGGCAGCACAACTAGGGCGGCAAAAGCAGCACAACTAGAGTCGCATAGGCAGCAAAACTAGAGCGGCATAGACAGCACAACTAGGGGAGCATAGGCTGCTCAACTAGGGCGGCATAGCCAGCACAACTAGAGCAGCAAAGGCACACAACTAAAGCGACATAGACAGCACAACTAGAGCGGCATAGGCAGCACAACTAGGGGAGCATAGGCAGCAAAACTAGAGCGGCATAGGCAGCACAACTAGGGGAGCATAGGCAGCACAACTAGAGCGGTACAGGTAGCACAACTAGAGGAGCTTAGGCAGCATAACTAGAGCAGTACAGGCTGCACAATCAGATCAACATAGGCAGCACAACTAAAGTGGTATGGGCAGCAAAACTAGCGCGACATAGGCAGCACAACTAGAGCGACATAGGCAGCACAACTAGAGTGACATAGGCAGCACAACTAGAGTGGTACAGGCAGCACAATAAGAGCATTACAGGCAGCAAAACTAGAAGGACATAGGCGCACAACTAGAGTGGCAAAAGCAGCACAACTAGAGCGGCATAGGCAGCACAACTAGAGCATCATAGGCAGCACAACTAGAGTGGCATTGGCAGCAAAACTATTGTGGCAAAGGCAGCACAACTAGAGCTACATAGGCAGCACAACTACAGTGGCACAGGCAGCACAACTAGAGGAGCATAGATGCACAACTAGAGCGGCATAGACAGCACAACTAGAGCAATATATGCAGCACAACTAGGGCAGCAAAAACAGCACAACTAGAGTGGCAAATGCGCACAACTAGAGTGATATAGGCAGCACAACTAGAGCAGCATAGGCATCACAACTAGAGTGGCATAGGCAGCACAACAAGAGCCACATAGGCAGCACAACTAGAGTGGAAAAGGCAGCACATCTAGTGTGGCCAAGACAACACAACTAGAGCAACATGGGCAGCACAACTAGAGCAGCATAAGCAGCACAATTAGCTCAGCAAAGGCAGAACAACTAGAGCAGCACAGTCAGCACAACTAGAGCGGCAAAGGCAGCACAACTAGAGCGGCAAAGGCAGCACAACTAGAGCGACATAGGCAGCCCAGCTAGAGCAGCATAAGCAGCACAACTAGCTCAGCACAGGCAGCACAACTAGAGAGGCATAGGCAGCACAACTAGAACAGCATAAGCAGCACAACTAAAGCGGCACAGGCAGCACAAAAAAAGTGGCATAGGCAGCACGACTAGAGGGGCAAAGACAGCACAATTAGAATGACATAAGCAGTACAACTAGAGCAGCATAAGAAGCACAACTAGCTCAGCACAGGCAGCACATCAAGAGTGGCAAAGGTAACACAACTAGAACAACATAGGCAGCACAACTAGAGCAGCATAAGCAGCACAACTAGCGCGGCACAGGCAGCACAACTAGAGAGGCATATGCAACACTACTAGAACAGCATAGGCAGCACAACTAAAGCGGCACAGGCAGCACAAAAAATGTGGCATAGGCAGCACAACTAGAGCAGCAAAGACAGCACAACTAGAATGACATAGGCCGCACAACTAGAGCAGTATAAGCAGCACAACTAGCTCGGCACAGACAGCACAAGTAGAGTGGCTTAGGCAGCACAACTAGAGTAGCACAGGCAGCACAACTAGAGCGACAAAGGCAGCACAACTAGAGCGGCACAGGCAGCACAACTAGAGCGACAAAGGCAGCACAACCAGAGCGACATAGGCAGCACAACTAGAGCAGCATAAGCAGCACAACCAGCTCAGCAAAGGAAGAACAACTAGAGCGGCACAGGCACCACAACTAGAGCAGCAAAGGCAGCACAACTAGAGCGGCTAAGGCAGCACAACTAGAGCAACATAGGCAGCACAACTAGAGCAACATAGGCAGCACAACTAGAGAAGCATAAGCAGCACAACTAGAAAAGCACAGGTAGCACAACTAGAGGGGCTTAGGCAGCACCACTAGAACAGCATAGGCAGCACAACTAGAGAGGCAAAGGCAGCACAACTAGAGAGGCAAAGGCAGCACAACTAGAACGACATAGGCAGCAAACTAGAGCAGCATAAGCGGCACACCTAGAGCTGCATAAGCAGCACAACTAGAGCAGCATAAGCAGCACAACTTTCTCGGCACAGACAGCACAACTAGAGTGGCAAAGGCAGCACAACTAGAACAGCATAAGCAGCAAAACTAGCTCAGCACAGGCAGCACAACCAGAGTGGCTTAGGGAGCACAACTAGAGAGGCATAGGCAGCACAACTCAAGTGGCACAGCCAGCACAACTAGAGAGGCACAGACAGCACAACTAGAGAGGCACAGGCAGCACAATTAGAGCAACATAGGCAGCACAACTAGAGCAGCATAAGAAGCACAACTAGAGCAACATAGGCAGCACAACTAGAGCGGCATAGGCAGCACAACTAGAGCAACATAGGCAGCACAACTAGAGCAGCATAAGCAGCACAACTAGTGCGGCACAGTCAGCAGAACTAGAGCGGCACAGGCAGCACAACTAGAGCGACACAGGCAGCACAACTAGAGCGGCATAGGCAGCACAACTAGAGCGGCATAGGCAGCACAACTAGAGTGTCATAGGCAACACAACTAGAGCGGCATAGACAGCACACCCAATAATTGTGACCAACACCATTGCCCTAAAGAAGATATATTGCAATACAAATTACAAATTGAGAGGCCATGATATTATGGCACTGCATTGCATTTTTAGTTTGGTATTATATAGCTTGGTGTATAGGCCAATTACTTCTGTAACTCAGATCTGAACATTGTTATCTGGTAATTATGTGGCACTTTTAAATATGGGGTATCATTTGAACACTTTATGGCATTATTAGTTTGGTATGATATAGCTCGGAATATAGATCAACTATTGTTCTGATGCTCAGTCTGAGAATTGATAACCTGAACACTGAAATCTGGGAATGTTGTGGCACTTTTGTATAGGCAGTATATGGCGCTATTATTTAGACATTCTATGGCATTATTAGTTTAGTATTGTATAACTCGGAATTTAGACCAGCTAGTACTGTGATACCCAGTGTGAAAACTCATAACCTGAACACTGATATCTGGGAAATGTGTGGCACTTTTATATAGACAGTATATGGCGGTATTATTTAGACACGATGGCAATATTAGTTTGGTATTGGTATATAGACCAACTGCTACACTGATGCTTGGGATGAAATCTCAAGCCTTGAGCACTGTTATTTGAGAATTTTGTAACACTTATTTAGACGACATATGGCAACAATATTACGTTTCTGTGTTGAGTTCTTTAGCTATTGTACAGTTTGATACAAATGTCAACTACTGCTCTAATGCTTGATTTAAAGACTGTGGAGCTGAGTACTGTTTTTTTTTAGGATAGAAGCTTTTTAGCACTTTTACCTAGACAGTATATGGCGGTATTCTTAGGGCTCACTGTTGCATCATTTTAATGGTATTGTATATTTTAGTATATACTGTAGGGCAGGTCAACTGATACTCTGATGCGTCACCTTAAATCCTGGGAACCGAGAACTGTTATATGGAACATTTATAACACTTTTGTTTAGGCACCAAGTGACGGTATTATTATAGCATGGTATTGCATTATTAGTTTTGTATTGAATTGCTTGGCGTGTAGGATAACCACTTTTGTGATGATTAGCCTGAAAACTCAGGACCTAGGCACAGTTATCTGTGAATTTTTTAGCACTTTTAATTAGGCAGTATATGGCGGTATTTTTTATTTTTTTCATTTGTGCACAAACAAGGACAATGTTTCTTCTAGGAATTTCAATCCAGCTCTCCCTAAGGATGATTGGATGTGATCAGTGTTAGACTTACATGCCTAGAGCTCACCAAAGGAAAATAGAATTATTCTTACCGTTAATTCGGTTTCTAGGAACCTTCCACGACGGCATATGGAGGTTGTCTCTTTGCCCTAATGGGGAACAGGAAACACAGAGAGGTTTAAAAGGACCTCCCACCTCCCACCTGCCAGTGACTTACAACTGAACCCATAGCACCGGTTTACCTTCCGAATCCCAGAACTAATCCAGGAATATATATCGGGTGGGAAATTAGTGCCGTCGTGGAAGGTTCCTAGAAACCGAATTAACGGTAAGAATAATTCTATTTTCTCTAGTCACTTTCCACGACGGCATATGGAGGAATACCAACTAATTTGGCACTAGGGAGGGACAACGGCCTGCAGAACTTTACGGCCGAAGACTAAGTCCTTATTGGACAATACATCTAATCTGTAATGTTTAGAGAAAGTATGAAGTGAAGACCACGTTGCTGCCCTGCAGATCTGCTCTGGGGATGCACCTGCTCTTTCTGCCCAGGAGACTGACGTAGATCTTGTTGAATGGGCTTTGATCCCTACTGGAGGTATTTTGTTTTGAGCAAGGTAGGCTTCCGTTATAGCCTTTTTGATCCATGTAGCAATGGTACTTTTAGCTACTTTTTTACCCTTATTTTGCCCAGAGGGATGGACAAAGAGGTTATGATCGATTCTGAAAGCACGGGTCTGATCTAAGTATTGCAGCACAATACGTCGGACGTCCAGAGTGTTGAATCTTCTTTCTTCCGAATTTGCAGGACTATGGCAAAAGGTTGGTAGAACAATCTCTTGGGAACGATGAAAATCAGAGACTACCTTTGGAAGAAAAGAAGGATCTAGACGAAGTACTATTGAGTCATCTCTCACTAGAAGATACGGCTCTCTTATAGATAAGGCTTGTAGTTCACCCACTCTTCTAGCCGAAGTTATGGCTACCAAAAACACAGTTTTGTATGCAAGATTTTGAAGAGAGCAGGAGGAAAAAGGTTCAAAAGGCGGGCCTGTAAGACCTTGAAGCACCACATTCAGATCCCATGGGGGAACTATTATCTGTTTTCTAGGATTCATCCTAGTTGCTGATGTTAAAAATCTTTTGATCCAGCGATGGCCTGCTAGATCTTGATCAAAAAAGGAGCTAAGTGCCGAGACCTGGACTCTGAGAGTACTGGGCCTAAGACCCATTCCTAAGCCTTTTTGCAAAAAATCTAAGATGTTAGGTATATTAGGCTTGAGAGGGTCTGGAAGGTTAGGTAGACAAAAAGACGAAAACTTTTTCCAGATTTTGTTGTAGATGGCGTTGGTTACTGGCTTTCTCGATTTTTGGAGAGTAGCTATGACAGAGTCCGATAGTCCTTTTGCTTTCAAGACCTGGGCTTCAGTAACCACGCCGCTAAATTCCATTTCTGAGGGTCTGCATGGAGAATAGGACCCTGAGAGAGGAGATCGTTTTTTAGAGGTAACATTACTGGTCCATCCACTTGTAGTTGGATGATCAAGTTGAACCAACTTCTTTTGGGCCAAAAAGGGGCTATCAGGATAGTCGGAGTTCCTTCTATTCGTATCTTCCTTAGAACCTTTGCCAGGATTGGGATTGGTGGAAATGCGTAGACAAGCTGGAAGTGCCAATCTTGGACTAGGGCATCCACTCCTCTGGGATTGCCTCTTGGGTTCAAGGAAAAAAAGGTTTTGACTTTTGCGTTCTGGTGAGAGGCAAAGAGGTCGACTTCTGGAAGACCCCACTTTTGTACTAGCATATTGAACGTTTGAAGGTCCAGGCTCCACTCGCCAGGATGAATGTCCTGGCGACTCAGGTAGTCTGCTTGAATATTTGCAGTCCCTTTTAGATGAATTGCTGTCAGTGACAGTAAGTGTTTCTCGGCCCAATAAAAAATTCGAGCGGAGATCTTTTTCAAACTGAGGAATTTTGTGCCGCCCTGACGCCTGATATGCGCCACCGTGGTCATGTTGTCTGAATAAATCTGGACATGTTGACCGGAAATCTGACGGCTTGCTGCTAGCAGGGCCTCTTCCACAGCTTTGAGTTCTCTGAAATTTGACGATTTCTCGCTGATCGACTGGTTCCAAAGACCTTGGTAAGGAACATGATTTACTATGGCTCCCCAGCCTCTCCTGCTGGCATCTGTCTTGATCGTAGTTATCGGGAGCTGAATCCAGCTCACCCCCTTCAGGAGGTTTCTGGAATTCATCCACCATGTTAAGGATGCTTTCACTCGACCTGGTGTGTGAATCCTTCTTGTTAGAGTGCCAGGTTGACCATCCCACCTGTCTAGAATGTGGGTTTGGAGAATTCTGTAGTGAGCTTGAGCCCAAGCCACTGATTGTATACAGGCTGTCATGGAGCCTAAGAGAGACATTCCTTCTCGAAGAGTAGGACATCTCATCTCCTTGAATTTTCTGACTTTTGCTACTAATGGTAGCCTGTGATCGTCTGGGAGAAAGGACATCTGTTTTGTTGAGTCCAGAACCACCCCCAAGAACTTTCTGGTTCTTGAGGGTTGAAGCTGAGACTTCTTCATGTTTGGAATCCAACCCAGAGACTTCAATATCTCCAAAGTGGTTGACACATGGGATATCAGGGTCATCTCGGTGGGGGCAACTACCAGTAGATCGTCCAAGTAGGGCACTATACAGACACCTTGACTCCGGATAAATGACACTGCCTCTGCCATGATCTTGGAGAATACCCTTGGTGCTGAGGAAATGCCGAAGGGAAGGACTCCATACTGATAGTGCTCCACTCGATGACTCCCCCGTATCGCAAACCTGAGGTATTTTCTGTGTCTCGGGTGGATAGGAATGTGAAAATATGCATCCCTTAGGTCGATGGTTGCCATAAAGGACTGATGTCCTATCAGAGGAATTGCAGATCTTACAGACTCCATCTTGAACTTGCGATATTTCACATGTCGGTTTAGACCTTTTAGGTTTATAATAATTCTTACGTCCCCTGAGGGTTTGGGTACTAAGAATAGACGGGAATAATGTCCTTTTCCTTGTTCCAGATGTGGAACTGGTGAGATCACATTTGATTTCATAAGATCTCTGAGACCCAATGTCAACAAATTGTGATCTCTTGAAGACGTAAGGGTAGTAACTTTCAGACCCTGAGGGGGGGAAGAAATTAACTCTATTAATAGGCCCTCCTTGATGACATTGAGGACCCAGTGGGAACTGGTGATATTCTCCCACTGACCCACATATTTTGAGAGTCTCCCCCCTACCGGGTCGGAGTCATTGCTTGTCCTGTTGGGACTGTTGCTGCTGCTGCTGGGGGACAAAAATATTTTTCCCTCTACCTTTGGCGTAACTCCACCTGCCGGTTTTGCCTTTCCCTCTTTGAGGGGGCTGAGACTGTGGGGCACGAAAAAAACGTTTTCTCGGTTGTTTTTGCTCCGGGAGTGCCTTTTTCTTGTCAGTAGCCTTGTCAAGAATATCGTCTAAGGCTGGACCGAAAACATAATCTCCCTTAAAAGGTATAGCACAGAACTTGGCTTTTGAAGTGATATCACCGCTCCATATTTTAAGCCAGAGGGCTCTTCTAGCAGAGTTGGAGAGTACGAGAGATCTGGCGGCCACGCTAACAGATTCCAGAGAAGCGTCAGCCAGAAACCCAGAGGCTCTATGCAGGATGGGAAGTGAATCTAATAATTCACCTCTCGGGGTACCCTGAGATATATGAGACTCTAATTTCTCCAACCAGCAGGAGAGGGCCCTGGCAACACAAGTGGAAGCGACATTGGCCTTAAGGATAGACGTAGAAGTTTCCCAAGACTTTTTTAGGAGGCTTTCAATCTTTCTGTCCATAGGATCCTTTAATTGTGAGGAATCCTCAAAAGGGAGTGCTGTTCTTTTGGCGACTCTAGCCACCTGCACATCCACCTTTGGAATGTCCAATTTGATTACTTCACCCTCTAGAGGAAATCTATGCTTCATTTCTGCAGGGGTAGTGAGGCGTTTCTCAGGCTGTTCCCATTCCTGATTAACCATACTAACAATGTTAGCGTGCACCGGGAACCCCACTCTTTTCTCCGATCTGAGTCCGCCAAACATCTGATCCTGTACGGACTGTGGCTCATATTCCTCTTCTAGGCCCATAGTATTACGGACAGCAGATACTAAATCCTCAATGTAATCTGAGGAAAAGAGGTATTTCCTGACCTCAGCTTTAGGTGATACAGGATCTTCCCAGCCCACAGATGAAGTATGGGAGAGGTCTGAATCAGAGTCTGATTCGACCGCCTGAATTTTTCTCTTTTTAGCTGGGGAATGCGGCGGCGGAGGTGGAGGTGGAGGAGTAGTAAAAGCTGCTAACGAAGATTGCACCTCCTGTTTTACTAAGGAGCGAATTTCATCCAGCAGAGATGGTTGCTCAGCTTTTACAATCTTGTCAGTACATGGCTGGCAGAGTCTTTTGTCCCAGTTAAGAGGGAATTTAGTAGAACAGACTGGGCACTTCTTTTTAATAGCGGCTTTAGGGGCAGACTTCTCTCCCTGAAATGACAAGGGAGAGGGGAGTGAGGACATTAAAACCCCCTATAGGTACTACCTCCCGGATCCTATCCCTGCAAAACACTTACTGTAGCAGGGGTAGCGCTGGGCTCCGCAGATGCAGGGCACAAGGAACCATCCATACTGGGAAAATTAGTCTTACCTCAGTGGTGGTTCAGCAGGGTTTAAGAACGCTGTCCGCACCTGCCTCCAGCAATCAGCAGTTCCCCCTCCCCCTCCGGGATCCATGTGAGGGGACGCCATCAGTCCGACACGCCGGCCGGCGAACCCGGAAGAAGCGGCTTCCAGGAGAACGAGGGACCGGAAGTGACGCGCGAGACTGCCGACGTCACATCCGGAACGCCGAGCCGGCAATGGAGGGGGAGAACGCTGAGCAGCTCATGGAGGAGCCCGGCGAGGGATCCCAGGCCTGCTTTGCCCTCGTGGGGGCGCGGGAAGGCCGGGAGGGGGTCCCTGAGGCACCTGCATAGCAGGACGACGGGAGCAGCAGGGGAGGAGGCGGAACGCGACCACCAGCTGCCCGGCTACAACAGGCAGAGCCTGCACAAAGGTACCGCAGTCGCCGGCCACAACAGCACCTGGAGACCTCTCCCTGTCCCATGGGGAACAGGAAGGACACTGGCAGGTGGGAGGTGGGAGGTAATTTTAAACCTCTCTGTGTTTCCTGTTCCCCATTAGGGCAAAGAGACAACCTCCATATGCCGTCGTGGAAGGTGACTAGAGAAATTATTTTGAGGTCCTATCACCAGTTTATAATAAACATATACATTTTTAATTGTATCTTAAAGGGGTTGTCTCACGTTTCTATTTGTATCTTCATGAGCGCGATGAATTGAGTGTTCCTTCGTCGTTGGAATATCCTGCTTACTGCTGCTGAGCTAACTGATTGACTGCAGCGCTGTCAAGAGGCAGACTTGCAGGTAGTCACGGGGAAGGTGAATGCAGTGCGGTTTTTTTTTTATAATTAAATTTGAAAGGGGACAACCATTTTAAGCTTTATGTGTGGGTGGGCACAAAACTGAATCTTTTCCCAGGTGCTGCAAAGACTCTGTATGCAACCGCTTCTTTACAATGGATTCAGTGTAGTAGTCTTAGGCTATGTTCACACATTGCGTTTTATTTTTATATTCGTCTTAATGCAAATTTTAAGCTGTGTTTTACAGCACCAGTCTAGGAGATTTGAGAAATTTCGTGCCGACACATTGTTGTTTTTTTTTTTGCCCGACTGATTTGGAAAACGGCTGTGTTTTAGCAAACTGCAGCATGTCACTTCTTTCAGCATTATTTTCACTCATAGAAAACAATGGGTAAGTGCAAAACCTCAATAGAAATGGAGCAAAAATGCAGGTATCAGTTTTTGCTATGTTTTTGGTACAAAAACCTAAGGAAATTAAATCATGCTTTTTTTGGGGGGGGGAGGGGGAGGCACTAAATGTTATTAACATGCACAAGAGACAACAAAAATGCAGCAAAACCTGCTTTTTGTAAGCAGCTTCTTTACTGCCAAGAGAGCAGGTTTTGCCTGGGGTGAAAAAAAACGCAGCAAAAACGCAACGTGTGAACATAGTCTTATAAGTTTACACTCAACTGTACCTCCAAAGGAGGGCAAAAACAAAGAGTGCACAGAACTTTATTATAAGTCATTGTATTACGGTTATGATGACATAATATAGACTTTATGTTTACATTTAGTCACATTATTACATTTGGTCATGGGTATAATAGAAATATGTACTGTATATACATATATCCCCGGTATATATATGCTGCCTTTATCATGTATCTTTGTATATACTCCTTTATAAAGTATCTGTATAGTATGTATCACTTCTGTCTATATTGTAAACAAACACATCTTAGTGTCTCCATTCATTGAGGGGAGACGTGAAATTTTTGGAATTCTTGGACCTTTGGTAACTTTTTCACACATCCTTATCCTGCTTTCTATATAAAAGAGCTTTATCTTGAGTGTTAGGACAATATTTTCATGTTTAGATTTTTATCTTCTAATAACACTCTTGGGTTTCAGAATCCAAACTACCCTTTGCCTAACAATTAATACCAGATTTGCAGCGAGACCGGCAGCCATTCCTAATTAATCCAGGGGTTTAGGTCCAGGCCAGTGAGACGTCATTCATTAGCAGTAGAGATAGAAAATCTCTACTAAATGGCTGGCTTTTTTTGTGTTATGTGTTTTCTTTTTCCCTTGAAATCCCAAGCAAGCTCTTGCTCCAGTTATAGTTTGGAAGAGCTACTATGTATCACTTCTGTTCTTTGTTCATGAAGTTGCATCATTCATTTCTATGTGTATCCATCTTTGCAACCATTTTGCATTGCTGGAAAGCATAAAATGAAGAAAAAAAATGGCAGCTTTGCAAATAGTCTTCATTAAAAACTTCTCTGCAGCTTCTGTAAAGTTCCATGTGTTGTCATGGTAACAGACTACAAACAACTCTGTGTAGTCTGATGTCATTTAGTCATCTGAAAAGTCATACTTCTATTTTTCCTTTACTTCTTGAATATATTATTGGAGAGCAAGATGGAGGAAACGACATGACATGTAAGAGGGAGTTTGTAGCCTGCAACTATGTATTTTTAAATATATTGTACCATTACACTTACATTATTTATTTTGCACCATTTCCCCTCATAGAAAGTTAATGAGCACTATGCTAGTGGCATATTTATTAATGAAGTAGTCTTGCCTCATTAATACATAGAGCATGGTCTCCATGGTGGCTCAGTGGTTAGCACTGTTGTTCAGTTGTTGGGAAGCATGGTGGCTCAGTGGTTAGCACTGTTGTTCAGTTGTTGGGAAGCATGGTGGCTCAGTGGTTAGCACTGTTGTTCAGTTGTTGGGCAGCATGGTGGCTCAGTGGTTATCAATGCTACTTTTCAGTGCTGGGGTCCTGGGTTCAAATAATTGGATTTGCTATAGTCTTTAAGGGAATTTTCTTTGCCTAAAAACTCAATAATATTCTTCCTTACAGGCACAATGTGCTGGTATATACAGTTATACCTCTATATTCCAGTACATTAAGTAAAAAAAAAAATAAAAAAAGGTGTAAAATTACTAAAAAAAAAAAAAAAAAGCAACAAAAACAAGAATAACAAACACATTTTAGAATGGATTTTATTAAACAACACAAACGGTAATACTGTAAATAAAGCCACAATTGGTAACTCTGTGAAATCCGTGTAAAGGTTCATTTTCCATGCAGAGTCCGTGTAAACTTTTTTTGTACACAGTGAGAAAAAGGGTTTTGGTAAAATCATTGTGAACATATCAGAAATGCAATCTTATAGACCCCAGGAAACAGCGAGCTGCTTTTAGGGTGTCAATGGGCTCCTTGCCTATTGGTTACTTCTCTTTCTTCACAGGTTGCATTTATGGCACGTCAGACAAAATCAGTCTACATCTTTTCTAGAAACAGCGCCACCTTCATCTACAGGTTGTACCTGGTAATGCAGCTTAGCCAATTTCAATTAATTTAATAAGCCTGCAATACCAAGCACTGTCCGTTTACAAGAGTGGCGCTGTTTCTGCATTTTTTTTTTCGCTCCTAATCTCCCAAAATTCCTTTAAGAACAGGTGCACGATGAAAAAAAATGACTTAAAATGTAGACTCGTTTACCAGACCGGTGTCACATGTGAAGTAAGTAGTGAGATTTATAGGAAATGTCACATTTTTGCGTTATGTTATCACCTTCTTGGAAAATACCTAAATATTAGACAGCAAATTAGATCATATTTTCCCCTGTCACTTGGTGCAAACTAAACGTATCTTGCGAAAGGATCCGTGCCATCTGGTCACAAAGGCCTTCAAAATCCTGATTTCTCAGATACATTTGTTTCGAGAAACCCGACATGAAAAGCGTTCCCGATGGCCAGTCTATAACACGCAGCCTTATTTAGCCCGGTCCTGTACGCAACCAATCCCTTTGTGTCTCTGTACAATACTATATCAAAATTTTATTTATTAGCATGGAATTTCTGGCTGCTTTTGACACCGGTAGTTAAAATTTCCTGGGCGTTTTTTTTTTTTTTATTATTCGCTTAACCTCCAAAAATAAAAGATTTTTTTTTTTTTTTTTTTGCAGAGTCGCAAATTCCTCAGCTTGGAGAGGAGCACTGAAGAAAAAAAAAAAAAAGGCTTTTTACGATGTGAAAAGAGAACGCATGTTTTAGATCCTATAAAAGGCTAATCCGTCTTTTGCTAAGACACTTCATTGCCTTAAAGCAGAAGACAAACTACATCATAAAAAGAGAACCAGTGTAGAAAAAGAGAAAAGCAAGTCACAGCTAATTTAGGCAATTTGCCTGAAAAACAGAGTTTTTAGTTTAACTCCGGGGGTTTTGGAGAGCAGGATGTGTGTGCAGCAGGTTTTCTTAGCTGCAATTCTTAAAATACTGTATCAGCCCGATTCACCTGCAGAAATGTCACACAGCCAGACCAGGGCAGATCAATGATTGGATTTACTGTCAACTTTAATACCTTTGGGACACATTTACCCAACTGACGTCTCCAAAACTGCTGATACATGACTGTGCTCATAAGCTTGGCTAGGGTTTCCTTCAGGGGTGTACATAAAAAGTTCAAATAAGGACCCCCACCTTAAAAAAAAAAAATAGCAAAGTACATGGGGTCATATCTCCCAACTTTTATAACCCTGGAGAGGGACATGAATTGCAGTATGTACACAGTAATTATGAAGCTATTGAAGCCCTTTCATGGCCATTATAGAGTTTGATGCCCTCACCCAGAGAGAGTATGATACCCCCACACCTGTCAGTATAATGCCCCCTACTCAGTAAGATGACCCCACACAGTATGATGTCCCCTAAGTGTCATGCTCCCACAGTACCCTTCAGTATGATGGCCCTCATTTAGTATGATGCTCCTAGAAGTGGCGTACCGTCAATGGCGGCAGACCACATGGCCGCTATGGGGCCCATGAGTCGGTGGGGCCCAGTACTAATGCTGGCAATGGACCCCCCACATGGTATTTTCAATTGCTTCGGCAACCTTGATGCCGAAACAGTTCAAAACAATAATGGGAGAGGGAGCTGTCAGCTGATGCTTCCTCTCCCATCATTCCCCCTTTGTGTCTAAGCTCTGTGATGTCTCAGGTCAACGATGACATCATTACAGCGCGCCGTCTGTGCCGACCATCGCAGAAGGTCAAAGACGCTGAGGTGACTGCAGAGACCGGCACAGAGTGGAAAGAGGAGAGGTGAGTATTTGATTGTTTTTCTCTGTCTGAAGCATTTTATAGGGCCCATCATACTGTATGGGGCAATATATGTGGCCCATTATACTGTATGGAGCACTATGTGGGGCACATTATACTGTATGAAGCACTATGTGAGGACCAGTATACTGAAAGGAGCATTATATGGGGCCAAAAATACTGTATGGAGCAATATATGGGGCCCATTATACTGTATGGAGCAATGTATGGGGCCCATTATACTGAAATGAGCAATATGTAGGGTCCATTATACTGTATTGAGCAATATAAGGGGCTCATAATACTGTATAGAGGACTATGTGGTGCCCATAATACTGTATGGAGGACTATATAGAACAGAATTGACTATGTAAGGGCTGCAAAGTTAGGAGATATGTTCTTCTGTGACTCCACTGAAGATTAAGGTTTTTTAGGGGGCCCAAATGGAACGTCTGCTATAGTGCACCATGATTTCTATGTATGCCACTAAACCCCACAATCCCCAATCTGTATGATCACTACCATTAGTATGAAACCAAAATACATACAGTGTAATGGTCCCCATGGCACCCTAACACAAATGGCATCTCAGTATGATGCTCCCACTGTCGATCCCATCCTCATTATGATGGTCACCACAGCCCCCCCACTCAGTATGATGGTCCTCAAAACCGACCACCCACTTAGTATGATAGACCCCACCTCCCACGCTCAGTATGATAGCCCCCAGAGCCCCCCACTCAGAATGATGGTCCCTACATCCAACTCTCCCTCTCAGTATGAAAGACCCCCACTCGGAATGATAACACCATAGCCCCCCCACTCAGGATGATGCCATGACAGCCCCTCACTCAGTATGATGTCCCCACAACCCCTCTACTCAGTATGAGGATCCCCACAGCTACTGTAATTAAAAAAATAAATAAGCACTACTCACCTCACCCCATTCCCCCACCACTCTGCCCTTTTCTGCACAGACACGATGTAGTGGCAACATCCTCTGCTGTGCACGGAGTCTCAGACTCACAGGCGCTGGCAGAATGGTGGATCACGGAGCATTTAACTCCCCGATTCACCATCCTATTCACCATCCTATTCACCATCCTATTCAATGGTATCTGCAGCCTGAAGATGTGGATTCCACTGAAATTGTGATGATAGTTGGGGAGCTGTACTTGCCTTGAGATTGCAGGCCTACAGATCTAGCAAAGGTAACCTTGACTCAGATAATGCTGCACTGGGATATGGCAGCTAACTTGAGATTGGTCAGAGTTTTGTGCAATGCTAACTTATCTAAATTCTGTTAAATGGAATTGTTGTTTCAGGAAATCCACACGTACATTAGCATACTTACTATGATGCTATCATTTGTACTGAAGCATCTAATGAGCATGTGCAGATGTCATTCTGAAAGGAGGAGGAGGTGAGCTGTGACATCATCTATTATGATTGGTAGATCCTGTGTTATCAGCTATGTATAGAGGTGTTATCCGTCACTGTAATCCTGCCTCTGATAATAAGGAGCCTGCTGAAAACTCGTGGGGGAAGGTGGGGAGCTGCGAGGGCAAGTGGGAACAGGTGGAAGGACAAGTGACAGGAAACATGGGACAGGTGGGGTAATGGTCAGACAGCCTCAAATCACCCACTCAGAAAGATGGAAACACACTGGACCTCATCGTCACCCACCTCTGCTCCCCATCTACCCTCTGTAACTCGTCTCTTCCTCTTTCTGACCACAACCTACTTACATTCTCTTCCCTCTTCTCTTTAGGTCTACAATTCCCACCTCACAAACTTGCACACCCTCGCAGAAATCTTAAACACCTAGATCCACACTCATACTCGACAATAGCTGCAGCTCTCAAATCGGTCGCCCCTCGCACACATACCAAAGCTCACAAAATCAACAGTCAACCCTGGCTCACCAGCCTGACCAAAGAACTAAGACCGGCTACCAGGGTTGATGAGTGGAGATGGAAAAGATCCCACTCTATCGAGCACTTCATCGCATTCAAACAGTCCCTCACAACTTTCAAGGCCTCACTCACCACAGCAAAACAAACCTACAGTGGGGGAAAAAAGTATTTCGTCAGCCACCAATTGTGCAAGTTCTTCCAATTAAAAATACTTATTTTCCACCATAATTTGCAAAATAAATCTTACCAAATTAGGCAAGGTGATTTACTGGATTTGTTTTCTCATTTTGACTCTCATAGTTGTGGTCTACCTATGATGTCAATTACAGGCCACTCATCTTTTTAAGTGGGAGAACTTGCACAATTGGTGGTTGACTAAATACATTTTTCTCACTGCACTTGTTATCTCTCATATCCTCCCTGTCTCCCAACCCTAAATAGCTATTCAATATTTTCAATTCTCTCCTCCATCCCCCAGCACCTCCTCCCTCTCCACTCATTTCAGCTGAAGACTTTGCCTCATTCTACAAGCAGAAGATTGATAACATCAGAGAAAGCTTTGGTCTACAACGCCCACAACTGCTCTTCCTAACTACTCAGCCCTCCTTCTCCAAAACCAATTTCTCCACCATTACAGAAGATCAACTTACTGCCCTACTCTCAAGATCACATCTCACCATCTTTGACTCTGAGCTCTCCTTCAAACCACATATCCAAGCCCTTTCCACTTCCTGCTGACTTCAACTCAAAAATATTTCCCGGATCTGTACATTCCTCAACCAAGAATCTGCAAAAATCCTAGTCCATGCACTCATCATCTCCTGCCTTGACTACTGCAACCTCCTGCTCTGTGGCCTCCCCTGGAACAGTCTCGCACCCCTCCAATCTATTCTAAACTCAGCTGCCCGACTAATCCACTTATACCCCTGCTATTCCCCAGCCGCTCCCCTCTGTCAATCCCTTCACTGGCTCCCCAATACCCAGACACTCCAGTTCAAAACCTTAACCATGGCATACAAAGTAACCCACAACCTGTCTCCTCCATACATCTGTGACCTCGTCTCCCAGTACTTAACTGCACGCAACCTCCAATCCTCACAAGATCTCCTTCTCTACTCCCCTCTTATCTCCTCTTCCCTCAATGGCATACAAGATTTCTCACGTGCATCCTCCCTCCTCTGGAACTCTCTACCCCAACATATCAGACTCTCACCTACAGTGGAAAGCTTCAAAAGGAACCTGCAGACCCACCTCTTCCGAAAAGCCTACAACCTGCAGTAACCACCAAACCACTGCACGACCAGCTCTATCCTCACCTACTGTATCCTCACCCATCCCTTGTAGATTGTGAGCCCTCACGGGCAGGGTCCTCTCTCCTCATGTACCAGTCGTGACTTGTATTGTTTAAGATTATTGTACTTGCTTTTATTATGCATACCCCTCCTCACATGTAAAGCGCCATGGAATAAATGGCGCTATAATAATAAAAAATAATAATTTTCCTGATTGTATGTTCCTTTCTGTGTTGATTTTATCATTTATTTTATTTGTTGCCTTTTTGTATATCCCCTGTTATCACCTGGTCATTAATAAAGTTCTAATCTATCTATATTATCCGTATAACCTGGACTTCTTGGGTCGATTTTTTTTCCTGTTTTCCTTGTTTTTTGTATCAACTGTCCAATTGCTTCATTCTTGGTCCCTTTATATGAATAAGTATATAGCTGTGTATAATAATTAAAATATACTGTGAAATTATAATTACAATACATATATATTGATACATTGTGTCTCTTGTTTAGTATTTTCTAGATACAGCATATAGTAGAGGAGAGAAAATGGGGAGGAGGAGGGTATGAAGCTGCAGTCTCTGCCTCATCCTCTGTGACTTATGCTGTGAGAGGGAAGGAGGAGCAGCAGGAGAGCACGCAACATTTTTCTTCAACTCATTATCTGGATAAACCTCAGCACAATTACATGTTAAAGTGGGAAGGAAAACATTTAATATACCCTGGTCTGAGAAGACATCTATTACACATCAACTTCTGCAGGTAATTTTTAATAAATTCACAATCAAATGATTGATAGACATGACTATATTTTCTCCGACTAGAAGACATAACAGTCTGAACAATGTAGCTGAAACCTGCCTTCAAGAACTTTCAAGGTCAACCTGATGTTGTCTTGAATCATTCAGCTCTGTACAGAACAATTATATTACAATGAAATGATAGAAGAAAGAGAGTTAGCAGCAGGGAAACAGTGCAGAAGAGCACCATGAAAGAACATGGACTAAATTATGAGGCTATCCCGTTACTGGGAAACATTAACCATTGTGTGCCCATAATAAGAGCTCAAATATAACAATGACCTGCCAAACTCAAAGGTTTTCCTTTTGTATTCAAGTAGGGAGTAAGCAGACATAACATATATATTGTGCCATTGTCTCTATGGCCCCATTAATAGTCATTTTACAAAATGTTAGAGATTATTTTACAGTCTATTTTGCATAGATCCATAGACAGTGAGGTTATTTTGTTCTCCAAGTGTTGCTTTCTCCAAGAATCAGCCTGTCGCTCATTTCCTTGGCAGAAACTGGTAGGTGTAATGTGGGTCTGTCAGTGCTAAAATGGCTACCACAGAAAAACTAAGCCACTCTGTTTGCCAGATCCCAGGGGTTTTTCTAGTTTTCACCCACTACCCCCTGTACAGGGATCTGGAATTACACAGGGGTACTTGGGTTGAAGCTGCAGAGTTAGCTGCTGGCTGGTGGTGCAGGCTGCCAGAAAGAATGGTCTGGTAGATGGGTTAGACCCAGGAGGGCGGCGCAGAGACAAAATCTTAAACTGGAGGGTAGTCAAAAAACGAGCCATGGTCAAAGTCAGGAATGTCCACTGGGAATACAAGCAAATGCACCGAAGTTCACTGAAGCAAGTCAAATTATAACTGGCAGTGGACTTCAGGATTTCAGGAGCTTAAACAGCCTGCAGCCCTGCCCAGGCCACATAACAGGGAGAAAACAATGACATAAGTTAATTCTCCCAGCCCAGATGAAAATACAAGTCCCAGAGGATAGAGGACTAGAGTTATTACTTTGTGTTGCCTGCAAAGAGAGTGCAGTGCTGCTAACAGAAGCAGAGACAGGAATTGCCCCCGACGTCCATCTCGAGGTTGCCCTTGGCCATTAGACGGAATCACATGGAAGGTATTTACAGCAATCTGCTGTCCCGAATATTGAGCTCACGTTGTTCCTAGCAGCTCACTATTCCTGATGCATATGCATTCCTGCCCTCGCATTAAGTGAACTGTGACTTCCTGCCTCTGTCTCTAACACATAGTTGTCCCCTCCCATCTAACTGCAGCCCCATGTGGTATTCTACCTGTACCACATACAAGTACATAACACAAGCACATTTAGCCCTTAGGTGTCTGGAAGCAATCCATGAGCATCCTGTTGTGAATTCTGCTTTTGGGCTCCCTCCGGTGGTTGTAGGTGGTAATGCAGTTGTCTCTGAACGGCAGTCTTGGTCAGATGTTTCTACTGATTGCAGTTCTGACTGGGGTATTTATTTGTGCAGGATTCATTAGTCCTTGCCAGTTGTCCATGGTTCTGGGAGGAGTAGGTTCTCTGTCTGGTTCCTCTTGCCTTGCTGCTAAATCAGCAAAGATAAGTGTTTGGTTTCTTTTTCTGTGGCACACATGCTGTGTGCTAATAATTTTGTGCTATTCATTGTTTTCTATTGTCCAGCTTAGATTGTGTCAGTGTTTTCTCAGTCTAGTTGGATTCTCAGGAGTTGCAGATATACGCTCCACATCTTTAGTTAGATGGCGGAGTTTTTTGTATCATCTGATGTGGATGTTTTTTGGAAGGGTTTTAATACTGACCGCTTAGTATTCTGTCCTATCCTTTCCTATTTAGCTATAAGTGGCCTCTTTTGCTAAATCCTGTTTCCTGCCTGCGTGTGTCTTTCCTCTACTACTTACAGTCAATATTTGTGGGGGGCTGCCTATCCTTTGGGGTTCTGCTCTGAGGCAAGGTAGAATTCCTACTTCTATCTATAGGGGTATTTAGTCCTCCGGCTGTGTCAAGGTGTCTAGGATTTGTTAGGCACACCCCACGGCTACTTCTAGTTGCGGTGTTAAGTTCAGGATTTGCGGTCAGTATAGTTTCCACCAACTCCAGAGAAAGTTCCAGGCGGCTCCAAGGCCACCAGATCATAACAGCTTCCATCATCGTTACATTTCCCCACACTTTAATTATGGTCGTCCCTGATCATGGCAGATCTCAAAAAGAAAAGATAGTACAGAGACAAGGCAGGTTAAACATCATTCATAAAACACTGACAGGGAGTTGTCCTTGATGTCTCCTTCTTAGAGCCGACCCTTCTCGGTTAAGGGCCCTGGAACAGCAAGTGTGACAGTTCATATCCATAAAACCTTTCAATAATACTGGTCCTTCTCAGTAAGAACCCTGGAAACAGCGTGTCCATGTCCCTTAATATCAATATGCCCTTAGATCAATACTTAGATAACCTCCAGTTGCGACACCGTCCAGAATGGCGCACTTTGTGTTGGGGAAGATGTCAGCAACCCTCTGAGAGTGCCGTCTTTTGCAATTTCAGCAGAAAAAGGTGCAACATAGGTGCAACAAAACAAAGAAAACAGTATTTAAACAGTCACTCACTTAACTTCAGCCTCTCCTGGCCCAGAGGGAAAAGAAACAGTCCCTTTTTGTCTCGACAGCAACAACCCATAACAGTGCAGGTTTCTGGATAGAGGGGGTACTGCCCCTAACGGAGACAAGCTGCAAACTAGCAACCTCAGCAGCTCTTTCTCCAACTTTATTTTAATAGCAGTAGACCCGATCAGAGGTGAACTCTTCCTCCAAGAATCCATATCTTTCCTTAATATGGAACTCCAGGACTCAGCCCCTGGTCTGGGAATCCCGGACTGATTCCCTTCTTCTTACTTGGGATTTTTCCAACCACCCCATCAGAAAGGTGTCTGTAAATTTCCTCTCCTCCTTCGGGTCCCGGGGTGGGTATATAGTGATGGCATCTACTTTGGTTTAGGCTCGGAGAGGGGGTTGGGATATCTAGAAGAGTATTGCGTCAGCATCCACAGTGGTCTGTATTCAGAGTGGGGGTTGGAGTCTCTAGGCACATGCTGCACTGGTACCCACCACGGCTTAGGCTTGGAGGTGATGTCCGCGACTGTCAGGTCACTCGTGGGAACAGGCTCAACCCACCTTGAATCAGCTTGTCCAGCTTCCTCCTCTGCTTCCATTCCAGGTCCCGATGCTCTGTCATCCTTGGAGCCCTCCGACTCCTCCATTAGGACCGACACCTGGACGCACTTTGCCAGAATTGTAGCATCTTTCTCTTCGGCGCGGACCGGTAACACGCCCCTAAGAGTTCCTCTGCTCCTGCTGCAGAGACCTCTCCCGCCGGAATCCGGCTCCAGCACATTATACACAGTTTGTGCATCAATAGTCCCACATCCGACTGCGACAACACCGGCCATCGCAGTAAAATATTTTATTTTCGTTTTGCCTAAAATACAAAGGAAATTTGTCTTCTTTAGCTTTAGGCCTTCTAGAGATCATTTCATCTTCACCTTGCTTAACTGTCAACAATAACAGTAGTTTTGACCGGGGTACCCAAACTTTTACATGCTACTGTATATGATATATCCATCCTGGGACTTTCTGCTTGTCATAACACTTATTTAATTAATGCATTATGTCTTCAGCATGCTTTTACCATGCCATGTTATGGAAACCATCACCAACTTTGATTTTTTTGTAAGCAATTAAACTTTACTGAAATTTAATACCTTTAATTGTTGGGAATAATCCTTTAACGGTCATTGGTCTTTTATAGATATTGGGGAGCTTGCTTGCTGAAGAAGTAATTGAAAGTGCTGTAGGTAAATGCAAATGTTTCTATGATAAAATCCCCATAAAATTCCAAAAGTGCCCCAAGTCTCAGATACAATTCTGAGAATAATAGACACGGGACAGAAACAGTATCACCAAGCCAAAGGGCTGGAAAGGCACTTATGGAAACTTCACAAACTCACAGACATGCATGAGTAACATATTTTTCATGAAGAGTCAATGTTCGATGCTCAGAATTGGGTAAACTAATAAAAGAAGCAGTTGTGATCTCAGAGATTCCCAATGCTCCTTTTCAGATGCTACTGACTCCCAGCCGGCCTCTACATTCCACTTCAACAATGATGTACCGTCACGGGGGCATGTGACCACTGCTGTCAATCACTGGCTATATTGGATTCCATGCAGTAATGCTTTAAATCTATATCATGGCCAACAAGTTTCAAAGTTTTATGGAGACTTCTGCCAATCCATCAAATTTTTGCTTAAGATACATGCTATGGTAGTTTTACTGAGAACTAGGTATTGCTGGGAGACATAATAAATAATAATAATTTTATTTAAATAGCGCCGACAAAATCTGCAGCGCTTTACAATTATAGAGAGGATTTGTACAGACAATAGACATTACAGCATAACAATAATCACAGTTCAAAACAGATACAAAGAGGAGTGAGGGCCCTGCTGCTCGCAAGCTTACAAACTATGAGGAAAAAGGGAGACATGAGAGGTGGATGGTAACAATTGCTTTCGTTGTTCAGACCAGCCATAGTGTAAGGCTCAGGTGTTCATGTAAAGCTGCATGAACCAGTTATCAGCCTAAGTATTTAGCAGTATAGACACAGAGGGCTAATAACTGCATAAAGTGTATGAGAACATGATGCGAGGAACCTGATTATGGTTGAAGTTTTTTGAATAGGGCCACACAGGGATAGATTGGCCTACCGCCTCAATGCATTAACCTATCTGACCAAATGAGTTTTTAGGGCACGCTTAAAACTGTGGGGTTTGGGGATTAATCGTATTACCTGGGCAGTGCATTCCAAAGAATTGGCGAAGCACGTGAAAAGTCTTGGAGACGGGAGTGGGAAGTTCTGATTATTGAGGATGCTAACCTCAGGTCATTAGCACAACGGAGAACACGGGTAGGGTGGTAGGCTGAGACCAGGGAGGAGATGCAGGGTGGTGCTGAGCCATGGAGTGCTTTGTGGATGAGGGTAATAGTTTTGTACTTGATTCTGGAGTGGATGGGTAGCCAGTGTAATGACTGGCACAAGATAGAGTCATCGGTGTAACGGTTGGTGAGGAATATGATCCTGGCTGCAGCATTCAGGACAGATTGGAGCGGGGAGAGTTTGGTAAGAGGGAGGCCAATTAGTAGAGAGTTACAATAGTCCAGACGAGAATGAATGAGTGAGACAGTAAGAGTTTTTGCAGAGTCGAAAGTAAGATAAAGTTGAATTCTAGAAATGTTTTTGAGATGCAGATAAGAAGAGCGAGCCAGTGATCAGATGCGGGGGGTGAATGAAAGCTCGGAATCAAGGATGACCCCAAGGCAGCGGGCATGTTGCTTGGGAGTAATGGTGGAATCGCACACAGAGATGGCAATGTCAGGCAAAGGTAGGTTAGTAGAGGGAGAGAACACGAGGAGTTCAGTTTTTGACAGGTTCAGTTTCAGATAGAGGGAGAACATGATGTTAGAGACAGCAGTAAGACAATCACTGGTGTTTCCTAGAAAGGCCAGCGTGACAACAGGAGAAGTGTATAATTGGGTCATAGATCATCGCTGGGCTTTCTACATGAGTGATTGAGGCCACGTTCATAGTTGCATTGGACTTTCCATCAAGGGTTTTATACTGTGAATATGGCGGAATTAAATCCAGTGACTTACTGGTAATGTTTTCTCTGACTTGGTTTGTTCATTTTTCTTCCCATCTCGATCATGACTTCGCAGCTAAGACTCTCTTAAAATGAATATGGACATATGGAAAAAAAAGCATGGCATTTGTGTTTCAGTGATGCGATCCCAAAAATCACCACCATAACAACTGGGCAATGTCTAGAATGGAGCGTGCTAGAAAGTTATCATGAGTGTGGATTTTGATTCAAAGATGGTGGAGATCAAACACAGTGAGTAACTCACTCAAAGATGGTGCTGATAAAACACAGTCTCAGTTTTTTAGTGCTTGAACAGATATATTTCAATGTGAGGCCACTATATATAGCGCTCACCGTCCATATTTTATAGTTGATATTTACACGTTGAATAGTGGGACAGTTTGATGGTCACACAACAAATGATGATAGAAGTATTGATGGTTGAACCTCAGAATTCAGACCCCGGACAAAGTGATTACACATCATATTGAAGGCACAGACCTTTTGGTTATTATTAATAACGAAAACAGTCTTTTTGTGTAATCCTCTGCAGGCAGCAGCCATTACTAACATTCGCCACTTATTGTACAGTAATCAGCACATACACACAGCACAAGACGTTTGCTACTCACCCAAGTATCAAATATAAATAGTAAAGCCGCACCCTATAATGGCAATGTCTCTATGGACAGCAGAGTGCACGTCCTCACCAGGGGATCCATCCCAGTAGGTAAATCCAGAAGCACATGAAGAAAAGGACAGCACCACAGCAATTGTGAAAAGACAGCTCCAAAGTTTATTCTGCCATCTGCAACGTTTCGGTCCGTGGACCTTTTTCAAGCATAGTGAAAAGACAATACAACCACCATTATATACCCTTAGGCCAAACCCATTAATTAACAAGCAACCAATGGTGTGGCTCCATACACCTGGAAAAAATACATCATAGTGCAACGTACATATATACATATAAAAAACAGTCCCACATTGCCAGCCCCCTATATATACTAGCCGCTAACATAGTCCAACTACCTCTGATCGCTCGCCACTATTGTGTGACACTCGTAAATCCCCAATAAGTCCCCAAAGTCCACAATGTAAACAAATATCACTCGCACCAATCCGGGTACTGCATCCACGATCGTCATGGCATTGTGGGCGTGTTCAGAACAAGAGCAGTCCAATCAGCACAATAGTGGCGAGCGATCAGAGGTAGTTGGACTATGTTAGCGGCTAGTATATATAGGGGGCTGGCAATGTGGGACTGTTTTTATATGTATATATGTACGTTGCACTATGATGTATTTTTTCCAGGTATATGGAGCCACACCATTGGTTGCTTGTTAATTAATGGGTTTGGCCTAAGGGTATATAATGGTGGTTGTATTGTCTTTTCACTATGCTTGAAAAAGGTCCACGGACCGAAACGTTGCAGATGGCAGAATAAACTTTGGAGCTGTCTTTTCACAATTGCTGTGGTGCTGTCCTTTTCTTCATGTGCTTCTGGTTTGCTACTCACCCATCCCAACACCAGCGCCGAACCTTCTCCTGTCTCCAATTGTTACATCCCTTTGCTGAGTCCATGTAATGTTTTCCAAGTAACCTGGTGATCTTCTTGGACATCATCATGCAAGGCCTTTTAAGGCTGACTCATACAGCTCTGTGCTGCCTGAGTATTCAGTGAGCTTTCCATTCAGTTAGCAGGTGTATTTTTGAAGTTTGCCTCACCATCCTATTCTCTCAGATGACTAATCATCACTTCAGTGAACTCCTGCTCATTTATTTTTTGTATCATCTATCTGCATTTACTTTCTGGCTCAGACTTGTGGATAGCTATTTGTTTGCTGTTAGAATAATGAATTCTGGTGTTGATCACAATACAAACGCTGCTTCAACAGTATGTCATATTTTCTTCAAGCAATGATCGAGTTTTTTTGTTCATCACCTATACCTGTGGTTAACCTCCTGTTTACTGATTGCATACATCTCTGCCATTGACCATTTGTTTCCTGAAAGCATGCAAGTCTGCCATTAACCATTTGTTTGCTACAAGCCCTAGACTGATTATCAACGATTATCAACAGTTCTTGTGTATATATCCAAACTCCTTGCTCTGTGACTTCTGGTGTATTCTGCTCCTTTATCTGCAGGCAGTCCAGCATAACCTCCCAACTCAATGATTCATGTACCATCTGGCAAGTCCTGCTTGCTGTGCCATCGCTTTTTGTCTGTATTGCTCAGCCCAGCTTATGGCTTTCAGGAATCACATCACCAGGTGAGCCCTTAATGACGCTCTGTTCAGTGCACAGTTGCATTTATTGGTTACAGTTCACAGTATCACTCACTGATTACTAACACTGACAGAAGGATTATGTTCATCCCATGAAGATTTTTCAACTTGTCAAAGTTTCTTGGACAATTCTGTTTACTATCCCCCAAGTCTATGTGGCTTTTTTTGACAGTCATATAGCTTGATTACCAGGGCCTGACTGGCCATCTGGCAATTCTGGCAAATGCCAGAAGGGCCTGTCTGGTTGTGGGCTGCAATGTCTGCTACGTTGTTAACAGAATCTGAGTTCTCAAGATACCCATACTGTTAAAAGTTGTGATGGAGCACAAAGTTGCTGACTCCGTCACTTACCCCAGCAGGCCACAGGTATCATAAGACATATTGGTCTTGCAGAAAATCTTCCTTTCCTCCATCCAGGGTAATATTAGTAATATATCTCATCTGGTTCATGGGGACGGGGACAACATGGGCCTGTGTGATTTCAAATGCCAGTACTGAATTTCAGCCCCAGTCCATACCTGTTGATCACTATAGAGATTGGGATGGTTCATTGCAGAGGTTTATGGCTTCAGGCTTTTATTTTTTGTTTTAACGGTCCACCACTGATGATATCGGCACGATGTGTCCTGCTGTTGGGACCTCCAGTGGCCAGCTGTAATCCGGAAACTTTTCCAGGAGTGAGAATTCAATTTCCCTGCACCACAGGTTGAGGTTGAAAAAACTATTCCTATCTGAGAATGTAGTGGCTAAGATAAACCATCACTTTTTATCTTCACTGATCCAAAGAATAAAGACACCCTAATATTCATTTAAAACTATGGTGGAGCTTTGCTGTAGTTTTCCTGCACAATAAGTTACCTGGGGGCCACTATACCGTGAAAACAGACGGTGAAGACACTTATTCAGAGCTGTGACCACTTTATTGTCTTGATCCTTTCTTTGGGACCTTGAGGTCCTATTAAAAGTGAATGGAGTGGTGGTGATTACACATGCACGGTACAACTTTATCCACACAGGGGACATTGGGACCTCTCCATTCCTTGCTAGAACACCAGCAATAAATTATACTCTTTACTCGAGATTTCTCGAGCACGCTCGGGTGTCCTCCGAGTATTTATTAGTGCTCGGAAATTTAGTTTTTATTGCCGCAGCTGAATGATTTACATCTATTAGCCAGCATAAGTACATGTGGGGGTTGCCTGGTTGCTAGGGAATCCCCATCTGTACTTATGCTGGCTAACAGATGTAAATCATTCAGCTGTAGCAATAAAAACGAGCACTAAAAAATACTTGGAGGACACCCGAGCGTGCTCTGGAAATCTCGAGTAACGAGTATATTCGCTCATCACTAGTGATAGATTTCGTGGGAAAACCACTTTAATCTTAAAGATCAGGATCCTAAATGGGGGATCTAACTGTTAAGATCCAATTCCTTAATTGATACAGACCCTTTAAAGTGATTGTCTTCTTAGAGACGGTTCAAATTAAAATGCAGCCCTCGGGGCAATCAATTAATTGCTCCAGATCATATTTAAGGCACCCATTGAAAACCGCTATCCTGCTGAAGAAAACTGTGGCCAACCAGCGGCCACTGCAGGGGAAATGTAGTATTACACGGCGCCAATTCACATAAATGGCTGTCCTTTCGATACAAGGAATGCCCTAGTCCACCAAAACAGGGGCCAATATTGAACACTCCTCCATGACCTCTATTTTCCCTAAAGGATCAGTTGTGTAATTCAACATGCCCAATATATCTCCCCCCCAACATCATATGCATATCCATTAGATGGTTAGCTGATCCAGCCAGATTCATGGACTCGGCTGAATATAATATAATATGGATGGGGAACTTGTCCCCTAGTACAAAAGCTAGTTTGATTTTTCATGCCCTATAGGGATACAGACTGGGATTGATTTCATGTACAATGACTATTAAGGCCACTCCACCATGTGACTCACGATTTTATATACAGTATTACGATAAATTCTGACACTAATTGCAATAACATTTTTTCTATTCTATTAATTTCCTTACTTTTTTTGGCTTATTTAATCCTATTTCACATTTTCCTATGCAAAACAGCTCAGTAAAGAAATAATTTCCTGTAAAGTGTAAGCTCAACCGATTTTTCTTTTTAATTAAACAGAATCAACTCCTATATTTTTGGGGCCAGTTCAGTGGATTAGAGGAACACAAGACGACTGTGAATAGCTTAAAAAAATAACAACATGGGTGAATATTTTAAGTCTCTATAATTTCACTTTTTAATTAACTGGATTACTGAAAGATTAGTATTATATTACATTTCACACCACTGGCCAATAACATCTCGGCTGAAGCACCAAGTATTTTCAATTATATTTAAGGATTTGTATTGGGCTCAAGTTAACTCTTCATCTACGAAAAGCCATTTCGAAAAATTCATATCAATTGTGTAAGATTGAATCCGAAACCATAAAGATGGCACGTCCATGAGCTGCTTCATTCTGGCTCAGCTCAATTATATTGGTATGGTGCTGTTTTTTAGAAGCAGCCATGTTTTCCCAATCCTGGTCTACCTCTTTTATTACTTTTTACATTCCATCTAAAATAGGGCTAAATAGCTAATATCATGATAAAACCACGATCATGGTTTTATTGTATCTAACTAAGTAATGTAATCTTGCTAAGATTTCTAAAGATGGATAAACAAAACGGGGTCCTTTATTCAATCTGGACTCTTGTCTACACAATCTTTGGATTCACTGGTGCTGACTTATTATTTTACCCTTGATTCATCTTGCACCTCTGTCAACATCATCATTGGATTCCATGGTACCGACTTATTAATTTACTCTTGGTTTAACTTGGGACTCTTGTCTACAGCATCATTAGATTTACTGGTGCTACTTATTATTTTACCCTTGTTTTAGCTTGGACCCTTGTCTACATCATCCTTGGATACCATGGTGCTGGCTTATTATTTTACCTTTGGTTCAAGTTGGCCCCTATCTACATCATTCTTGGATTCCAAAGAGCTAACTTATTATGTTATCACTGGTTCAACTTGGACCTTTGTCTACACCATCCTTGGAGTCCTTAGAGCTGACTTAGAATTTTACTGTTGGTTCATCTTGGACCCTTGTTTACACCTTCCTTGGATTAACTGGTGCTGACTTATAATTTTACTGTTCATTCAACTTGGACCCCTGTCTACACCATCCTTGGATTAACTGGTGCTGACTTATCATTTTAACCTTGGTTTACATTAGACCCCTGTCTACACCATCCATGGGTTCACTCAGACTGCTTTCTTCCAACTTGATGCTAAAGATGACCATACACCTTAGAAATCAGTTGACCAGCAACTGTCTCTCTGGACCCACCCATACACATTCTGCTCATCTGAGCATGATTGTGTAATCATTTGTATAAGTGGAGCCAGGCATTGTCAGAAACACCTGACAGCGTTCTCTCCGGGAACCCAATCTATCTCTCCAGGAACCCAATCTATCTCTCCAGGAACCCAATCTGTCTCTCCGGTAACCCAATCGATCTCTCCATGAACCAAATCTATCTCTCTGGGAACCCAATCTATCTCTCCGGGAACCCAATCTATCTCTCCCTCTACATCATCAGCTGATGTCTCTATATGGGTTTGTTGGTTGATCAATCCCGCCACAATCAATAGTTTAGCTTTGTTAACTTAATATGGATGGGGACCATTAAGCTACCCCCACCTAGTACAAAAATTAGTTTTATTTGCCATGCTTAACATCTAGTTATTGATACATGTATGGGTAATCCCCCCAAAAATTATCCAACATCATTTGAGTTCATTTATTTTAAGGATGGACCCATCCAATGTTCAGTCAATACTGATTGCTAAATTTGAGGGGCTTCTTTTGCCTCCCTAGATACTATAAGCCAGCGCTATATAGAGAGTAACTGCTACCTTTTTTAGGGATCCTAGTGGGAGGTCTTGGAGCAATGTTTGATATCCACTCCACCAGAACATATTATAAGGTACCTGAGATGTTTTGAGGCTTCAGTCTGATAAATGACCTATATTGAAAAATGATGGTAAAGTAAAAGTGTAGATCCAAAGCATTAATAATGAATATGTAATAGCTCCTAGAATTTTTTGCATATAGATTTCTTAAATATTAAAAAATGGGAAAAATGTACTGGTAATCCACAACAGCTGTCAAAAAGACCAATGATCAATGATCCCGATGACGACTGCATTTTTGGCGTAGCTCTTGCATTGTTTACCTGCGGTGAGTGCACTGCAGGGTACTACTTATGTCTGCCTGTGCGCAGAGATCCATACCGTGGTAACATTTGTTAGTCATTAATCATTCAATGCATGTAGGATACAATCAGCCCTGTGCGGGATAGTGGCCAAGATCCACTTAGAAGCCAGCTGGAAATTTGGGAAAATATATTTTAAATGAGGCACTAATAACAGTAAAACATATCCTGATTAATGAAAACCAAACAGATCATTTGACCGATACTTCTCTTATCTACTGGACTGAATATCCCACTAGTTTCATACAAAACTCTTATAAATGAAATATGTTCTGGATTTGATCAGTAATGGTCTAAATCAAAATGTGGAGTCAATGGGGCTCAACACATAAAAAGTAACAGTCTCCCTATAGGACTGATAGTAGTGACCTTCTCGTCAGGGGCCTATTATGTCCTATAAAGTTGGGTAACAGTGTTAAAGCTGGTCCCCCTCTTCAGACAGAACTGTGGGAGAAGGTTTCTACTCCAGCAATCTGCCTCCAAGCAAGAAAATGCCCTAAGTAGGGTCTATAAGGAAAGGGGGAAAAGAAAATGGATGACTCGTCTTCACACCACAAGGAATGCTATAAGGGATGAACATGGTCAAACAGGAATAGAAAAGGAGATCTTACATTAGAAGAACATCTTATTAATATAGAAAATGGAAAGAATGGTGACATTGCTTTGCACAAGAAATGCAAAGGAAGGAAAGTGTTCAGCCCCCTGAGATCGAAGCTGATCAAAAATGAAAAAATTACATAAATTAAGTTTTTGATATAAATTGCAAGATTGGTGGAACAACGAAGAAATGTAAAATCTGATATAGTGTAAAACTGAGGTTGGAGGACAAACGTGGGAGTTGCCTTCAAAGGAGTTGTGGCCAATCACTCATGTCCAAATTCTTTCCCTTTAATGACTTTATCAGATTGAGTCCTCCGACTATCATTATTTCGAAGGCTTCAGGGACCTGAGAAATGTCTCTAGGAGTGACGGCAATCTGACATATGTCCATTGCTGAGATATTAGATTAAACAGAGATACGGTTTGTGGGGGTTGCCAACTTGATGGACAGGACACAGTCAGCTGTCTGGGATTTCATCAGCTTCCCCTGACTGTCACCAGCATGTCAATGTGATCGCCTTCTGGAGATAGCAAGTCACGAGACACATCAATGTTTAAGGACAAAGCATGATTGAAATATTCTTGTGTAACAGATCTTTAAGCCCTAATAATTAAGATATATAAAGAATATAGAAGATGAGGCTTGGGTCCCCAAAATGCACTTTAAAAAAACCTAGAAAATATATTACTTTTTTTTAATTCAGAAATATAGTTGTATTTTTTCACCTGCATTAAACTATAAAATGAAAGAAGACGAGTAAACCTGCCCTAGAGTCTTCTTTGAGTACGTTGCCAAAAATTTGCCTGCATTTCTACTGCAATTAATGACGAACCAGAATCCATGTACAGGCAAATAAGTCTGGGGAACTGGTTCTTTTTGGTAGCAGTTCTCCATTTTGGTTCATTGCAAAAAATTAATCCATTATGTCTATATACCTAGCCTACAAAGGTATATACAGGGTGGGCCATTTATATGGATGCACCTGGGTGGGCCATTTATAAAGTTGCATCCAAAATGGCCGCCACAGTCACCACCCATCTTGAAAAGTTTTCTCCCTCCTATAATATACTATTGTGCCACAAGCAGGAAGTTTATATCACCAACCATTCCCATTTCATTTAGGTGTATCCATATACATGGTCCACCCAGGTGTATCCATATAAATGGCCCACCCTGTAGAAGACAGAGTTTTTTAAATATTTTTTTTTAATAAATGCACATTCACATGTTATAGACAAATAAAGCGAAATCCAACTGCAACTGAAATGTGTAAACTATTTATGGTATAGTCCCTTGATGAATATTCTATGGTCCACAGTTGTCCATCTGCTAACCTGTTGAGATCTTGTCGTTGTAAGGAGATGGACATGCTGCCCACTTTCCCCCTTGAAGAACATGCATATTGTTGTATTGCATAATGTGAACTGTGATATGCGTTAACAGCTTTGGTAGTGTGTTTTGTCTGACAGAAGGGAGAATTAGAATTAATGATTGGGACTAGCCCAGAGTGGGAGGTGTAATGTGAAGGATTGTAGACAGTTTAGTGTCAGGATGTCAGATAGGGCCCAGTGTGCATCAGAAGTAGACCTAAGGTCTAGACAGTAAACAGTGCCACATGATGTGAGCGTTCCGAAGTGAGAGGAGACTGAGATGGTGGTTAGCATGAACTGGAGTAGAGAGAAAAGGAAAGCCGATAGGAAGATGGGGTGATCAATAAGAAACAGGTCTTAGGAGAGGACACCTAGCAGTGTGGACCTGAGTTTATAACTCAGAGAGGCAATGGGCCAAAATGGCACCGAGAACGTGAGATGAAGAGAGTACCCTTGGCGGGAGTTCCAAGTTGTCAGTAGCAGAGAAGCCAAGAACCGGCCATAATGGCAGCATAGTTGCCCTAAGGGGAAAGAAGACGTGGAGCCTCTGGTTGAGAATAGGACTTTTGCTATCTGGACTGTAGTACTGAGCTGGCTTGTGGAGAAGGAAAAGTGAAGCAGTGAAGATAGAGACCAAATGAGTAAAGAGAAAGGTGTTGAGGTTGTGTATGAGAAATGCTTCATATTGTGAAGGAAGCATTCATAATATCTCCAGGATCCGTGCTTTCCTCAACCCCCAATCTACTAAAATGCTTGTGCACGCCCTCATCATTTCCCGCCTTGACTACTGCAACATCCTTTTCTGTGGCCTCCCTGCTAACACCCTTGCACCTCTCCAGTCCATCCTTAACTCTGCTGCCCGACTAATCCATCTCTCTCCTCGCTACTCCTCCACTTCCCCCCTCTGCAAATCTCTTCACTGGCTCCCATTCCCTCAGCGTATCCAGTTCAAATTGCTAATTCTGACCTACAAAGCCATCCACAACCTGTCTCCTCCATATATCTCTGAACAAATCTCTCGATATCTTCCCTCACGTGACCTCCGGTCCTCCCAAGACCTCCTTCTCTCCTCCACACTTATTCGCTCCTCATCCAATTGCCTCCAAGACTTCTCCCGAATATCCCCCATCCTCTGGCACTCTCTGCCCCAACACGTCCGACTATCAACCACAGTCGGATCCTTCAGACGGAACCTGAAAACTCATCTCTTCAGGAAAGCCTACAGCCTGCACTGACACCGCTGCTGCCTCATCACTATCGAAGCTACCGCCTCACCAACACCGGAGCTACCGCCTCACCAACACCGGAGCTACCGCCTCACCAACACCGGAGCTCCTGCAACCCTCATCCTACTGTCTCCTTCCCCATAATCCTGTAGAATGTAAGCCCGCAAGGGCAGGGTCCTCGCCCCTCTGTATCAGTCCGTCATTGTTAGTTTGTTTACCGTATGTGATATTTGTAACTTGTATGTAACCCCTTCTCATGTACAGCACCATGGAATCAATGGTGCTATATAAATAAATAATAATAATAATAATAATAAAGTTGTTGTGTACCTGCTACCTACTGTATATAATTCCCACAAAGCTATCATTAAAGTAAAAAGTTTGTTTTCGACTGGTGGTCTCCCTCACTGAAGTCCTCAATCTCTGGCCCTGGCCAACCATAGTCATTGGTAACATGCGTCCTGCAAGGGTGTAGCGCCCCCCATAGCACAAGCCAACACACCCAGCCAGAACCCCCACCTTCATGCAACATGTTGGGGCATAAGAGACGAGTACCTCGCCCACGGCCACCGCCCTCGCGCTACACTACATCACCATGCGGGTTTGGGCAGTATCGCCAGGAGAAAGTACAGATGTGTCAACCCTTAAAATCTCCAATTTCTCACAAAATAAATTTAATAACAGGGCCTTCCAACCAGCTGTAACTCACATCACAACCGCACGGTGGCCACATGTACAAACATATAGCGTAGACATTCCATAACAGTGTATCATGAAGCAAATGAATGTGTGATACATGACATTTGAATAGCGTAATGGCTTGTGAAATCTATGAAAAAACACATGAGATGCTTAGCACAAAATCTGGCCAAAATTTGATTCATGAGATTACCTTGACGTTTGGTGGATGGGCTCACATTTTTTCGAAAATTTTGTGCTAAGCATCTCATGTGTTTTTTCATAGATTTCACAAGCCATTATGCTATTCACATGTCATGTATCGCACATTCCCTTGCTTTAGTACAATTGAGTGCAGCCATTGATCTATTTGCTATCTAAGTTGTTTTTGGTTACGCACCAGTTCAGACTAGATCGCTGTTCAGTCAGTTTACCATTACTTGCAGTGTATCATGAAGTCATGTTTTTAAATTGATAACAACTAAGTGCATTAAATGTACAGTGCTTGTTCCTGGATTTTACACTTGCGATATTGTAAATTTTTAAAGCTCCCACAATCTAGCAAGAGTCTGTCCTATGCCCCTGCACAACCTGGGAACTTGGGGAAAGATAGAAGCTTTTTTTTTACTGCTTGTTTTTTCCCGGCTACATACCGCTCAGTGAGTGGTATATAGTGAATAGAGGCATTAGTAGTGACTATGCTTCTGTAGTACCTGGTGATCATAAGGCCATAAGATATTTGCCTAGTATAGCAGAGCTGCCGAGATCTAGAAGGCCCAGATCAGCTTTGCTAGTGTGCGGGCTGCACTGGGCTGTTTTTCCCTGTAACTGAGGCACCTATGGATACCGTAAAAAATGCACACAAAAAATGATGGAAAAGAAAAAGGAAAAAAGGAGTAAAAAAAAGTATATGTATACAATAAGTATTTTTATACATAACAATAACCCTCCAAACTAGCAATACAAGAAAACCTGCCCAGCACCTCCCAAGTGTGAATAGGTGCAAGCTGTAGAAATATTTTAAAAAAAGCACAGCAGCGCTCTGTGAATGCCAAGACATATAGTGTCAATGGAAATAACTTCCAAGTGCATTTTGGAGGGTGTGACTCCCACTGCAGTCCTCCCATTGACCTGCAGGTGTTCTCAACCAATTCTAGTTGCCCATTCAAATTGTAGGCTTGCAGCCCAGGAAAGACATGTTTGTCCATTATTGTAGGCTCTTTAGCCCGAAAGTGTCATGTACAGTAGGATAGTGAAAGGTTATGATAGGACCCATCAGAGAAGTGTCACCTTGCCGTGGTTGATGGGCTCACATGAATTGGCCAATTTATGCGCTAAAACACCAAAAAAGGAAAAATTCAAGAAAACACACCAATAACAGGCAGAGATGCTTACCTGTCTAAATGGGCCTCAATACAATTGCACAGACAGGGTGCAGCAGACCCAAATAAAATGGCAAATGCACAGGTGCAATACCTAATGAAACAGCCAGCCTTCAATCAGGGATTTACTGTGTGGTACACTAATGCTCTAAGATATATACTCTGTATGTGGCGTGTTCACACAAGGAATGCAAAGCAACTGGCCCCAGCCTATTAATAACACCCTATGGCGGGCTGCCCAGTGCTAAAAAGCATCCTGTGTGAACGGAGGCCACAGTGTACAGAACCATTTGGGCCCAACTGCACCCTGCAAAAAATACAACATGCAAAACAAAACATATAAATATATGTAAGGTATTGGTTGCTATTTTGGCCATAATATGTAAGCCGGCAACCCGCATCAAGGGTCCTTACGTTTGCCAGTCCTACTCTAACATGAAAAACACCAAAAAAGGAAAAATTCAAGAAAACACACCAAAACAGGCAGAGATGTTTACCTGTCTGAATGGGCATCAATACAATTGCACAGACAGGGTGCAGCGGACCCAAATAAAATGGTAAATGCACAGGTGCAATACCTAATGAAACAGCCAGCCTTTTCTTCAATTTAGGAGCTAAGAACCTTCACTTTTTTTTGCAAGTACAGTACATCTTGCTGAGGGAAAATGCAGTTGGAAGTTGTTATTTCCATTGACACTATATGTCTTGGCATTCACAGAGTGCTGCTGTGCTTTTTTATTCATATTTTGCAGTCACTACAGCTTGCACCTATTCACACTTGGGAGGTACTGGTCAGGTTTTTTGTATAGATAGAGATAGATAAAATAGATAGATAAATAGATGCCAAAAAGTAGAAAGAGAGTAGTAAAAAAGTCTCCACTACAAACAAAATGGAAAATGAGAAAGATCAGTTTTTATTACATAAATATAAAAAATATCATATACCAATGTATTAGATATGCTCAAGTAGTAACCAAGATAATTAATTAATTAACTAATTAATTCATTTAACAGTTTACTGCGTGCAAGAAATGAACCATAAAGAAAATCGAAACATAAAAACGAAACAAAAATTATCAAATACGCAGAGAAAAGGTTTTTGGGGAGGGTAAGGGGAGGGACAAAGGTTATGAGAATTTGTTATTACTGTCCATTTGCCTTGTTAACTTTTAAAAATGTAATAAACAGAATTACAAAAAAAAAAATTATAAAATACAATTTTTTTTTTCAGGTCATTTATTTCTAACCCTGGTCACATCAATCACGAAGGTGTAGAGTAACATATGGATTCCCCGTCTTTAGCTGAAATCCAACAGCACTGATACGAATATAGGCAAAAATCAGCCTTATATTATATATCTAATGACCATCTTAAAATCCAGCTTATATTGTATATATATTTAATGACCTTCATTAAGTTCCTAAAACCATCTGCTTGACTAGAAACTGTCCACTTTTTCTAACTTTGCAAATAATAAATCAAGAAATGCTTTGAATGACAAAACAAATCCCAATTTTCCTAAGATAAAAGAACGAGTCTGTCTTTTGAACATGGCAAGCCGGCTTATTTTGCAAGATTTAATATTTGCCCTTAGGTTTCCTTTATTATTTGATGAGCTTTCAGCAGGATTGAAGTGACAGTATGGCGGTGTGAGGAAGTACATAAATACCTCATTTCTCCATCCTATCAAAGAAAACAATATGACCTAAAATATGCAAGTAAAATTCTTGATTATTACTTTCAATTTTCCAGGGGCTGTAATGTGTCGTGCTGCGTGCGATGAGGACAGCGGTTCCGTGCGCAGCCTGGAGTGATTATGCCATAATATAGAGTTGTCAATATGGGATTATTTATAGTTGTCCATAATGCCCTTATTAGATCCAGTGGGATGTCTGCAAACTTTTTGCTAGTTGTTAAAAATAGCACAATTTTATGCAAAATCTCAACCAATGAGCAGTGAGTTCTTAGAAGCGGAATTTGGGTTTTGAGCTACCTTAAATTGAATACTAGCAAACTACGTAAACATCTCTAATATGGTGTCATTATTGAGAACAATGACCATAGTCATCTTTATTTTTTTTTCCTTATAGGTAATCTTCTGTGAGCTGTTTTTTAAGGAATGATATGGGGACTGAAATTCTGATTCCAGCGATGTGTCACTTACTAGACTGTTTGGTTCATGTACTGTATTTGGGTCTAAACATCATTTCTGCAATTCGGTTTCATTAAACATTTTGCATCGTTTGACTTTTACAGGCTCTTTGTTTGTTAAACTCACTAGGTGAGGTGGATCCTCTAAGCCAAAAGGTACCGTCACACTAAGCGACGCTGCAGCGATACCGACAACGATGTCGATCTCTGCAGCGTCGCTGTTTGGTCGCTGGAGAGCGGTCACACAGACAGCTCTCCAGCGACCAACGATGCCGGTAACCAGGGTAAACATCGGGTTACTAAGCGCAGGGCCGCGCTTAGTAACCCGATGTTTATCCTGGTTACCATCGTAAAAGTAAAAAAAACAAACACTACATACTTACCTTCTGCTGTCTGTCCCCGGCGCTCTGCTTTCCTGCACTGACTGTGAGCACAGCGGCCGAAAAGCAGAGCGGTGACGTCACCGCTGTGCTTTCCGGCTGGCCGGCGCTCACAGCCAGTGCAGAGAAGCACAGCGCCGGGGACAGACAGCGGAAGGTAAGTATGTAGTGTTTGTTTTTTTTAACTTTTACGCTGGTAACCAGGGTAAACATCGGGTTACTAAGCGCGGCCCTGCGCTTAGTAACCCGATGTTTACCCTGGTTACCAGTGAAGACATCGCTGAATCGGCGTCACACACGCCGATTCAGCGATGTCTGCAGCAGGTCCAGCGACAAAATAAAGTGCTGGACTTTCTGCAGCGACCAACGACATCACAGCAGGATCCTGATCGCTGCTGCGTGTCAAACTGAACGATATCGCTAGCCAGGATGCTGCAACGTCACGGATCACTAGCGATATCGTTCAGTGTGACGGTACCTTAAGATCTAAGTGGGCACATGGGCACTGTCATCTGTGTAGAAGCTAGGTGGGACACGGACAGCTGAGGGACTGCAAACCACAGATAAATAAGTGGAATGCTACAAGCAACAGGCGAGAAACATCCAGGAGACTGCAGACAGGTAGGATGCTGGAAACTGTTGGCAGATAGGACATGTCCAGGAAACCTCAGGCAGGTGGAAGATGTTCAGGAAACTGAATGCAGGCGGGAGACGTCCAGGAGAGCACAGGAAGGCAGGAGACATCCAGGAAACTATAGACACGTGGGAGATGTCCAGGAGACCACAAGCAGGTAGGAGACATCAAGGAGACCTCAAGCAAGGAAGTTGGATGCTGGAAACCGCACGCAGGCGCAAGACATCCAGGAGACTGCAGATCAGGTCAAAGTGTGTAGAAGAGGCCAAAGTCTAGCAACAGTTTAGTCTTAATATCAAGACACGTGTGTCTTGGAGAGCCTTATATAAGCCCAGGTAGATCAGTATATGAGAACACGCTTCACCATCTTCAAAGCCCAACATGGCACACCACAGAGTTTAGTAAACCGGGGTGAGGGAAGCAAATTACGGATATGGGACAGGTGCAGGTCAGTTTTCCTGTAACTTCATCTTCGATGTGGTCTGTGATCATAAATCAGACAGCTAAATAGACAGATAAAACAGTTTTGATCGATTGACACTTTCTGCAGCAGGCAACAGACAGTACAACACAGAGGCTATAGAAGGCAAACAGTGCGAAAGTATTAATGAAACCCAATTATGAAAATCATTTTCAGCCTTAAATACATGCATTTAATTAAAATAAAATTGTCACTAATGGTGGACAACCACTTTAAGGGACCAGGTAACTGCGGGAAGATCCTAATAGCCACATACCTGCACTCCATATCCATACCATCTTCCTTGCATAATGGGAAGCTCTGTCTCGTGATGGTGAATCTCTGCTTTTCTGGAGATTTGGATTGCGTCTAGGAGATCAACCTCCTTTTTTGAGACTTCAGGAAGATTCCCTTTTTTTCCAGGAGCCTTCCTGGACATTTGTTATGGTCTAGAATACTGAGGTGCAGCTATCCATTTTGGAATATAATTATTTGGCAGAATATTTTGATTTCTTCTCCTTAAAAGGCTACTCCATTGTCTGACAAAACATTCCATAAGTCGTATATGAAAGAAATGTTGGATACAATTTTCCAACATATTTCAGCTATCTTTTAGCCATCATTCAGACATCCGTTTGTCACATACATGTTCTATAAGCATTTCTTCATGAACATGTATCCATAGTATGTTTCTATGCCCATCCTGGGGGACACATAAGGACCCTCATATATGATTCCCCTCCCTGCTTCACAATTGTCTATACATTGGTTTGCACCTGCTATGTGGTTGTAGATGTTATTAGGAGCAACCACTTAACATCACATGATACATTTATTGAGCTAAGAAATAGCTTTGCTCAGCCCCTGTCATCACTGTTTCACCAGCGATAGGTCTGAGAACTTCAATAATTGTGTTTTAGTTTAGTGAAATAAAAGTTTAAGTTTTAATTGTGACTCCTTTTTCTCCTTTTTGTGATCTGAACAAGGTCTTAGTCTCATAGACTGTAAAATGACACATGTACAGTATGTACGGTCTCATTCACACCGGGGTCTTTGGGATCCCAATTCTCATGTTCAGTGGGGTTCCTAGAAGCTGGACATCCATTCTGTCAGTGATAAATGTATTTAGTGAGCAGAGACCTCTTAACAGAAGATTACATAGAAAATAGAGATCCCAAATCTCTACAGCTGTGCAAGTTTGAACACCTTCAAATTCAACTCATTGCATAGGTTAACAGAATAATTCATTACATTGTATTACTAGCGATGAGGGTCACGCTAACAATTAGCTGACACCAAGAAATAGATCAAAATAAATGGGGCTTATTCCATCTTCTAATATTGGTATTCCCCTATCATTTACAGCCAATCTGCGCCCTCTCCTAGCAAAAGACCCTCTCAGTGAGGATTTATTAGTGATATTACAGAGTGTGATTTCCAATAATCTGCTTGGTACAACATTATCGCTCCACCGAGACCTCCGATTAACTGCTGTACAATCAATAGACCAGTGAAAAAACACACATAATCTCCTGCCACTCAATTATTTAGGAGACATGGTATTCCCGGGAGACCTGGATTCAACTGTGACTTAACCATTGTGCTGCCGGTGGCTGCATTCGAGGCATAAGGTCCCTTCTATATATCATAAGCAGTTCATGTAGTATTACTTATTATTATCATCATTATTGTTATTTAACGGCCTTTAGCTTGATCTTGAGCCAGGGCAACTTGATGGATGAACGCTCTGTAGGAAGATCGATCTTTTGCAAGCCTAGTTAGATCCACCAGAGTCTTCTCTGCCATTATCTTGATAATATTAAGCCATCAAGTTGCTGGTCTTCCTTTTCGCCTTGTTCCTTCTATTGTTCGGACCATGATGTCCTTCTCCAGTGATTGCTGTCTTCGTATGATGTGTCATGTAGTATTAAAGCTCCCCATTCTGTAGGTCCAGATCTATATTGCAAGTATTGCGTCTAAGAACGGATAGAATACATCCAAACTAATCAAGATAATTTCATCCATACCTCAACATTTTCTTGAGAACGCCCATAAAAACCTGGAAGAACATACAGGCGTCACGCAGATATTGCCCTTAGTCAGATTAGAAGCAGTAACTGAACTTTATCACAATTTATCACAAAATTCCTAATAGCAAGACCAAAACAGTTGGATCTTATGACATCTCAGAAGATTATCATACAAATATAAGGAATTACCCTTTCTCATAATCTTGAACTATTTTGATTCTACATATACTGTATGTGTTAGTCCCCCAAAAAATCCAAGACGTGTTACTGTATCCAATACAGGGCTGGGATGAGAGCAGGGCCAATATTTAGACAAAGTTGGGCCCTGGGCAAAAGTTTTAAGTGGGGCCTCAAATGCTAACACATTGCACCATCACAGAGAAACATTTTTGTTGCATTTACACGGTCTGAGTTCTGTATGTTAAACGATCGCGATTGACAATATTGAATTCCTTCCGTCCTTGTTTCTCGGCCTCTTTACATGGCTGAGGAAGAATGATCGGCACAGAATGATCATTAATAGATCAATCTGACCCCATACAGTATCATGTTATCAGCAGCACATCTGCTGAGAACAATGTTTTTAGTTCCGGAATAAAAAATTTAATCACCCGATGAATAGGCAGCATTTTTGAAGGTCCAAAGTTTTGCTCTTTTGACTTTCAGGCTCAATCTCACCATTCGCTACAGCTTCAAATATGAAACTACCATTATTTCATAGACAATGTTGGCTATCGGATAAATAAATTTGACTTGCAACTATTTAGCATATGATTAGTTATGCATATTCTTGTCATGTCACTGCATTATTAATGTTTTGATGGCCTGAAAAAGGTGAAGAATCCTCAATTTCAATATCATCATAAGAAGTGTTGTCTCGAGTTTGCAAGTACGAAAAAGTGGACAGTAGAAGATTGGAAACGGGTGATATGGAGTGATGAGACGAAAGTCAATAGACTAGGCTCTGATGGGTGTAAGTTCGGTGGAGGAAGTCTGATGGTATGGGGTTGTTTGACAGCCAAAGGCTTTGACCAGGATCGATGATGGTCTCAATGCGGAGGTATATGTGAGTATCCTATAAGACAAGTTTTTCTTCGTACACTCGAGTACTATGGATATGAAAAGGAAGACATAGCATACATCGAGATAGCATACGTCGAGATAGGAGAAGAAATGGTTCAATGACCATGATGTAGAGGTGCTGTATTGGCCCTCACAGTCCCCAGACTTCAACCCAATCCAACACTTGTTGGTAGAGTTGGAAAAAAAGCTGTATGCATTCCCAAGTGAGTCAACCAGTATGCAACAACTTCGGGAATGTATAGAAGAAACCTGGGATTACATTTCAGTCGAGACATGCTTGAGTCTGATGACAGTATGCCCAAAAGTATTGAGGCAGTGCTGAAAGCCAAAGGTGGATTTATTAAATACTTACAAAATAATAAAAAGTTACATTTAGATTTTTAGGATCAAAACAGTAACAATGCTGTGACATGACAAGAATCTGCACAACTAATCATATGGTAAATAGTTGCAAGACAAATTTATGTATGAGATGGTCAAGCTGATTGTCTATAAAATGATGGTAGTCTCACAATTGAAACTGTAGTAGATGGTGAGATATGGAAGCTGAAAGTCAGATGTTCAAAACATTGTTACCCTTTTGCTCATCAGTGTACATACAGAGACATAGTATAACGGCCCCCACACAGCACTCCACACAGTATGTTGGACCCCACACAATCCTTCACACTGTATACTTGCTCACCAAAAATATAATTGCCCACACATAGCCATCCATATATTATAATGGACCTCATATAGCCCTCCAAATATTATAATGGACCCCACATAGCACTCCATATAGTATAATGGATCCCACATAGCTCTTCAAGTATGATAATGGCCCCCACATTGCCTCAATATAGTATTATAGTATAATGCACATACATAGTCCTCCATGTAGCATAATAGCCCCATAGTTCTCCATATAGTATAATGCACCTCCTTGTCCTCCATATACTTTAATGCACCCCATAGTCCTCCATAGTCCATAATGCCGAAAGAGTTGAATGTGCAATGCCGGGCAGTTGGTGCCCTGAGCCACAGCTGGCACTGGGACCCCTGACTCACAGGCCCCATAGTGGTCAGCACTAGTGATGAGCGAGTATGCTCGTTACTCGAGTTTCTCCGAGCATGCTCTTGGTGGTCTCCGAGTATTTCGGTGTGCTCGGAGATTTAGTTTGTCGACACAGCTGCATGATTTGCGACTGCTAGACAGGCTGAATACATGTGGGGATTTCCTAACAAACAGGCAATCCCCACATGTATTCAGGCTGTCTAGCAGCCACAAATCATGCACCTACGTCGACAAACAATTTCCGAGCACGCCAAAATACTCGGAGACCACCCGAGCATGCTCGAAGAAACTCGAGTAACGAGCACAATCGCTCATCACTATTAGCATTATTGCAAGTTTCCTGGCTTTTTTCCTTTTTAGATTTTCTACTGTTTTCCTGCTAAATAAGACTGATATATGAAGCTCAGTCATTGACCCTACTATTTTCCAATATCATTTTTGGACCTAATGTTCACCTGCCTATTTTCCAAACTGAAACCATTTAAACTATGCCTCTAATCATCATTTGTGTTTTGTTTAAGTCACTTTCCTTTTTTGTCTTGTGGTATTAGTTACCGTTTTTAGTGCAAAATTTATCAAAATGTTGCACGCGATTTATGAATTTGGAGCAAAGTCAAAATTGGGCTTTCTTCTTGTCTGGGACTGAAATTGGAAAATTTGCACCAAACGTGTGGCATACTCAAAAAATATACTAGGGGAGGCTAGAGTGAAGTTGCTCCAAGTTTTGCAATTTTTTAAAAAGTCGCAATTCATGAATCAGTGAAAAAATCTGGAATTGCTAAACTACACCCACAGAGCGGAAAACTAAAAAAATAACCAGGCGAGCATGTATAAAATACACTTCAGACCAGGTGCAAATAGAATAATGAAGTAGATGTAAACAAAAAATAGGCGCAAGCACAAAAAAGTAAACAAAAAAACAGGCGCAAAGGCAATGATAAATCAGTGCCCATGTGTTTACCAGACAGCAATCTGCGGTCTGAACATCCACCTCAAACCTGGGCATCCAACAGATAAAAGCCATAACTCTATGAAGAACAGAGGATACTCTTCATCCCAGGTTCGTCTACTCCAACCTTACAATGGGCCTTTCCAATGGCTCTAGGCCTTGCTGCAGAGTCTTCCACTAGTCTCAAGTCTAACATCGCTGTGCAACTCTGCACTCCTGCCTGGCAAACCTTCCATCTGCATACATAATGCCAATGTCCAAGACAGGCACACTCTTAGAGCAGAACTTGTAGGACATTTAATACATAAGCTGCTCTAACCCCGGTTCCACGTATTTACTTTGTAAATTCGAAGTTATTTTTTAAAATATTTTACTATTTTTGGGGGGATGTCGGTAATGTGCATAGGCTGTAGAGTTGCCTGACTCCTCTATTACTACACAAAATGCAACATTAGTAGGGGCTAGTTCACCCTCTCTCCAGAGTTGCGGCGCAGGTGATGCGTCTTCTGTTCACTTTCTGTGTCTTTTACTAAAGAGGTTGTCTGGTCCAAATTGATAAGTCAGCAATCACTCTGTGGGACTGCAGACTTATGAATCCCCCCAGAACTCGCACTGTGCGCTGCAGGGATTTGCCGGTTTTTGAGCCGGGACCGAAGGGTATGTATGAGTTATACATACTCCTGGCCAGTGGCCGTGGCCTGATTTCCATACACTTGTATGGAGCAAGGCCATGCCCACTGGATGGCCATGTCACTAGACGGGGCGCGGCATCTTTCCATTCAAGTGTATGGAGCGAGACCACGCTCACCAGACAGCTTCTGCCCGGGAGTATGTATAACTCATACATACCCTTCGGTCCTGACTCAATTCCCGCAGCACACAGTGCGTGCATCGGGGGGATTCATAAGTCTGCAGTCACACAGAGCAGCGGCATACTTATCGATTTGGATCGGACAACCCCTTTAATTTATTATTCTTAAGTATATAGTACCATCATATTCCACTGCGCTTTACAGACAGTATCATCACTGTCCCCAATGGGGCTCACAATCTAATTTTCCTATCAGTATGTCTTTGGAGTGTTGGAGGAAACCGGAGACCCCAGACGAAACCCACAAAAACACGGGGAGAACATACAAACTCCTTGTAGATGTTGCTCATGATGGGATTTTGAAAACAGGACTCCAGAGCTGCAAAGCAACAGTGCTAACCACTGAGCCACCATGCTGGCCTCTTACTGCCTTTGTGTCTCTCTAACACATTCATCCTGCAAAAAGAGAGACGAGAGACAAGTCCTCCATTGTGGGACCTTCTTTATACGAAAAACCATACCTTAAAATAGCAAATATAAAATCCTGTCAGTAGCGAGGTCATCCACCTGACTGAGTTTCGCCCTGTCAGCTTCTTCTGGGGCTTCATTTTTTAATTACTCTGTGCTATCCATATTCACCCCTATATTTATGGGCCAATCACTCTTGAATCTAGTCAAACGGCTATGTCCATGAAGAAGTATATATGCATAGATCTTCATTGTCCTTAGGTGGTCTGCATGCTTGATGAGCTTTAAACACTTGACTAAACAATCCTGTGACTAAAATGCTTCTCTTTCAGTACATTTTTTTTACATAACACCATAATAGTCATTCTAAGCTCTTCTGTCAAAACACATGTAATTTGCCATTGTTCGGGATTTGCCTCCACTCTACCCTCGGAGATTTCCTCTATGATGATGATGATGATATGACAAGGCATCTCGTGTAGCAGGCATGGCAATGATCTTCTGATTGACACGAGCTAATATCAGGAGAATTATCAGCTTTCAACTGACAAAGAGCTTTTAGTGGATAGAATCATTATAAGCTCCTTTCACGTCTGTGGTTTCAGTAGTTCTCTGCAGACAAACCTATGGTTCAAAGCTGATAGATAACCAGTCTTCTCGCTGGTGAATAGGACATCTGTATTAAAGCATGCCACTGACCTGAATTTTGCACAAAAAGTTGAGTAAATTCTACAACATGCTGCATTACTTATTTTGATTTACAGTTTGTACTATAGCCCAGAGCTGCATTCACAAATCTGTTTGCTTTTAAGCTGAAATCTCCCAACATTCCTTGATGATTTGCAGTCAAAGAAGAGCCATGTTTTCAACCACACTGTACAAAAAAAAATTGGCTGTCCAATTACATTAGAGGGTCTCTACTAACCTATTAGTGGTGTTTCTGTCAACAAGGTGGTTGACTGTGTCATTACCAATCAGTCGAATTTTGTGAATGCAGCTCTGGATGATAATACACATCATCTATGAAGCATTTATGATACTTATAAGGGGTGCAAAATGCATTCTTTCTTATACTTCCTCTATCCTTTTAACATATGTAGCAACAACTAAACAATACCCCCCCAAAAAAATCAAAATGAATGTACAAAACTCAAAAATTACATGAACTGACTCAATATGAAAAAAGGAGCTTAAGTACCAAAATTAAGTATAAACATAGATCTTTATTGTAGATTAAAAATATAAGACATGTTAATTAAAAAACTGCTGATATCAAATCAGAGGCTGCAAAAAAACAATATCAGTCTAAGGAGATCTTAATTCATCCTTAGCTCCCAAAAACGTCAGTGCATATTGCAATCCTAAAAATATAATGCTGCTATTTTGTTGCTGAGTTGCTTATATTTCTATTCTCTAAAGGGTCTCATCTTCTTGTTCTTAAATCAGCGGTCAATCTAAGGGAAGATTACAGGTCAAGCCCAGGCCCTGGTAGATCCAGAGGTTCCCCTGGCACATATAAAGACACCAGTCCTACAAATGTCATATTATAGGTGGTGGTGTTGTTGTGTGAGAGGGGATAACCAGTTACTAGAGATGAGCCGACTGATCCGCAAAGGATTGAGTTTGTGTAAAATTTCATGAAATTTACTGTTTCATGCAAATATGAGCACTTTGAGATTTGATTCCCGGTTCACAAAAAAAACCCCTATAGATAGCCCTGCTGCTATGACATCTAATCTTGTACAGTAGTGGTCACTACTGGGGCCGTCACAGGTCAGTGGTCCCCAGTCATTTTTCCATCTATGGACACTGGGTAAGTCTCTCTCTCGTAGAAGTGGTGGAGAAGTAGGCAGCTGCCTAAAGTGCTATTGAGAAAGGGGGAGCACAATCAAGAGCTAAAACTTAGCTCTGCTTATTAATAGTTTTGAACAACCAACGGGATGCTGTGTCTGAGCTGCTGATATTTCTGTTGGTGCCAGTGGATGATGAGCTCTCCGCCTTTATTCTGAAAAGTGACAAGTAAATGAATTGTCTATGTGAAAACTATTGCGCAGAACTTTAGGGATCGAGAAAAGGGAGCATAAGGAAAAACTGCCTTAGGGAATGAGCGCACTGAATTTTTTTTCAAAGAGTTTTTGGAGCAGAAACTCCAAGTTTTTGAAGAGTTTTGAGTTTGAGGAGGATTTTAAAGAGGTTCGAAAAAAAAAAGTGTGAACGTACCCATAGGCTCCAAGAGACAATGCCCTGCTCTGGACATGAGATCAGGGGTTGTCAGACCATCAGCATCAGTGACGCCCCATCAGTAATGATAGTGATGTGTACTCTACGTATCTACGTAACCTCATTGGTGCCTTAGGTTGACCCTAAGAAGAAAGACCTATTTACACAAATATACATTTAAACTCTATAGAATATTATTTTTTCTTAAATTAATCTTCAGGGATAGTTTCTTCTAGCTTTCTTTCCTGGCTTTGTATGACTTTGTGGTCACAATAAGCGGAGAAATGTTCAAAAACTGACCCTCCTGCTATCTACTATAAGATCTAAGAGGTCAAGTCAGCTGGATGGCCAGTGTCCTCCGCCTGTGGGTCAACCTTTGATGTGGGTAGAGAGGTTAAAGAAACCTAAACGTTAAGATGAAACAGTAAGACGAGGAACTTAAGGCCGAAATCCACCTACGGCACATCTAGGGATCTGTAATTAGTGCCGCATGGAGCAGGAATGTGAGATAACATCACAGGGAGCACATATCTAGAATTTCACAACATGGCTACTGCTCATGGAGAAAGGCGGAGAACACACAGCGAGTCACTGCACGGTCCATCATGGACGGATAGTAGAAGTATGGCCCTAATATAGACAGCAAATATAGCAGGTCACAAGTTATATTAGCTGTCTATCCACTACTGCCTCCTACAACTGTACGCCAGTATCCAGTGGTGCAAGTCTGGGTGGTGCAGATATTGTAATAATACTGTGTCACTACTGCCACGTACTGTAAGAGGACCCCAGGATTTTAATTGGCACATGGCCTCTGGGGGCCCAGTTATATAGACTTGCACCATGAACATTTTGGGCCTAAAAAATTCAGTAATGAGTTCAATCTATCGGCTACTAGAATATTTCACAGAAAATATTGTTTATTTGCAAAACCACATTTAATTGGATTAGCGGAGGTTGTCGGAATTTTGCCCACCTATCCAAACATAAGTGAATCATTAGCACTTCATTTTCCATATACATTTTCCAAATAAAAGGCAAAGTGTCACTTTTTCGACCCTCAGGGCTAAACGGCGCAACATGTGATAGCTCTACAAGAGTAAGAGGATAATGCTAAGAGTAACAATTGCCTCATTTCAATCACATCACGTTAAACACCCCAGATATCTATCTATCCAACTATCTATCTATCCAACTATCTATCTATCTATCTATCTATATATCTATATATCATGTATCCATCTATTATTAGTGAGGATTCTAAAATTGAAATACCAACCCTGCCTACAATGCAATATTAACCTGCAATTCTGTAATTTTGTTGGTTAGGGTTTTGTTTTTACAGTATTCAATGTATGGTAAAAATTGCCCCTGAACATGATTCTTCACATGAGTGCGATTACGGCAATACCAAACTTTCATAGACTTTTTTTTTTATTAACATAGCAATGTACCATATTAGCTGACATGTTGTAGGTGGCTACATATATACTGGAGCAGAACCACATTCAGTACATGAATACAGCACCAGAACAACAATTAGCACATGAATACATCACCAGGAGGAGGTAAATGCAAATCTGGATGTAGGTAGCGGCTGATGCGATTTATCTGGACTTTGCAAAGGCATTTGATAGTGTACCACATGACAGCAATACACTGAAGATACAGAAGCAGGGACTGGGGGAAATTAAATGCAGATGAGTAAGGAATTTGCTAAAAGACAGGAAACAAAGTTGTCATAAAAGGTACGTTCTTTAAATTGGATATTATCATCAGTGGGGACCACAGGGATCTGTACTAGGAGCAGTGTGGACCGAAGGGATCTGTGCTAGGACCGATTCTTTTCAACGTCTTTATTAATGACCTAGTATATGGGATTGAGCATTAAAGTGTCAGTCTTATTATTATTCTTTGCTGGTGACACCAAACTATGTATGATACTAAAATCTGACCATGACTTTACAATATTGCAAAATGATCTGGATAAGATGTCTGATGGGCAAACACTCGGCAAATGAGGTTTAATGTAGATAAACGTAAAGTCATGCATCTGGGATGGAGTAATCCTATTACTGTTTATACATTAAATGGCAGTGAACTCAGGACTACAGAACAGGAGAAGGACGGGGATTTTTGTTACAAGCAAGCTGAGCACATTAGCTGGCATATCATGGTAGATAGATAGATAGATAGATAGATAGATAGATAGATAGATAGATAGATAGATAGATAGATAGATAGATAGATAAACAAGAAAAAAGGAGGCAGCACTCCAATAAATGATGAAAAAAGTGGGCTTTATTACCCATATGGTGTGGCACCGTTTCAGTTGTGACCAGCCTTTCTCGAACAGAGAATAGGTATAAACATCAGATATACAGCTCTGGCAAAAATTAAGAGACTGACAGTCATTCCATTCCAGTGTCAGTTGAATTCCAACCAGAGTGAGTACACCTCATTCTACTTAATGTGCTTCTGATTAGGTGATCACCTGAACCTGATCTTATTTAATGAAGGAAAGTATAAAACACCCTGCTGTGGTGTTCATAATCCTCTTGCAATAGGACAAGCTGGATGGCAGAACAAGTGCTAGGAATAGCCCATAGTAATAGGAATGAAACAATAACTTTTAATCATGCCAAAAGAGTTGAAAAGAAAAGTCTAGAGTGAGGAAAAGAAGGGCTCAATTCTGGCTTTACTAGCAGAAGGACACAGAGCGTCATGTTGCCTCTATCCTCAAAATTTCTAAGACGGCAGTCCATTACAACAAGGTCAAGCAGCAGACAATGGGAACAACAAAGCTACAGACCGGCAGAAGGCAAAAACAACTCTCCACTGACTGGGATGACCATCATCTTATTCGAATGTCACTCAGCAACCGCAGGATGGCATTAACTGACCTACAAAAGGAATGGCAAATGGCAGCTGGGGTGAAGTGCATGGCAAGAACAGTTCATAAGAGGCTCCTAGAAGCAGAACTCAAGTCATGTAAAGCTAGAAAAAAGCCTTTCATCAATGAGAAGCAAAGAAGAGCCAGGCTGAAGTTTGCCGAAGACCATAAGGATTGGACCATAGAGGACTGGAGTAAGGTAATCTTCTCTGATGAGTCTAATTTTCAGCTTTGCCCAACACCTGGTCGTCTAATGGTTAGACAGAGGCCTGGAGAGGTGTACAAATCACAGTGTTTTATACCCACTGTGAAATTTGGTGGAGGATCGGTGATGATCTGGGGATGCTTCAGCAAGGCTGGAATTGGGCAGGCTAATCTTTGCGAAGCACGTATGAATCAAGCCACATACAAGGCTATCCTGGAAAAACAGTTGATTCCTTCTTCTCAGGCAATGTTCCCAAACTCTGAGGACTGGTTTTTCCAGCAGGACAATGTGCCATGCCACACAGCTAGGTCAATCAATGTGTGGATGAAGGACCACCACATCAAATCCCTGTCATGGTCAGCCCAATCTCCAGACCTGAACCTCATTGAAAACCTCTGGAATGTAATCAAGAGGAAGATGGATAGTCACAGGCCATCAAACAAAGAAGAACTGATTACATTTACTGTATGTACCAGGAGAGGCTTAAAGTCACCCAAAAGCAGTGTGAAAACTGGTGGAAAGCATGCCAAGACCCATGAAAGCGGTGATAAAAAATCATGGTTATTCTACAAAATATTGATTTCTGAACTCTTCCGAATCCTGAGTAAAAACATTAGTATTGTTGTTTCTAAATGATTATGAACTTTTTTTGGAATTATTTGAGGTCTGCAAGCACTGCATTTTTTTGTTATTTTGACCATTTTTCATTTTCAGAAAATAAATACAAAATTTATTGCTTGTAATTTCGGAGACCTGCTGTCAGAAGTTTATAGAATAAAAGAACACTTTACATTTTACTCAAAAATCTCTATATATAATTGTCTAAGGGGTACTTCCGTTTTTCTGTCTGCAACTTCTGTAACGGAAATCCCGCGTCGCTGATTGGTCTTGCCAGCTGCCTGTCATGGCTGCCGCTACCAATCAGCGACGGGCACAGTCTGATTAGTCCTTCCCTACTCCCCTGCAGTCAGTGCCCGGCGCCTGCTCCATACTCCCGTCCAGTCACCGCTCACACAGGGTTAATGCCAGCAGTAACGGACCGCGTTATGCCACGGGTAACGCACTCCGTTAGCGCTGCTATTAACCCTGTGTGTGTCCCCAACTTTTTACTATGCCTATGCAGCATCAACAGTAAAAAGATCTAACGTTAAAAATAATTAAAAAAAACTGCTATTCTCACCTTCCGTAGTCCGCCGAGCCGCGCGCGGCCTCCGCCAGCTTCCGTTCCCAGAGATGCAGTGCGAAATTACCCAGAAGACTTAGCGGTCTCGCGAGACCGCTAAGTCATCTGGGTAATTTCGCAAGGCATCCTGGGAACGGAAGATTGCGGCAGCCGCGCATCGCCAGAGCTTCGCTGGATTGAATCCTGGCAGGTGAGTATATAACTATTTTTTATTTTAATTATTTTTTTTAACAGGGATATGGTGCCCACACTGCTATATACTACATGGGCTGTGTTAGATACCGCGTGGCTGCTATATACTACCTGGCCAGTGTTAGATACTATGTGGGCTGTGTTATGTACTGCGTGGGCTGTGCTATATATTACGTGGCCAGTGTTATATACTGCATGGGCTGTGTTATATATTACGTGGCCAGTGTTATATACTGCGTGGGCTGTGTTATATACCACGTGGCTGCTATATACAGTACTACCTGGCCAGTGTTAGAAACTATGTGGGCTGTGTTATGTACTGCGGGGGCTGTGCTATATATTACGTGGCCAGTGTTATATACTGCGTGGCCTGTGTTATATACTACATCGCCTGTGTTATATACTGCGTGGCTGCTATATACTGTGTGGGCTGTGTTATATACTGTGTGGCCACTGTTATATATTGCGTTCGCTGTATTAACACATCAGGTATTCTACAATATGTACAGTGGGGCAAAAAAGTATTTAGTCAGTCAGCAATAGTGCAAGTTCCACCACTTAAAAAGATGAGAGGCGTCTGTAATTTACATCATAGGTAGACCTCAACTATGGGAGACAAACTGAGAAAAAAAAATACAGAAAATCACATTGTCTGTTTTTTTAACAATTTATTTGCACATTATGGTGGAAAATAAGTATTTGGTCAGAAACAAACAATCAAGATTTCTGGCTCTCACAGACCTGTAACTTCTTCTTTAAGAGTCTCCTCTTTCCTCCACTCATTACCTGTAGTAATGGCACCTGTTTAAACTTGTTATCAGTATAAAAAGACCCCTGTGCACACCCTCAAACAGTCTGACTCCAAACTCCACTATGGTGAAGACCAAAGAGCTGCCAAAGGACAGCAGAAACAAAATTGTAGCCCTGCACCAGGCTGGGAAGACTGAATCTGCAATAGCCAACCAGCTTGGAGTGAAGAAATCAACAGTGGGAGCAATAATTAGAAAATGGAAGACATACAAGACCACTGATAATCTCCCTCGATCTGGGGCTCCACGCAAAATCCCACCCCATGGGGTCAGAATGATCACAAGAACGGTGAGCAAAAATCCCAGAACCACGCGGGGGGACCTAGTGAATGAACTGCAGAGAGCTGGGACCAATGTAACAAGGCCTACCATAAGTAACACACTACGCCACCATGGACTCAGATCCTGCAGTGCCAGACGTGTCCCACTGCTTAAGCCAGTACATGTCCGGGCCCGTCTGAAGTTTGCTAGAGAGCATTTGGATGATCCAGAGGAGTTTTGGGAGAATGTCCTATGGTCTGATGAAACCAAACTGGAACTGTTTGGTAGAAACACAACTTGTCGTGTTTGGAGGAAAAAGAATACTGAGTTGCATCCATCAAACAACATACCTACTGTAAAGCATGGTGGTGGAAACATCATGCTTTGGCGCTGTTTCTCTGCAAAGGGGCCAGGACGACTGATCCGGGTACATGAAAGAATGAATGGGGCCATGTATCGTGAGATTTTGAGTGCAAACCTCCTTCCATCAGCAAGGGCATTGAAGATGAAACGTGGCTGGGTCTTTCAACATGACACTGATCCAAAGCACACCGCCATTGCAACGAAGGAGTGGCTTCGTAAGAAGCATTTCAAGGTCCTGGAGTGGCCTAGCCAGTCTCCAGATCTCAACCCTATAGAAAACCTTTGGAGGGAGTTGAAAGTCCGTGTTGCCAAGCGAAAAGCCTAAAACATCACTGCTCTAGAGGAGATCTGCATGGAGGAATGGGCCAACATACCAACAACAGTGTGTGGCAACCTTGTGAAGACTTACAGAAAACGTTTGACCTCTGTCATTGCCAACAAAGGATATATTACAAAGTATTGAGATGAAATTTTGTTTCTGACCAAATACTTATTTTCCACCATAATATGCAAATAAATTGTTAAAAAAACAGACAATGTGATTTTCTGTATTTTTTTTTCTCAGTTTGTCTCCCATAGTTGAGGTCTACCTATGATGTAAATTACAGACGCCTCTCATCTTTTTAAGTGGTGGAACTTGCACTATTGCTGACTGACTAAATACTTTTTTGCCCCACTGTATGTATGTATGTATATAGCAGTCACATAGTATATAGCACAGGCCACGTAGTATTTGTCTGCTATATACTATATGGCTCCTATATACTACGTGGCCTGTGCTATATACTATGTGGCTGCTATATACATACATACATATTCTAGAATACCCGATGCATTAGAATCGGGCCACCATCTAGTATACCTATAAAGAGAAAAATCAGACATCAGACAAATGAACATTTTGCAGTGGTCTCTTAATTTTTGCCAGAGCTGTATATAGTGCATCACATCATCATTAACCCCTTACCGACATTGGGCGTAATAGTACGCCGATGTCGGTATCCCTCCCTTTGCTGTGGGCTCTGGCACTGAGGTAACATCTTTCCAGGGACATGTCAGCTGTTTTGAACAGCTGACATATGCCCGCAATAGCTGCAGGTGGAATCGTAATCCACCCGTGGGTATTGACTAGTTAAATGTCGCTGTCAAACTCTGACAGCAGCATTTAAATGGCGATTCCGGGAATCGCGTCGGAAAAACGCACACTGGTGACCCACATCACGGGATCGCGGGTCACCAGTGTGTCGGCATGACAACCCAAGGTCTCCTGGAGACCTCTATGGTTGTCACTGCCGGATTGCTGTTAGCGCCACCCAGTGGTCGGTGCTCTTAGCAAGTCAGCAATTCTACTGCATAATGGTGATCTGACCATCGCCTCTACATAGCAGAGCCGATCGAGTTGTGCCAGCTTCTAGTCTCCTATGGAGACTATTGAAACATGACAAAAGTTAAAAAAAAGTTTTTCAAAATATAAAAAAAATATAAAAGTTCAGATCACCCCCATTTCGACCCATTCAAAATAAAACAATAAAAATAAAATCAAACATTCACATATTTGGTATTGCCGCATTAAGAATCACCCAATGTATCAATAAAAAAAGGATTAACCAGATTGTTAAATGGCGTAGCGAGAAAAAAAGTCAAAAACGCCAGAATTACTTTTTTTGGTTGCTGCGACATTGACTTAAAATGCAATAACGGGCGATCAATAGAACGCATCTGCACCAAAATGGTATAATTAAAAATGTCAGCTCGGCGAGCAAAAACTAAGCCCTCACCCAACCCCCGATCATGAAAAATGGAGATGCTACAGGTATTGTAAAATTGCGCCTATTTTTTTTAGCAAAGTTTGGAATTTTTTTTCACCAGTTAGATAAAAAAGAACCTAGTCATGTTTGGTGTCTATGAACTCGTAATGACCTGGAGAATCATGATGGCAGGTCAGGTTTAGCATTTAGTGAACTTAGCAAAAAAGCCAAACAAAAAACAAGTGTGGGATTGCACTTTTGTTTACAATTTCACCACAATTTTTTTCCCGTTTTCTAGTACACGACATGGTAAAACCAATGGTATTATTCAAAAGTAAAACTCATCCCGCAAAAAATAAGCCCTCACATGGCCATACAGAAGGATAAATAAAAAAAAGTTATGGCTCTGGGAAGGAGGGGCGCTCCGGTACTGAAGGGGTTAATTAATACAATCATTAGTGAAATTTTTCATATAAAATACAAGTGCATAATCATATGTTATCTATACATGACTCATATCAGTATATGTGCATATTATTACAACATGAACCTTATTACAATTCATTTAGTCTATCAGGGCCTGTGCATAAAGTGCATAGTGCTACGTTGGTTTATGATTAATATCATGTGATGTAGATTGAGATATTGACTTACCCACTTGTGGTTTAATCATTCTATTGTATACATGTGCCATACATGGCATCAGGAAGGGCACTACTGCACATGTCCGTGATGTCACAATTATCTAGCCAATCCCTGTGTCCAGAGCTCGCAAAGGAATTCGAGCATGCTCAGTAGGCGCACTATGTGTGCAGTCGCCATCTTTTTTAAGGGAAACCATTCCCACATGTTTATTTCAGCAATCCTCCAGCATTTACAAGGATAAATACCAAAAAAGGAGCTATTTATATGGGGCAGTCTTTCCCACTAGTTTGAAGAGGTGTACTTAGACCTGGGGTGTTTTAAAACATATTTGCATATCCACATGCAACTCCCATACCCACAAATAGGGCCCAGCAAAATATCACCCCTAGTGGAGGAATGTTTGCATAGCCGGAGATGTAAGCTATAAACAATGTCCCTGTAAAGAACACGTGTCTCATTTACATCACTGGGTGGAGATGGAGAGCAGAAGATTTTCATTTTATAGAGCAAACCCCTTCAGGATAAACATCTTAGCTCCATTGCTTCCCTATTATTGGGGCTCAATATGGTGGTTGGCTACAAGATTATGACAAAAAAATATTTAAATAAGAATTAGTGATGAGCGAGCACTAAAATGCTCGGATGCTCGATGCTCGTGTCGAGCAAATTGGAATACTCGGGTACTCGGCCAGAACAACGAGCCCAATGTAAGTCTATGGGAAACTCGAGCATTTTTCCGTCCGCCGCCCCTGGCGGTCTGCAGTGGGAGTAGGAATTGCGGAAATCGACGGGAACAGTGCTCAAATGACATGGGAACAGCATGGAGAAGGCCCCCGGAAGCATTTCTGACTCCCAGGTCACTGCTGTTGTCAGAGTATGACGCCATTTTTACAGACTCACAATAAAACATACAAAAACGAAACCAAAATGGATTTTCCTGGGAAATATATTAAGGAACATCCTTTCCAGGGTAATGAATTATATGTAAGGCAAAATAAATAACCAAAAACAAAAATGGGCTATGTTCACACATAGCGTTTTTGATGTGTTTTTTAACTTTATCATTACTTTCAACCAAGACCAAATGCATTCACTAGGAAATGTCATTTTAACATTTTACAACCTTATCTGGCCATGTGGTGTGTGACACATCATCAGACACATCCTGTTTCATTTATGAAGGAGGGACTCTGAAAGTCACAAAGCCTATTTTTATAGGCCCATCAGGCGGCCTTTACTATTCTTAAAGGGCCAGTAGTCTGCCCTCACTATACTATACTGTTATTGCCTATGCAGTGAGTGGCAGGGCTGCCAAAAAATTAGGATGCACCCCAAAACCCCTTTGAGGAGACGTACACGAGGGCCTCATGAAAAAAATGGTCCCATTATTATGAAGTGGGTCTCCCATAGTGTTTGCCTATGCAGTGAATGGCAGGCCTGCCCAAAATTAGGACGCATTACAATACCCCTTTGAAGAGACGTACAGGAGGGCCACCTGAAAACAATGTTCCCATTATTACTAAGTGGGTCTCCCATAGTGTTTGTGTTATCATAGTCCTAGTAAGAACACAGGCCGTGAGTCACTTCAACAACTCAAATAAATAACATATTCCGTCGTGTAATGCCACAACAGAAACAGAAGTGAAAAAAGAGGGAATAATGTATAAAAGTTATAATTTTATTGAAACACAAGTTGAACAATAATAAAACATTAGACATGGGGAGGGAGAAAGAGGGGAAGGAGGGGGTTAACCCCTTAAGCCCCGAGGGTGGTTTGCACGTTAATGACCGGGCCAATTTTTACAATTCTGACCACTGTCCCTTTATGAGGTTATAACTCTGGAACGCTTCAACGGATCTTGGCGATTCTGACATTGTTTTCTTGTGACATATTGTACTTCATTTTAGTAGTAACATTTATTCGATATAACTTGCGTTTATTTGTGAAAAAAACGGAAATTTGGCAAAAATTTTGAAAATTTCGCAATTTTCCAACTTTAAATTTTTATGCCCTTAAATCACAGAGATATGTCACGCAAAATACTTAATAAGTAACATTTCCCACATGTCTCCTTTACATCAGCACAATTTTGGAACCAAAATTTTTTTTTGTTAGGGAGTTATAAGGGTTCAAAGTTGACCAGCAATTTCTCATTTTTACAACACCATTTTTTTTTAGGGACCACATCTCATTTGATGTCATTTTGAGGGGTCTATATGATAGAAAATACCCAAGTGTGACACCATTCTAAAAACTGCACCCCTCAAGGTGCTCAAAACCACATTCAAGAAGTTTATTAACCCTTCAGGGGTTTCACAGGAATTTTTGGAATGTTTAAATAAAAATGAATATTTAACTTTTTTTCACACAAAATTTATTTCAGCTCCAATTTGTTTTATTTTACCAAGGGTAACAGGATAAAATGGATGCCAAACATTGTTGTACAATCTGTACTGAGTACGCTGATACCCCATATGTGGGGGTAAACCACTGTTTGGGCGCATGGCAGAGCTCGGAAGGGAAGGAGCGCCATTTGACTTTTAAATGCAAAATTGACAGGAATTGAGATGGGACACCATGTTGCGTTTGGAGAGCCACTGATGTGCCTAAACATTGAAACCCCCCACAAGTGACACCATTTTGGAAAGTAGACACCCTAAGGAACTTATCTAGATGTGTGGTGACCACTTTGACCCACCAATTGCTTCACAGAAGTTTATAATGCAGAGCCGTAAAAATAAAAAATCATATTTTTTCACAAAAATGATCTTTTCGCCCCCAATTTTTTATTTTCCCAAGAGTAAGAGAAGAAATTGAACCTCAAAAATTGTTGGCCAATTTGTCCTGAGTACGCTGATACCCCGTATATGGGTGTAAACCATTGTTTGGGCGTATGGCAGAGCTCGGAAGGGAAGGAGCGCCATTTTACTTTTCAATGCAAAATTGACTGGAATTGAGATGGGATGCCATGTTGCGTTTGGAGAGCCCCTGATGTGCCTAAACATTGAAATCCCCACAAGTGACACCATTTTGGAAAGTAGACCCCTTAAGGAACTTATCTAGAGGTGTGGTGAGCACTTTGACCCAACAAGTGCTTCACAGAAGTTTATAATGCAGAGCCGTAAAAATAAAAAATCATATTTTTTCACAAAAATAATCTTTTCGCCACCAATTTTTTATTTTCCCAAGGGTAAGAGAAGAAATTAGACCACAAAAGTTGTTGTGCAATTTGTCCTGAGTGCGACGATACCCCATATGTGGGGGTAAACCACTGTTTGGGCGCATGGCAGAGCTCGGAAGGAAAGGAGCGCCATTTGACTTTTCAATGCAAAATTGACTGGAATTGAGATGGGACGCCATGTTGCGTTTGGAGAGCCCCTGATGTGCCTAAACATTGGAACCCCTCACAAGTGACACCATTTTGAAAAGTAGACCCCTTAAGGAACTTATCTAGATGTGTGGTGAGCACTTTGACCCAACAAGTGCTTCACAGAAGTTTATAATGCAGAGCCGTAAAAATAAAAAATCTTATTTTTTCACAAAAATGATCTTTTCGCCCCCAATTTTTTATTTTCCCAAGGGTAAGAGAAGAAATTAGACCACAAAAGTTGTTGTGCAATTTGTCCTGAGTGCGACGATACCCCATATGTGGGGGTAAACCACTTTTTGGGTGCATAGGAGAGCTCGGAAGGGAAGGAGCGCCATTTGACTTTTCAATGCAAAATTGACTGGAATTAAGATGGGACGCCATGTTGGTTTGGAGAGCCCCTGATGTGCCTAAACATTAAAAACCCCCACAAGTGACACCATTTTGGAAACTAGACCCTCTAAGGAACTTATCTAGATGTGTTTTGAGAGCTTTGAACCCCCAAGTGTTTCACTACAGTTTATAACGCAGAGCCGTTAAAATAAATTTATTTTTTTTTCGCAAAAATTTTTTAGCCCCCAGTTTTGTATTTTCACAAGGGTAACATAATAAATTGGACCCCAAAAGTTGTTGTCCAATTTGTCCTGAGTACGCTGATACCCCATATGTGGGGGGGAACCACTGTTTGGGCGCATGGCAGAGCTCGGAAGGGAAGGAGCGCCATTTGGAATGCAGACTTAGATGGATTGGTCTGCAGGAGTCACGTTGCATTTGCAGAGCCCCTGATGTACCCAAACAGTACAAACCCCCCACAAGTGACCCCATATTAGAAACTAGACCTCCCATGGAACTTATCTAGATGTGTTGTGAGAACTTTGAACCCCTAAGTGTTTCACTACAGTTTATAACGCAGACCCGTGAAAATAAAAATTCTTTTTTTTTTCACAAAAATGATTTTTTAGCCCCCAGCTTTGTATTTTTACAAGGGTAACAGAATAAATTGGACCCCAAAAGTTGTTGTTCAATTTGTCCTGAGTACGCTGATACCCCATATGTGGGGGGGAACCACTGTTTGGGCTCATGGCAGAGCTCGGAAGGGAAGGAGCGCCATTTGGAATGCAGACTTAGATGGATTGGTCTGCAGGCGTCACGTTGCATTTGCAGAGCCCCTGATGTACCCAAACAGTAGAAACCACCCACAAGTGACCCCATATTGGAAACTAGACCTCCCATGGAACTTATCTAGATGTGTTGTGAAAACTTTGAACCCCCAAGTGTTTCACTACAGTTTACAACGCAGAGCCGTGAAAATAAAAATCCTTTTTTTTCCCACAAAAATGATTTTTAGCCCCCCAAATTTTTATTTTCCCAAGGATAACAAGAGAACTTGGACCCAAAAAGTTGTTGTCCAATTTGTCTCGAGTACGCTGATACCCCATATGTTGGGGTAAACCCCTGTTTGGGCGCACGGGAGAGCTCGGAAGTGAAGGAGCACTGTTTTACTTTTTCAATGCAGAATTGGCTGGAATTGAGATCGGACGCCATGTCGCGTTTGGAGAGCCCCTGATGTGTCTAAACAGTGGAAACCCCCCAATTATAAATGAAACCCTAATCCAAACGCACCACTAACCCTAATCCCAACTGTAACCCTAACCACACACCTAACCCAGACACACCCCTAATTCTAATCCCAACCCTAATCCCAACCGTAAATGTAATCCAAACCCTAACCCTAGCCCCAACCCTAGCCCTATCCCTAACCCTAACCCTAACCCTAACCGGAAAATGGAAATAAATACATTTTTTTTAATTTTATTATTTTTCCCTAAGGCTAGGTTCACATTGCGTTAGGGAAATCCGTTTAGCACTAGCGGATTGCGCTAACACAATGTCTTTTTAGGTGTCGTGTTTAGTGGTCGCGTTAACGTCCCCGCTCTGGAAGATCGGGGATCGGACCTCGGGCGCGCCGCGGACGCTGCAAGCAGCGTCTGAGGCGCCCCACAAAAGAATGGCACCTTGCTAGCGCGAGCCGAAAATGGCACGCTCTAGCGATGCGCTACACCTGAAAATCACATTGCTGTCAATGGTTGTGCTAACGGACCCGTTGCACGGCGTTAATTGTGACATTTTCGCCGTGCAACGCTGTCCGTTAGCGTTAACCCATTAACGCAATGTGAACCTAGCCTAACTAAGGGGGTGATGAAGGGGGGTTTGATTTACTTTTATAGCGAGTTTTTTAGCGGATTTTTATGATTGGCAGCCGTCACACACTAAAAGACGCTTTTTATAGCAAAAAAGTTTTTGCGTCTCCACATTTTGAGACCTATAATTTTTCCATATTTTGGTCCACAGAGTCATGTGAGGTCTTGTTTTTTGCGGGACGAGTTGACGTTTTTATCGGTTACATTTTCGGACACGTGACAGTTTTTGATCGCTTTTTATTCCGATTTTTTTGTGAGGCAGAATGACCAAAAACCAGCTATTCATGAATTTCTTTTGGGGGAGGCGTTTATACCGTTCCGCGTTTGGTAAAATTGATGAAGCAGTTTTATTCTTCGGGTCAGTACGATTACAGCGACACCTCATTTATATCATTTTTTTTATGTTTTGGCGCTTTTATACGATAAAAGCTATTTTATAGAAAAAATAATTATTTTGGCATCGCTTTATTCAGAGGACAATAACTTTTTTACTTTTTTGGTTATGATGCTATATGGCGGCTCGTTTTTTGCGGGACAAGATGACGTTTTCAGAGGTAACATGGTTATTTATATCCGTCTTTTTGATCGCGTGTTATTCCACTCTTTGTTCAGCGTTATGATAATAAAGCGTTGTTTTTTGGCTCGTTTTTTTTTTTTTTTTCTTACGGTGTTCACTGAAGGGGTTAACTAGTGGGCCAGTTTTATAGGTCGGGTCGTTACGGACGCGGCGATACTAAATATGTGTACTTTTATTGTTTTTTTGTTTTTTTTTTATGTAAAGAAATGTATTTATGGGAATAATATTTTTTTTTTTCTGCTTTATTTAGGAATTTTTTTTTTATTTTTTTTTTTACAAGTGTGGAAATTTTTTTTTTTACTTTTTCACTTTGTCCCAGGGGGGGACATCACAGATCACCGATCTGACAGTGTGCACAGCACTCTATCAGATCGGTGATCTGACATACAGCTGGGCAGGATTAGAGCTGCAGCTGCAGCCTGATCCTGACCCGGAAGTGCTCCCTGCAGGACCCGGATGCAGCCCGGCGGCCATTTTGGATCCGGGGACTGCAGGGAGAAGACGCTCGGTACACGGTGAGCACATCACCGTGTACCGATCGTCTCAGGGAAGCCCGCAGGGAGCCCCCTCCCTGCGCGATGCTTCCCTGCACCGCCGGCACACCGCGATCATCTTTGATCGCGGTGTGCCGGGGGTTAATGTGCCGGGAGCGGTCCGTGACCGCTCCTGGCACATAGTGCCGGATGTCAGCTGCGATAGGCAGCTGACACCCGGCCGCGATCGGCCGCGCTCCCCCCGTGAGCGCGGCCGATCGCATATGACGTACTATCCCGTCCATGGGAATTAAGTCCCAGGTCACCTGGACGGGATAGTACGTCATATGGGATTAAGGGGTTAAACCACCAAGATAGAGAAAGCGAGACTGCACTGAACCAGAAAGTGTTCAAACAAGTGTTTAAACCACTAACGATAATATATGATGGTAATAAAATACCAAAGTTGGGCAGACTAGATAACCACATGCAACAAATATATCTGAATGTAAAGCAAGGTATGGTCACCTAAGGCATAAAAATATATCCCATGGATAGGTAAAGTAACCAGGCACCAGGTAAACATCGATCACTCCCAAATACAAGGCAGGAAAAAATCTGCTGATGTAGAGGTGAGTACTACCAGTATAGGGTGCAGTAATGGAAACCTACCACAATAGGATAAAATAGCCCCGGAGTAAATTACCTGAGATTCAAATGCGGTGGTGTCTAGTGCAGAGGGAGAGTGCAGCCCCGGTTCCCATGCGCCCGACAAGCGCTGTTTCGCCTAAGCTTCTTCAATGGGGGCGAGGACCATGCGCTTGTCGGGCGCATGGGAACCGGGGCTGCACTCTCCCTCTGCACTAGACACCACCGCATTTGAATCTCAGGTAATTTACTCCGGGGCTATTTTATCCTATTGTGGTAGGTTTCCATTACTGCACCCTATACTGGTAGTACTCACCTCTACATCAGCAGATTTTTTCCTGCCTTGTATTTGGGAGTGATCGATGTTTACCTGGTGCCTGGTTACTTTACCTATCCATGGGATATATTTTTATGCCTTAGGTGACCATACCTTGCTTTACATTCAGATATATTTGTTGCATGTGGTTATCTAGTCTGCCCAACTTTGGTATTTTATTACCATCATATATTATCGTTAGTGGTTTAAACACTTGTTTGAACACTTTCTGGTTCAGTGCAGTCTCGCTTTCTCTATCTTGGTGGTTTAACCCCCTCCTTCCCCTCTTTCTCCCTCCCCATGTCTAATGTTTTATTATTGTTCAACTTGTGTTTCAATAAAATTATAACTTTTATACATTATTCCCTCTTTTTTCACTTCTGTTTCTGTTGTGGCATTACACGACGGAATATGTTATTTATTCCCATAGTGTTTGCCTATGCTGTGAATGCAAGAGCTGCCAAAAATTTGGGCGCGCCATAATACCCCTTTGAAGAGTCGTACAGCAGGGCTTCCTGAAAACAATGTTCCCATTATTAAGAAGTGGTTCTCCCATACTGTTTGCCTATGCAGTGAATGCAAGCCCTGCCCAAAATTTAGATGCACCCCAATACCTCTTTGAAGAGATGTACAAGAGTGGCTCCTGAAAACAATGTTCCCATTGTTAGGAAGTGGTTCTCCCATACTCTTTGTGTCACGGTTCCACCCCTCAGCGTGTCTGGGATGCAGTTGCTGACAGCTTGGCCATCCAATCTGGTCCTGGGGCATGCTGGGCTGTCAGTGTGTTGCTTGACAGCTCGACTATCCAATCTGAGACTGTGAGGCGTTGGCTGTCTCCATACATTCATTATTCCAGTTAATGGCCATGCTTCTTAACTGAGCTGAGTTTCCTAGAACACTGCCAAATGTACATTCATCTTGTGAGGTTTGTGCTTTCTGCTCTCCTGTGCCTTGACTTCTGTTTTCTTGATCTGTTGCCTGACCTTGGATTTTGTTCTGACCATCCACCGGCTTAACCCCTTCAGCTCTGATCCGTTATTATCCTGGTACTCTGACTTAAGAATGTTACCTGAGTACGCTTTTGTCTCTTCCTTCTGTTTATGACGTACCCTCCTGGATTCTGACCTTGGACTCCTTCACCACTCTGACTCACGGCTTGTCTATGAGAAGTGACTAGCATCACTACGTTTTTCTTTTTCACCAGTATCGAACCTGTTCACATGCTTTGTGACCAGGTGGCAAATTTGATGCAGATGACTCAGGATCTGGTGAAGGATTGCCAGAGTCTGAGGTCATTGCAATATCAGTTTAAGTGTCAGATAAATAACTTGATGAAGACCTCCCTTAGCGCCTCACTGCCTGCAGTGGCTGTGACGTCAGTACCCTCTGATGTACAGTTGGTCTCTCCCGAGCCTGATAAATTTTAGGGAGAGAAAGACCAGTTTAGGGCATTCGGGAGAGCAGAAAGTTATTTTTTACCCTGCGACCCTGGTCGTCAGGGGAGGAGTTCCAGCGGGTGGGAATAATCATGTCCCTAATGCGAAGGGGTCCTCAGACATGGACATTGTCTCTGTCTCCACAAGCCCCAGAATGGGTTTACATTGATGCCTTTATTGACAGTTTATGTCTGATGTATGACAAACCAGACAGAATCCAGGTCACAGAGGCTAAGATCATGAGCCTGGCACAGGGGGGTTGCAAAGCTGAGGACTACTGTACTGAGTTCCGGCAGTGGTCCACCGAAGTTCTATGGAACGATGCTGCTCTCAGGTGCCAGTTCCAAAGAGGCCTTTAGGAGACACTCAAAGATGCTCTGGTCCTCCATGACGCCCCTGGTTCTCTGATGGAGGCCATGACTCAGGCCTTACAAATGGACCACTGAATCCGTGAGAGACATGGTGAACAGCAGGTCGCATGTTCATTTACCCAAGGTTAGAGTTGCCAGTCTTCGTGTCGCAGAGTGAAGACGGAGACAAGATCTCGGACTCTGTCTATACTGTGGTCTCTCTTAAGAATTGCCCAACTCGTCCTCAAGCCACCAAACCATCGAGAGAACGTTTGAGTCTGGGTGATGACCGAGGAGGACGCCCAGACTCCCAGGTACCTTTTTCTTTCTCTGATAAAATACTGATAAATATGATGATTTCCTTCGAGAGCCAGATTTCATCAACATTAGCATTCATTGACTGTGGGTCTGCTGCTAACACTTTGTTGATTTCGGACTGCTTCTGAAGTTAGGGTTAGGCACAGTTAGTTTACAAAGACCCATTCAAATTATTGCCCTTGACAAGTCACTGTTAGCTCACAATTTGGTCAAGAGAGCAATGGTGGATTTCATTTTCTAAGTGGGAGCATTCCACTCTGCATCCATCTCCTGTTTTATGTTGGATAATTTACCTGCTGGTTTGGTACTGGGGTTTGCATGGTTGCAGACTCACAATCCAGTTATTTATTGGTGTCTGAAGGAGATTGTCAAATGGAGCCCCAACTGTTCCCAGAAATGTCTAAAAAAAAAGTACAAATATGCTCCGCTAGTCTGGAGGGTCTTCCGGAGTACCTGAAGGACTTTGGAGATGTATTCTTGGAAAAAGAGGCGGAGATACTTCCTCCCCATCATCCCTATGATTGTGCTATTGACCTTATTCCTAGCATCAAATTGCCAAAAGCTCGCCTGTACAATTTGTCGGGGCCTGAACGGACTGCAATGAAAGAATATGTTAGCAAATGTTTTTTCTGAAGAGTCATATCCATCCTTCCTCCTCCCCTGTAGCTGCTGGATTTTTCTTTGTGAAAAAGAAAGATGTGGTCTCTGTCCTTGCCTTGATTTCCGAGAACTAAACAAGATCATGGTTAAAAATACTTACGTCCACTCATCCTCGACCTATATAATCAGCTTCTGGGGGCCAGGGTGTTTTCTAAATTTGATCTTAGAGGGGCTTACAATTTTATACACATCAGGAAGAGTGATGAGTGGAAAACGGCATTTTTAACATCTGAGGGTCTGTTTGAAAACCTTGTCATGCCTTTCGGATTATCTAATGCACCTGCTGTGTTTCAAAATTTTATGAATGATATTTTCTCTGATTGCATTGGAAGACTTGTTGTAATAAACCTCGCTGACATTCTGACGCACCAGGAACATGTTCGTGTGGTGTTACAGAGACTGAGGGAGCACTCTCTGTTGGCTAAATTAGGGAAATGTGTTTATTTTCTGTTCTGGAAATCTCTTTCTTGGGGTTTATCTTGTCAGCAGAAGGGTTTAAGATGGACCCCGGGAAGGTGCAGGCCATAATCGATTGGGCTCAATCTCGTGATCTTGAGGCTTTGCAGCGTTTTCTGGGGTTCACCAACTAATATAGAAAATGTATTAAGGGGTTTTCACAAATTGCTAAATAGACCTCCTAAAAAAAGACACTGGATTTGAGTTTATTTTATGCTGCTATTATTCAGTGGTCCTAAAGACCGAAAAAGACAGCACTACAAGAACCAAGTAAAAATAATATAACTCTTTATTAAAGTACTAGTAAAAAGAACATCGTAATAATATCAAAAGGGAAAACAAGATGAGACAATGATCACCAAACGGTGGCAGTGTGGTATCGACAGGTAGATAATATGTCAAAGACTTATGTTAAACACTGTAATATAATGTGTGCTGTATAGTACTGCACATCATAACACATCAGCCTCTGAGAGTGCATTGGTACATAAATAGTTAAAAAGCATAAGTGCGAAATATATAACACCTAAACATGCACAGCAGGACCGATAGTAATATAAGCAGAGAAGTAGATAAACAAATGGTTAACCGGTCATAATACCTGAAGGGGAGACCACACTGCCACGAGCCCCAACCCCCAGAAGAAGGCACCGCGCCGAAACGCGCGTTGGGGCTCGTGGCAGTGTGGTCTCCCCTTCAGGTATTATGACCGGTTAACCATTTGTTTATCTACTTCTCTGCTTATATCACTATCGGTCCTGCTGTGCATGTTTAGGTGTTATATATTTCGCACTTATGCTTTTTAACTATTCATGTACCAATGCACTCTTAGAGGCTGATGTGTTATGATGTGCAGTACTATACAGCACACATTATATTACTGTGATTAACATAAGTCTTTGACATATTATCTACCTGTCGATACCACACTGCCACCGTTTGGTGATCATTGTCTCATCTTGTTTTCCCTTTTGATATTATTACAATGTTCTTTTTACTAGTACTTTAATAAAGAGTTATATTATTTTTACTTGGTTCTTGTAGTGCTGTCTTTTTCGGTCTTTATGTTCACTTGTTGTCGCACTGAACCGTCTATATATATCCGCGCACCCTTGGCATCTTTGGTTAGTGGTGCATGTATGGTCTGGCATATATGTTTTGTATTATTCAGTGGTGTTGAGCAGTCTGGCCCAATCCAGCCCTTGTTCATTTTTATAAGAGTCAGCCTGTCAGCATTTTCAGTTGATAAGCGGATGAACTTAGCAGTTATAATTCCACCAGCGGCACTAAAACCTGCTCTGACAAAATGCTAGCGGCAGGGCAGGCCAGGACCTCCAAGGAGTAGAGAGTCAGTTCATGCCATGGGTCCAGCTTGGATACCCAATAATTATAAGGCACAGAGGAATCACGGAGGACATTGCTACGGTCAGCAAGGTACTCCCTCACCTTCTTCAAAAACCTAGCACTCCTTGTGAGAGTACCCCAGGCCTCAGGGCCTGAAATGGCACAATTTTGACAGCACTGATATGTGATCCGTGGCATGGACAAACCACAGTTTGAAATATCTGGCCTGTAGGTAGCTATTTTTATTTCAGCAAACTAGTGTCAATAACTTGGCTAAGACACTGCAACAAAATTGAAATGGAGGCCTGAAATGGCACAATTTTGACAGCACTGATATGTGATCCGTGGGATGGACAAACCCAAGTTTAAAATAGCTGGATTTTTAGCGCTATAATATAGAAAGGATCAAGCTGTATTTTACAGTGCCAACAAGCAAATGGAGCACAAAAATGGTGTTCTCTGGATTGCTTTTAAAGCAAATAATCAGGATTAAGAAGAGCCAAAAAAAAAATATTACTGGCCAGCCAATCACTGTAATGCCACAACCAACATGGCTGCGACATCACAGTGTGAGGCAGACAATCCCTGCATGTTGATTGGCTCTCTAAAAAGTGCCAAACATGCAAGGCAGAGACTCGAGCTCCCGCCGAGCAAAGATGGAAATACTTGGCGAGCTCTGAGCTTCGTAAGCACTGCGATGCTCTGGTTAGCACCGAGTAGTGGTGAGCATGCTCGCTCATCACTAATAAGAATCCATATTTAGTAAAAAAAAATGCAGAACAATATAAATAAAAATATAATTTTATATGGATGAGTCTATCTCTTATCGTGAGCTCGTGCTGTGTGGTGTTGATCTGTGAACATAAAACAAGAATGATTAAAATCAAATAACAAATACAAGTGTCACACAGACATTCAAAATTACCTAATTACATTGTGAAAAAATCACAAAGAAACCCGGGGTAATGGTGGCATGCTACTATAAAATGGATTTGATTTTGAATTCCACATTAAGACCATTGGGCTTTAGTGTATTTAATTTAAATATCCATTCTAGTTCCTTTTTCTTCAGGAGACGAGCTCTGTCCCCACCTCTTCTTTGTGGGGTGATCATATCTATGATCCTGAATCTCAGCTGTTTCTCTGTGTGCCCCATTTCTGTAAAGTGCTTAGGGACCGGGAGGTCCAACCGCTTCTTCCTTATGGTACATCCGTGGTGGTTGATTCTGGTTTTGAAATCCCACGTTGTCTCACCGATATACCATAAAGAACATGGGCATTCGAGTAAGTAGATCACATACTCATAGTTACAAGTCAAAAAGTGTTAAATATCATGAGCCACACCAGTGTTTAGATGCACAAATGTCGACCCCTTCAACATTAATGGACAATTGACACGGGAAAGGCAAGGAAAGCAGCCCTTCCTTTGCATCCCCGTTAAGGTACTTTGTGTCATATTTCTCAGAGGACCAATATCTGATTTTAGAAAGAAGTCACCTATTGTTTTATTTCTTTAATATAAAAATAATGGGGGGGGGGGTCTCAAATTCTTTGATGTTGGGTAAACATTTGGATAGCATTCCCCAGTGTCTTTTAACAATTGTGGCAATTTGTTCACTCTCCTCAGTATAAGTTGTTGCCAACGGGATTCTTTTAAGTTCCTTTCTATTCGGTTTTTGTTTTAACACAGTTAGCCTATCCAATAACATGACTTTTTCCCGTTGTGTGTTCAGTACATTTTTGGGGTATCCCTTGCTTTAAGTTTTTTTGTTAACTCCATCAGGGACTTTGTGGATTCAAAATTGACGCTTACTATCCTTTTTGCTCTAAAGAACTGGCTATATGGTTTTAACTCCAGTGTTTTCTTTGAATGTTTACTCTCATAATTCAATATGTCATTCTTATCTGTGGGTTTGTATGAAGAGCAGTATTTAGCTTATTATTTTTTTTTACACCCAAACGTCCAAGAACTGTATATGTGTTTTAGAGTGAACTAAGGTGAATTTTATAGTTGGATCTATTTGATTCAGAAGTAGAGGAAAGTCAAATAACTTTTCTCGTGTACCCATCCAGAGGAAGAAGACATCATCTATGTAGAGCTACCACGCCAGTACTTGCAGGAAGTGGTGGGACACATAGACAAAGTCCTCCTCCAATGTGGTCATTACAATATTTGCATAAGCGGGCGCCATATTTGCACCCATTGCGGTACCCCATTTTTGCATATAAAAGTTCTCCCCAAAGAGAAAGTAGTTCCATTTAAGAATAATATCCAATAGTGAAATAATAAACTCTTCACCTTCTTTTGATAATCTTAGAAGTGACAGTTTCCTTTTTACTTTTGTTAGGCCCCTTTCATGGTCAATCGATGTATAAAGTGAGGGAACATTGAAAGACGCCAGGATAGCTTCATTAGTCAGTTCTACCTCATTTAGTTTCAACAAGAAATCTGTAGTATCTTTTATTTAGGATTTAGATTCCTTAGTTAAAGGATTAATAATTTTATCCAAGAAAATCCCCATTTTATTGAAAACTGAATCTACCCCCGAGACAATTGGCCGTCCTGGTGGGTTTTCAAGTGACTTATAAATTTTCAGTAGAACGCATAGCACCGGTGTTACCGGATACTCAACAAACAAATAATCATAAAGATCCTGGTCAATGATTCCTCCTTTTATAGCCATATTAGAATCTGTTTTATTTCCTGTATAGCAAATTTGGGATTGCTACTCAATTTCTGATATACATCCTTATCACTAAGTTGTCGTTTGTGGTCACAAACACAGCATAGTGTGTATTCTACTGTGATGTTTTGTTGACAATGGTGGAATATTTGTCCTGAATGTCCACATTTTTACATGGCGAAATAAAAGCTAATTTTCAATGAAAATTATTCCCACGGATACCGCTGGAATTTGTTCATTTTCTGATTGTCCTGGCTGGGTACTCACCTCTATCTGTGCTGGATCCGGATGATGGAACATAGACTACATGGGTGAGCTGACAACTTTTTCTATATTTTGTTCTTTAATTTGATCGACCTAAAAAAAACATTGGAAATCAATTTCTAACTCAAACCAGTCCACGTTTCCCTGGTCCAAATGTTAGCCCCTTATTCAATACTGACATTTGATCAACCGTTAACTCTTTCTTTGAGATATTTACCACTAGTGTTGTGATATTTTCCTCAAAGTCATTTGGCGCTCTGGTTGGGGTTTGTTTCTCCCTTTCCTCTCTTTTCCGTTTTCGGTAGTAGCGTCTTCCTCCCCTTCTTTTCCGTTGTAACTTGGGAGTTGCATGTGGATATACAAATATGTCTTTAAACACAAATATATATCTGATGTTTATACCTATTCACTGCGTGAGAAAGGCTGGTCACATCATATGGGCTAATAAAGTCCACTTTTTTCATCATTTAATGGAGTGCTGCCTCCTTTTTTCTTTTCTATCTATCTATCTATCTATCTATTATCTATCTATCTATCTATCTATCTATCTATCTATCTATCTATCTATCTATCTATCATCATGTATCTCTCTATTATCTATCTACAGTATTATCTATCTATTATTTATCTATCTAACTATCATCTATCTCTCTATTATCTATATCTCTATCTATCTATCTATCTATCTATCTATCTATCTATCTATCTATCTATCTATCTATCTATCTATCATCATGTATCTCTCTATTATCTATCTACAGTATTATCTATCTATTATTTATCTATCTAACTATCATCTATCTCTCTATTATCTATATCTATATCTATATCTATCTGTCTATCTATTATCTATCTATCTATCTATCTATCTATCTATCTATCTATCTATCTATCTATCTATCTATCTATCTACTGTATATATCTATCTACACCCTGTATACAGTAAAAACATATAACAATGCACTGGGCCAGCCCCTATGTGCACATTTGCATCACCTGCTCTTCTGCAGCTGCCTCAGACTGATACACGATTTCCAGATGTCCTGGTGGAGGCTGGAGAAGTCTGCTCTCAGCATGTCACAACAATGTAAAACTCTCACAACCACAGAGCATAATAAACATTGGGGTGAAAAAAGGTAAGCTCACCTAGACGCTCACCTGTTTCACAGCTACAGCTCTCTGTACCTGTCCTTCGCATCACCCTCCATTCTGTTAGGGCACATTCTGCATCGTTGAAGTCAGCAAGGAGAGTACCAATAAAAGTACCAATAAAACTTAACCTTTGATGTCATATCGTAATAAAAAGAGCGATGTTCAGAACTACATGTATGGAAACACAAAGATAGATAATATGCATTAATTCTGGACCATGCCCAACAGATAAAGTGCCATTGCAGGTAAAAAATGAAGAAGTCTCACCCATATCCTTTGATGAGGATGTCATATGCAGGAGGTAATTGTCATGTGGTTACCGCGACAGTGTGGAGCCAGAAGACAGCAATGTCTGATTGCTCCAACTCCGATGCTGAGAAGAAGCACTTCTCCTTCATTTTAATGGTTTTTATTCCTTCTGGCAGAACAGGGGTTAATCAGCCATGTTGGAAATCCCTGTGCTCACAGCTGAGCTTGGTTAGCCACTGCTTTCCCCCTTTATAATCTGGCCTGTGATACAAATCCTTGTCAGAGCTAGCATTTGCTGCATGGCTAATGGAGGGAGAGGAGTTCATATGAGGAGAGTTGGAGGAGTTATCAGTGACTGTTGCTTGGTTTGTATGTGTGGTAATTCCCTATCCTTCTCTATTTTGGTTTAGTCCCCTACCCCCATGCTCCATGGCATTCCTCTGTTATATGTGAGTGAATATTTTGCATGCCTGGAGTTTTCTGTTAACCCTTGTTTGTGTTGCCTTGTTTTTCGGGTTGGTGTACTACGGTGCACAGTAGCGCCCCTCTTCCCTGGGTGGGGGAAGAGAACTGACGAAGGGCTAACTCAAGAGAAAAGGCAAGGGTGGAGGCCCTGGCATCTTCACCTTCAGACGTATCCCAGGGAGTAGGGCGAGCTACGGCGCCACCTAGTTTAGGCACAATGTAGGAGCCACTGGTCCCGGGTCACCCAACAGCTGTGTTGGGACATTAGCTCTGACCATAACCATTTTTTCTGATCCATGATGGATCCAATCACTGCTCTGATGGGGTAACTGCAGCAGCTCAGTCTGGAGGTGCCAGATTAACACATAGTTGTTTTGCAGCACCCTAATACATCTAGTGTGGGAATCTTGTCTCCCAGGCAAACCTTAGAGGAGCCCAAAATCACTTTGCCTGACAGGTTCTCTGGGGGACTTGACAAGTTTGCTGTGTTCTGGGAGGCCTGTAAACTGTACTTCAGATTACATCCAGTTTCCTCTGGTACAGAGGAGCAACGTGTGGGGATAGTAATCTCGCTCCTCTAGGGGGACACCCTCAGCGGGAATTTGGATGTTTCGCCCCAGAAGTTCGCCTCCAGCAGTTCGCCCCTGAGTACATTTCGCCCTTGTACCCTGTTTTGCCCCCAGAATTTTGTGTTTGATGTTTCACCAGTTTGTCCTTGTGGTTCATGAATTCCCATCCATCATCAATCCACATGTCACAAAAGTACTGTACAGAGTGCTGCACTTCTGTGACATGTTAAATCAACTGTTTCCATCTGACATCACGGGGAACCGCTAGACTGGACTCCATGACCCAAGGAGATGCAGCTGCGACAAATAAGCATCATCCTGGGGGCCAAATGCTGGGGACGAAATGTGCATTGCCGAAATGTACCTCGGGGCGAACTGCTGGGTGTGAAACATCCATCTGTTGCCTTACTACGGCCCCCTCCACGTCTCCTGGTATACTGGCCTATTTCCTGGTAGCGCCTCCAGCCTCTGGACACTACGCTGACAGAGACAGCAAACCTTCTTGCCACAGCTCGCACTGATGTGCCATCCTGGATGAGCTGCACTACCTGAGCCACTTGTGTGGGTTGTAGAGTACATCTCATGCTACCACGAGTGTGAAAGCACAACCAACATTCAAAAGCGACCAAAACATTAGCCAGAAAGCATTGGTACTGAGATGTGGTCTGTGGTCCCCACCTGCAGAACCGCTCCTTTATTGAGTGTGTCTTGATAATTGCCAATAATTTCCATCTGTTGTCTATTCCATTTGCACAACAGCATGTGAAATTAATTGTCAATCAATGTTGTTTCCTAAGTGGACAGTTTGATTTCACAGAAGTTTGATTTACTTGGAGTTATATTCTGTTGTTTAAGTGTTCCCTTTATTTTTTTGAGCAGTGTATATACACTGTAGTAGCAGATCCAGGTAGTACAGTAGTTAAATACTAGATGTACCTGACTAGCTTTGACTAAGAACTTGGACCTGTGGTCACTAGGTGTGTCAGTCTGCTGATTGTTGAGCAGAGTTGAATATCTTGAAGCTAGTGACTGGCCAAAATGTGAGCTGTAGCTGAGAGAGAGATGTTTCGGGGCTTATCTCTAAATAAAGACTGTAGGGGTCAGCTAGGAAAGCTGAGCAGTCTGTATGTTGGAGCTGCTGAGAACCGTGTGTAAGCTGCAGTCTGTTCAGTGTGAACTGTGCCTGTAGTTGAACACTACTGGAAGGTGCTGGAGCTCAGCTAAAGGGAATACCGAGATTGTTAGGCTCATACCTCTTCTGTGTATGAAGTTTGCCCTGCGACAAAAAACCTGTAATCTTATGTGTGAGCCAACACTGGCAAATATGTGCCTGCTGTTTCTTTGCGGTGATACCTTTGCGCCCAGAAGAGGCTGTTTTTGGTTTTGAATCCCTTGGAGTTTTATGAAGGCACTAAAACTGCACGTTTGGACAAAAACCGTATTGCCTGTGTGAACACTACCTAATGCCTATCTGACAGAGTGAATCCCTATAATATATATATATATATATATACAGTGCCTACAAGTAGTATTCAACCCCCTGCAGATTTAGCAGGTTTACACATTTGGAATTAACTTGGCATTGTGCCATTTGGACTGTAGATCAGCCTGGAAGTGTGAAATGCACTGCAGCAAAAAAGAATGTCATTTCTTTGTTTATTTTTTTTTTTAAATTGTGAAAAGTCTTTTCAGAGGGTCATTTATTATTCAACCCCTCAACCCACCAGAATTCTGTTTGGTTCCCCTAAAGTATTAAGAAGTAGTTCAGGCACAAAGAACAATGAGCTTCACATGTTTGGATTAATTATCTCTTTTTCCAGCCTGACTATTTAAGATCCTCCCCAAACTTGTGAACAGCACTCATACATGGTCAACATGGGAAAGACAAAGGAGCATTCCAAGGCCATCAGAGACAAGGTCGTGGAGGGTCACAAGGCTGGCAAGGGGTACAAAACCCTTTCCAAGGAGTTGGGCCTACCTGTCTCCACTGTTGGGAGCATCATCCGGAAGTGGAAGGCTTATGGAACTACTGTTAGCCTTCCACGGCCTGGACAGCCTTTGAAAGTTTCCTCCCGTGCCGAGGCCAGGCTTGTCCGAAGAGTCAAGGCTAACCCAAGGACAACAAGGAAGGAGCTCCGGGAAGATCTCATGGCAGTGGGGACATTGGTTTCAGTCAATACCATATGTAACGTACTCCACCGCAATGGTCTCTGTTCCAGACGAGCCCGTAAGGTACCTTTACTTTCAAAGCGTCATGTCAAGGCTCGTCTACAGTTTGCTCATGATCACTTGGAGGACTCTGAGACTGACTGGTTCAAGGTTCTCTGGTCTGATGAGACCAAGATCGAGATCTTTGGTGCCAACCACACACGTGACGTTTGGAGACTGGATGGCACTGCATACGACCCCAAGAATACCATCCCTACAGTCAAGCATGGTGGTGGCAGCATCATGCTGTGGGGCTGTTTCTCAGCCAAGGGGCCTGGCCATCTGGTCCGCATCCATGGGAAGATGGATAGCACGGCCTACCTGGAGATTTTGGCCAAGAACCTCCGTTCCTCCATCAAGGATCTTAAGATGGGTCGTCATTTCATCTTCCAACAAGACAATGACCCAAAGCACACAGCCAAGAAAACCAAGGCCTGGTTCAAGAGGCAAAAAATCAAGGTGTTGCAGTGGCCTAGTCAGTCTCCTGACCTTAACCCAATTGAAAACTTGTGGAAGGAGCTCAAGATTAAAGTCCACATGAGACACCCAAAGAACCTAGATAACTTGGAGAAGATCTGCATGGAGGAGTGGGCCAAGATAACTCCAGAGACCTGTGCCGTTCTGATCAGGTCTTATAAAAGACGATTATTAGCTGTAATTGCAAACAAAGGTTATTCCACAAAATATTAAACCTAGGGGTTGAATAATAATTGACCCACACTTTTATGTTTAAAATTTATAAAAATTTAACTGAGCAACAAAACTTTTTGGTTTGTAAGATTTATGCATCTGTTAATAAATCCTGCTCTTGTTTGAAGTTTGAAGGCTCTAACTTATTTGCATCTTATTAAACCTGCTAAATCTGGAGGGGGTTGAATACTACTTGTAGGCACTGTATATATACATATATATATATACTTTGTCCAAGTCATTTTTCTATATCTCCTACAGCATCCCTTATGTTCTTGGTCTGTTCAGTTGAAAACACTAAATCCTTGCTGTCAAGAACTAGTTCATGATGGAATAAATTTTTTGAAAGCCGCAACGACCAGCAGTTCACTCTGGGACTTGTAATAAGAGTCCAGGAGTCACACATTGCTTTCCCTTACAGTAGAATACCTCACTTATCACTCCGGCCCATATAAAATCCCACATAAGAGACGGCTGTTTATGTACAGTAGGAAAAGTGTTAAATTAAAAATAAATAAGAGAAAGCCAGAAGCCAATAAATGCTTAAAGAGACACTTTCCATATTCTAACCAGCAAAAGGGGTATTTTTTGGCAGCTTTCAACATACCTAGAATGGCCACGTTGCAGGCGCATTGAGTAATTCACCAACTAAGTCAACATTTGGTATTTATCTAAGCTCTTCTTAATTGCTGAGGATTTTCTTAAGTAGTTTTATAACTTCAGCTCTTTTTCAAAAATATAAGCAATGAAAAAAAAGTGATATTAATATAAAGTGACCCATAACATGTAGCCTTCTGTGAATGTTGATTTATATTTATATGACCATGGAGGTCAGCCATGTATCGGGGAAGTGTTATCTGAGCATCTTCTTCTGCCCTGATCTTAGGGGTTGTCAAAACATCTCAGATCCTGGGGATTTGACGTGTGCAGACAAAAAAATTGAGAGGTGATAGCTGTAAATACAGCAGAAGCGGTGGAAGGGTGAAGGCTTCGGGTTTATTATCACATCAGCGACAATTATTTGTAGAACCTTCATGAATAATTTGTTTAATGTAGGTCAGATGTTACCTGTTGTTTGATCCATGTCTACTTTTTGTAGGCCATAGGATATATAGAATAATGTATCGTGTGTATTGATAATATAGAGGGTGCGAAAGTCATAGGGCTCCTGGAAAGAAGGCGTCTAGCATTGGATGACCAAATTCGCCTTGTTATTGGGAAGCAAGAGCTTGTAGAGGAACTCCATATCTACAGGAAGCAAAAAATCAAGATAAGGAAATTGGCACAAGGGTTCTGCCTCAGGAGGTAGAGGAGGAAATGATCACCTGACTTTTCTAACGTAGGCGGTAGTGTTGCAAGTCTGAGTAAAAATTAATTTTTGATAATTAATCTGGAAGCCACTTCTGGGGGTGACCTGTTCTACACAAGACCTCAACTTCAATTATACACAAAAGTGTCATGGGGTTGGGAGAACATTGGCTGGTGGAATCACTGTAGGCATGCTAGTAGAGTGGAGAATTTACTGTATGAGTAATAAATAGTGATGAGCGAGTATACTCGTAGCTCGGGTTTTCCTGAGCACGCTCAGGTGGTCTCCGAGTATTTGTTAGTGTTCAGAGATTTAGTTTTCATCACCGCAGCTGAATGATTTACAGCTACTAGCCAGCTTGATTACATGTGGGAATTCCCTAGCAACCAGGCAACCCCCACATGTACCTAGGTTGGGTAGTAACTGTAAATTATTCAGCTGAGGCAATGAAAACTAAATCTCCGAACACTAACAAATACTCGGAGATCACCCGAGTGTGCTTGGGAAAACCCGAGCAACAAGCACACTCGCTCATCACTAGTAATAATAGATCTTTTTGTTTTTGCTTTCTGCCCATTAACCCCTTTCTGCCATTGGACGTACTATTCCGTCCATGTGGGGTGGGCCCTACTTCTCAAGGACGGAATAGTATGTCCAGAGCGATCAGCCACGCTCACGGGGGAGCGCGGCCGATCGCGGCCGGGTGTCAGCTGACTATCGCAGCTGACATTCGGCAAAATGTGCCAGGAGCGGTCACGGACTGCCCCGGGCACATTAATCCCCGGCACACCGCGATCAAACATGATTGTAGTGTTCCGGCGGTATAGGGAAGCATCGCGCAGGGAGGGGGCTCAAGGCGCGCTTCCCTGAGACCATCGGAGCAACGCGATGTGATCGCATTGCTGTGAGGGTCTTTTACCTCCTCCTCTCTGCAGGCCTGGATCCAAAATGGCCACGGTGCTGCATCCGGGTCCTGCAGGGAGGTGGCTTCCCAGCGCCTGCTCAGAGCAAGCGCTGGTAAGCGTCCCTGCTCTGCCTGTGTGATCGCTGATCTGACACAGTGCACAGTAAAGTGTCAGATCAGCGATCTGTCAATAAAATGTGATGCCCCTCCCCCGGGGCAAAGTAAAAAAGTAAAAAAAAGATTTTTTTACATGTGTGGAAAAAAAATCCTAAATAATAATAATAAAAAAAATATTGTTCCAATAAATACATTCCTCTATCTAAATAAAAAAACTATAAAAGTACACATATTTAGTATCGCCTCATCCGTAACGACTCGTCCTATAAAACTGTCCCACTAGTTAACCCCATCAGTGAACACCGTAAAAAAAAAAATCGGTATAAAAAGCGATCAAAAAATGTCAGATTTTTTGATTTTCACGGCTCTGCGTTATAAACTGTAGTGAAGCACTTGGGGGTTCAAAGCTATCACAACACATCTAGATAAGTTCCTTGGGGGGTCTAGTTTCCGATATCACTTGTGGGAGGTTTCTATTGTTTAGTTACATCAGGGGCTCTGCAAATGCAACGTGATGCCTGCGGACCAATCCATCTAAGTCTGCATTCCAAATGGCGCTCCTTCCCTTCCGAGCTCTGCCATGCGCCCAAGCGGTGGTTCCCCCCACATATTGGGTATCAGCGTACTCAGGACAAATTGGACAACAACTTTTGGGGTCCAATTTCTTCTCTTACCCTTGGGAAAATACAAAACTGGGGGTTAAAAAATATTTTTGTGGAAAAAAAGAATGTTTATTTTCACGGCTCTGCGTTATAACCTGTAGTGAAACACTTGGGGGTTTAAAGTTCTCACAACACATCTAGATAAGTTGCTTGGGGGGGTCTAGTTTCCAATATGGGGTCACTTGTGGGGGGTTGCTACTGTTTAGGTAAATTAGGGGCTCTGCAAACGCAGTGTGATGCCTGCAGACCATTCCATCTAAGTCTGCATTCCAAATGGTGCTCCTTCCCTTCCGAGGTCTCCCATGCGCCCAAATGGTGGTTCCCCCCTACATATGGGGTATCAGTGTACTCAGGACAAATTGGACAACTTTTGGGGTCCAATTTCTCCTGTTACCCTTGGGAAAATACAAAACTGGCGGCTAAAAAGTAATTTTTGTGGGAAATTTTTATTTTTATTTTCACGGCTCTGCATTATAAACTGTAATGAAACACTTGGGGGTTCAAAGCTATCACAACACATCTAGATGAGTTCCTTAGGGGTCTACTTTCCAAATTGGTGTCACTTGTCAGGGGTTTCAATGTTTAGGCACATCAGTGGTTCTCCAAACGCAACATGGTGTCCCATCGCAATTCCTGTCAATTTTGCATTGAAAAGTCAAACGGTGCTCCTTCCCTTCCAAGCTCTCCCTTGCGCCCAAACAGTGGTTTACCCCCACATATGGGGTATCAGCGTACTCAGGACAAATTATACAACAACTTTTGGGGTCCAGTTTCTCCTGCTACCCTTGGTAAAATAAAACAAATTGGAGCTCAAATAATTTTTTTGTGAAAAAAAGTTAAATGTTCATTTTTATTTAAACATTCCAAAAATTCCTGTAAAACACCTGAAGGGTTAATAAACTTCTTGAATGTGGTTTTGAGCACTTTGAAGAGTGAAGTTTTTAGAATGGTATCACACTTGGTTATTTTCTATCATATAGACCCCTCAAAATGACTTCAAATGAGCTGTGGTCCCTAAAAAAAAGTGGTGTTGTAAAAATGAGAAATTGCTGGTCAATTTTAACCCTTATAACTCCCTAACAAAAAAATGTTGGTTCCAAAATTGTGCTGATGTAAAGTAGACATGTGGGAAATGTTACTTATTAATTATTTTGTGTGACATATCTCTGTGATTTAATTGCATAAAAATTCAAAGTTGGAAAATTGCAAAATTTTCAAAATTTTCACCAAATTTCCATTTTTTTCCCCACAAATAAACGCAGGTAATATCAAAGAAATTTTACCACTATTATGAAGTACAATATGTCACGAGAAAACAATGTCAGAATCATCAGGATCCGTTGAAGCGTTCCAGAGTTATAACCTCATAAAGGGACAGTGGCCAGAATTGTAAAAATTGGCCCGGTCATTAACGTGCAAACCACCCTTGGGGGTAAAGGGGTTAAAAAAATCTTGAAAAAAAACCTTTAACCCCTTTCTGACATCGGACGTACTATCCCGTCCATGTGGGGTGGGCCCTATGACCATGGATGGGATAGTACGTCCAGCGCGATCGGCGGCGCTCATGGGGGGAGCGCGGCCGATCGCGGCCGGGTGTCAGCTGCCTATCGCAGCTGACATCCGGCACTATGTGCCAGGAGCGGTCACGGACCGCCCCCGGCACATTAACCCCTGGCACACCGCGATCAAAGATGATCGCGATGTGCCGGCGGTGCAGGGAAGCACTGCGCAGGGAGGGGGCTCCCTGCGGGCTTCCCTGAGCCCCCCGCAGCAACGCGATGTGATCGCGTTGCTGCGAGGGTCTTACCTCCCTCCCTCCCTGCTCGAGCCCCGGATCCAAGATGGCCGCGGATCCGAGTCCTGCAGGGAGGGAGGTGGCTTCACAGAGCCTGCTCAGAGCAGGCACTGTGAAGCCTGCAGTGCTGCATGTCAGATCAGTGATCTGACAGAGTGCTGTGCACACTGTCAGATCACTGATCTGTGATGTCCCCCCCTGGGACAAAGTAAAAAAGTAAAAAAAAAATTTTTATAATGTGTAAAAAAAATAAAAAAAAATATTCCAAAATAATGAAAAAAAAAAAAAATATTATTCCCATAAATACATTTCTTTATCTAAATAAAAAAAAAAAACAATAAAAGTACACATATCTAGTATCGCCGCGTCCGTAACGACCCGACCTATAAAACTGGCCCACTAGTTAACCCCTTCAGTAAACACCGTGAGAAAAAAAAAAAAAAAACGAGGCAAAAAACAACGCTTTATTATCATACCGCCGAACAAAAAGTGGAATAACACGCGATCAAAAAGACAGATATAAATAACCATGGTACCGCTGAAAATGTCATCTTGTCCCGCAAAAAACGAGCCACAATACAGCATCATCAGCAAAAAAATAAAAAAGTTATAGTCCTGAGAATAAAGCGATGCCAAAATAATTATTTTTTCTATAAAATAGTTTTTATCGTATAAAAGCGCCAAAACATAAAAAAATGATATAAATGAGGTGTCGCTGTAATCATACTGACCCGAAGAATAAAACTGCTTTAGCAATTTTACCAAACGCGGAACGGTATAAACGCCTCCCCCAAAAGAAATTCATGAATAGCTGGTTTTTGGTCATTCTGCCTCACAAAAATCGGAATAAAAAGCGATCAAAAAATGTCACGTGCCTGAAAATGTTACCAATAAAAACGTCAACTCGTCCCGCAAAAAACAAGACCTCACATGACTCTGTGGACCAAAATATAGAAAAATTATAGCTCTCAAAATGTGGTAACGCAAAAAATATTTTTTGCAATAAAAAGCGTCTTTCAGTGTGTGACGGCTGCCAATCATAAAAATCCGCTAAAAACCAGCTATAAAAGTAAATCAAACCCCCCTTCATCACCCCCTTAGTTAGGGAAAAATTAAAAAAATGTATTTATTTCCATTTTCCCATTAGGGCTAGGGTGAGAGTTAGGGCTAGGGTTAGGGCTAGGGTTAGGGCTAGGGCTAGGGTTAGGGCTAGGGTTAGGGTTAGGGTTAGGGCTAGGGCTAGGGTTAGGGCTAGGGTTAGGGCTAGGGTTAGGGCTAGGGTTAGGGTTAGGGCTAGGGTTAGGGCTAGGGTTAGGGCTAGGGTTAGGGTTAGGGTTAGGGCTAGGGCTAGGGTTAGGGCTAGGGTTAGGGCTAGGGTTAGGGCTAGGGTTAGGGCTAGGGTTAGGGCTAGGGTTAGGATTAGGGTTAGGGCTAGGGTTAGGGCTAGGGCTACAGTTTGGGTTGGGGCTAAAGTTACAGTTAGGGTTTAGATTACATTTACGGTTGGGAATAGGGTTGGGATTAGGGTTAGGGGTGTGTCTGGGTTAGAGGTGTGGTTAGGGTTACTGTTGGGATTAGGGTTAGGGATGTGTTTGGATTAGGGTTTCAGTTATAATTGGGGAGTTTCCACTGTTTCGGCACATCAGGGGCTCTCCAAACGCGACATGGCGTCCGATCTCAATTCCAGCCAATTCTGCGTTGAAAAAGTAAAACAGTGCTTCTTCCCTTCCGAGCTCTCCCGTGTGCCCAAACAGGGGTTTACCCCAACATATGGGGTATCAGCGTACTCAGGACAAATAGGACAACAACTTTTCGGGTCCAATTTCTCCTGTTACCCTTGGGAAAATACAAAACTCGGGGCTAAAACATATTTTTTGTGGGAAAAAAAAAGATTTTTTATTTTCACGGCTCTGCGTTATAAACTGTAGTGAAACACTTGGGGGTTCAAAGTTCTCACAACACATCTAGATTAGTTCCCTGGGGGGTCTAGTTTCCAATATGGGGTCACTTGTGGGGGGTTTCTACTGTTTAGGTACATTAGGGGTTCTGCAAACGCAATGTGACGTCTGCAGACCATTCCATCTAAGTCTGCATTCCAAATGGCGCTCCTTCCCTTCCGAGCTCTGCCATGCGCTCAAACGGTGGTTTCCCCCAACATACGGGGTATCAGCGTACTCAGGACAAATTGGACAACAACTTTTGGGGTCGAATTTCTCCTCTTACCCTCGGGAAAATACAAAACTGGGGGCTAAAAAATAATTTTGGGGGGAAAGATTTTTTTTTTTAATTTTCACGGCTCTGCGTTACAAACTGTAGTGAAACACTTGGGGGTTCAAAGCTATCACAACACATCTAGATGAGTTCCTTAGGGGGTCTAGTTTCCAAAATGGTGTCACTTGTGGGAGGTTTCTACTGTTTAGGTACATTAGGGGCTCTGCAAATGCAATGTGACACCTGCAGACCATTCCATCTAAGTCCTCATTCTGTTGTGAATTCTGTGGCTGAATTCACTCCTGTGGTCACAAGTGGTATTGCTGCCTCTGGGCTTCCTCCCTCAGGTGTTTTGGTGAGCTCGTTGGCTGCCTTGCTATTTAACTCCACCTGAGTCTGTCTTCCTTGCTCCTTGTCAATGTTCCAGTGTTGGATCTGAGCTACTGCATCTTTCCTGTGGCCTGCTGCTCTGCTAGATAAGTGTTACTTTGTTTTTGTTTCCGTTTTTTTCTGTCCAGCTGTGCTATTCTCTTTTGCTGGAAGCTCTGAGACGCAAAGGGTGCACCGCCGTGCCGTTAGTTCGGCACGGTGGGTCTTTTTGCCCCCCTTTGCGTGGTTCTGCTTTAGGGTTTTTTGTAGACTGCATAGTTCTCTTTGCTATCCTCGCTCTGTCTAGAATATCGGGCCTCACTTTGCTGAATCTATTTCATTCCTACGTTTTGTCTTTTCATCTTGCTAACAGTCATTATATGTGGGGGGCTGCCTATTCCTTTGGGGTATTTCTCTGAGGCAAGTCAGGCTTGTATTTCTATCTTCAGGCTAGTCAGCTCCTCAGGCAGTGCCGAGTTGCATAGGTAGTGTTAGGCGCAATCCACTGCTGCTTTTAGTTGTGTGAGGATAGGTTCAGGTATTGCAGTCTGCAGAGATTCCACGTCTCAGAGCTTGTTCTATTGTTTTTGGGTTATTGCCATATCACTGTATGTGCGCTGATTACTGCACACTGTGTTGCCTGATAGCACAGCATAACAGTACAAGTAGCCCAAACCAATGATTCTCAATAGAGGGAAAAAAGAAGTCCTGACATCATTTTATTTTCCTCAGCTCTGTCTTCAGTTTTTTTTTGTTTTTTTTTTTTCCCCCTAGACATTAGAGTGCTTCAGGACACAGCTGTGGACATGGATATTCAGGCTCTGTGCTCCTCAATGGATAATCTCGTTATAAATGTACAAAAGATTCAAGATACAATTGATCAGAAATCTATGCTAGAACCAAGAATTCCTATTCCTGATTTGTTTTTTGGTGACAGAACTAAGTTCCTGAGCTTCAAAAATAATTGTAAGCTATTTCTGGCCTTGAAACCTCATTCTTCTGGTAATCCTATTCAACAGGTTTTGATTATTATTTCTTTTTTGCGCGGCGACCCACAGGACTGGGCGTTTTCTCTTGCGCCAGGAGACCCTGCATTGAGTAATGTTGATGCGTTTTTCCAGGCACTTGGATTGCTTTACGATGAGCCTAATTCAGTGGATCAGGCTGAGAAAAATTTGCTGGCTTTATGCCAGGGTCAGGATGATGTAGAAGTATATTGTCAGAAATTTAGGAAGTGGTCAGTACTCACTCTGTGGAATGAATCTGCACTGGCGGCTTGGTTCAGAAAGGGTCTCTCTGAAGCTCTTAAGGATGTCATGGTGGGATTTCCTATGCCTGCTGGTCTGAATGAGTCTATGTCCTTGGCCATTCAGATCGGTCGTCGCTTGCGCGAGCGTAAATCTGTGCACCATCTGGCGGTATTGTCTGAGAGTAAACCTGAGCCTATGCAGTGCGACAGGACTATGACTAAAGTTGAACGGCAAGAACACAGACGTCTGAACAGGCTGTGTTTCTACTGTGGTGATTCCACTCATGCTATTTCTAATTGTCCTAAGCGCACTAGGCGGTTCGATAGCTCTGCCGTCATTGGTACTGTACAGTCCAAATTCCTTCTGTCCATTACCTTGATATGCTCTTTGTCATCGTATTTTGTCATGGCGTTTGTGGATTCAGGCGCTGCCCTGAATTTGATGGACTTGGAGTATGCTAAACGTTGTGGATTTTTCTTGGAGCCTTTGCGGTGTCCTATTCCGTTGAGAGGAATTGATGCTACACCTTTGGCCAAGAATAAGCCTCAGTACTGGGCCCAGCTGACCATGTGCATGGCTCCTGAACATCAGGAAGTTATTCGCTTTCTGGTACTGCATAATCTGCATGATGTGGTCGTGTTGGGGTTGCCATGGCTACAAACCCATAATCCAGTATTAGATTGGAACTCTATGTCGGTAACCAGCTGGGGTTGTCAGGGAGTACATGGTGATGTTCCATTTTTGTCTATTTCGTCATCCATTCCTTCTGACATCCCAGAGTTCTTGTCTGACTTTCAGGATGTATTTGAAGAGCCCAAGTCTGATGCCCTACCTCCGCATAGGAATTGTGATTGTGCTATCAATTTGATTCCTGGTAGTAAATTCCCTAAGGGTCGTTTATTTAATTTGTCCGTGCCTGAACACACCGCTATGCGCAGTTATGTGAAAGAATCCCTGGAGAAGGGACATATTCGCCCATCGTCATCACCATTGGGAGCAGGGTTCTTTTTTGTAGCCAAAAAGGATGGTTCGCTAAGACCGTGTATTGATTACCGCCTTCTTAATAAGATCACTGTTAAGTTTCAGTATCCCTTGCCATTGATATCTGACTTGTTTGCTCGGATTAAGGGGGCTAGTTGGTTTACTAAGATTGATCTTCGTGGTGCGTATAATCTGGTGAGAATCAGGCAGGGAGATGAATGGAAAACGGCATTTAATACGCCCGAGGGTCATTTTGAGTATCTGGTGATGCCGTTCGGACTTGCCAATGCTCCATCTGTTTTTCAGTCTTTTATGCATGACATTTTCTGTGAGTATCTGGATAAATTCCTGATTGTTTACTTGGATGACATTTTGATCTTCTCTGATGATTGGGAGTCTCATGTGAAGCAAGTCAGAATGGTTTTCCAGGTACTGCGTGCTAATTCCTTGTTCGTGAAGGGATCAAAGTGTCTCTTCGGTGTGCAGAAAGTTTCATTTTTGGGGTTCATCTTTTCCCCTTCTACTATCGAGATGGATCCGGTTAAGGTCCAGGCCATCCAGGATTGGACTCAGCCGACATCTCTGAAAAGTCTGCAGAAATTCCTGGGCTTTGCTAATTTTTATCGTCGCTTCATCTGTAATTTTTCTAGCATTGCCAGACCATTGACCGATTTGACCAAGAAGGGTGCTGATTTGGTTAATTGGTCTTCTGCTGCTGTGGAAGCTTTTCAGGAGTTGAAGCGTCATTTTTGCTGTGCCCCTTTGTTGTGTCAACCAGATGTTTCTCTTCTGTTCCAGGTTGAGGTTGATGCTTCTGAGATTGGAGCAGGGGCGGTTTTGTCACAGAGAGGTTCTGGTTGCTCAGTGTTGAAACCATGTGCTTTCTTTTCCAGGAAATTTTCTGCTGCTGAGCGTAATTATGATGTGGGCAACCGAGAGTTGCTGGCCATGAAGTGGGCATTCGAGGAGTGGCGTCATTGGCTTGAGGGAGCTAAGCATCGCGTGGTGGTATTGACTGATCATAAGAATCTTACTTATCTCGAGTCTGCCAAGCGCTTGAATCCTAGACAGGCCCGTTGGTCGTTATTTTTTGCTCGTTTTGATTTTGTGATTTCGTACCTTCCGGGCTCTAAAAATGTGAAGGCGGATGCTCTGTCTAGGAGTTTTGTGCCCGACTCTCCGGGGTTATCTGAGCCGGCGAGTATCCTCAAGGAAGGAGTCATTGTGTCTGCCATCTCTCCTGATTTGCGGAGAGTGTTGCAGAAATTTCAGGCTAATAAACCTGATCGTTGTCCGGCCGAGAAACTGTTCGTCCCTGATAGGTGGACTAGTAAAGTTATCTCTGAACTTCATTGTTCGGTGCTGGCTGGTCATCCAGGAATCTTTGGTACCAGAGAGTTAGTGGCTAGATCCTTCTGGTGGCCATCTCTGTCACGGGATGTGCGTGCTTTTGTGCAGTCCTGTGGGATTTGTGCTAGGGCTAAGCCCTGCTGTTCACGTGCCAGTGGGTTGCTTTTGCCCTTGCCGGTCCCGAAGAGGCCTTGGACACATATTTCGATGGATTTCATTTCTGACCTTCCCGTTTCTCAAAAGATGTCGGTCATTTGGGTGGTCTGTGATCGCTTTTCTAAAATGGTCCATCTGGTGCCCTTGGTTAAATTGCCTTCCTCCTCTGATTTGGTGCCTTTGTTCTTCCAGCATGTGGTTCGTTTGCATGGCATTCCTGAGAATATTGTTTCTGACAGAGGTTCCCAGTTTGTCTCGAGGTTCTGGCGAGCCTTTTGTGGTAGGATGGGCATTGACCTATCTTTTTCCTCTGCCTTCCATCCTCAGACTAATGGCCAGACCGAACGAACCAATCAGACCTTGGAAACATATCTGAGATGTTTTGTTTCTGCTGACCAGGATGATTGGGTGTCATTTTTGCCATTGGCTGAGTTCGCCCTTAATAATCGGGCCAGCTCGGCTACCTTGGTCTCTCCATTTTTCTGCAATTCTGGGTTCCATCCTCGTTTCTCTTCAGGACAGGTTGAGTCTTCGGACTGTCCTGGTGTGGATTCTGTGGTGGACAGGTTGCAGCAGATCTGGACTCAGGTAGTGGACAATTTGACCTTGTCCCAGGAGAAGGCTCAGCTTTTCGCTAATCGTAGACGCCGTGTGGGTCCCCGACTTCGTGTTGGGGATCTGGTTTGGTTATCTTCTCGTCATATTCCTATGAAGGTTTCCTCTCCTAAATTTAAACCTCGTTTTATTGGTCCGTATAGGATTTCTGAGATTCTCAATCCGGTGTCTTTTCGTCTGACCCTCCCAGACTCCTTTTCCATACATAATGTATTCCATAGGTCGTTGTTGAGAAGATACGTGGCACCTATGGTTCCATCTGTGGAGCCTCCTGCCCCTGTTTTGGTGGAGGGGGAATTGGAGTATATTGTGGAGAAAATTTTGGATTCTCGTGTCTCTAGACGGAAACTCCAGTATCTGGTCAAATGGAAGGGTTATGCTCAGGAGGATAATTCCTGGGTTTTTGCCTCTGATGTCCATGCCCCAGATCTTGTTCGTGCCTTTCATGTGGCTCATCCTGGTCGGCCTGGGGGTTCTGGTGAGGGTTCAGTGACCCCTCCTCAAGGGGGGGGTACTGTTGTGAATTCTGTGGCTGAATTCACTCCTGTGGTCACAAGTGGTATTGCAGCCTCTGGGCTTCCTCCCTCAGGTGTTTTGGTGAGCTCGTTGGCTGCCTTGCTATTTAACTCCACCTGAGTCTGTCTTCCTTGCTCCTTGTCAATGTTCCAGTGTTGGATCTGAGCTACTGCATCTTTCCTGTGGCCTGCTGCTCTGCTAGATAAGTGTTACTTTGTTTTTGTTTCCGTTTTTTTCTGTCCAGCTGTGCTATTCTCTTTTGCTGGAAGCTCTGAGACGCAAAGGGTGCACCGCCGTGCCGTTAGTTCGGCACGGTGGGTCTTTTTGCCCCCCTTTGCGTGGTTCTGCTTTAGGGTTTTTTGTAGACTGCATAGTTCTCTTTGCTATCCTCGCTCTGTCTAGAATATCGGGCCTCACTTTGCTGAATCTATTTCATTCCTACGTTTTGTCTTTTCATCTTGCTAACAGTCATTATATGTGGGGGGCTGCCTATTCCTTTGGGGTATTTCTCTGAGGCAAGTCAGGCTTGTATTTCTATCTTCAGGCTAGTCAGCTCCTCAGGCAGTGCCGAGTTGCATAGGTAGTGTTAGGCGCAATCCACTGCTGCTTTTAGTTGTGTGAGGATAGGTTCAGGTATTGCAGTCTGCAGAGATTCCACGTCTCAGAGCTTGTTCTATTGTTTTTGGGTTATTGCCATATCACTGTATGTGCGCTGATTACTGCACACTGTGTTGCCTGATAGCACAGCATAACACATTCCAAATGGAGCTCCTTCCCTTCCGAGCCCTCCCATGCGCCCAAACAGTGGTTCCCCCCCCACATATGGGGTATCAGCGCACTCAGGACAAATTGGACAACAAATTGTGGGGTCGAATTTCTCCTGTTACCCTCGGGAAAATACAAAACTGGGGGCTAAAAAATAATTTTTGTGGGAAAAAATTTTGTTTTATTTTTACGGCTCTGCATTATAAACTTCTGTGAAGCACTTGGTGGGTCAAAGTGCTCACCACTCCTCTAGATAAGTTCCTTAGGGGGTCTACTTTCCAAAATGGTGTCATTTGTGGGGGGTTTCAATGTTTAGGCACATCAGTGGCTCTTCAAACGCAACATGGCGTTCTATCTCAATTCCTGTCAATTTTGCTTTGAAAAGTCAAACGGCGCTCCTTCCCTTCCGAGCTCTCCCATCCGCCCAAACAGTGGTTTACCCCCACATATGGGGTATCAGTGTGCTCAGGACAAATTGTACAACAACTTTTGGGGTCCAATTTCTTCTCTTACCCTTGGGAAAATAAAAAATTGGGGGCGAAAAGATAATTTTTGTGAAAAAATATGATTTTTTATTTTTACGGTTCTACATTATAAACTTCTGTGAAGCACTTGGTGGGTCAAAGTGCTCACCACTCCTCTAGATAAGTTCCTTAGGGGGTCTACTTTCCAAAATGGTGTCACTTGTGGGGGGTTTCAATGTTTAGGCACATCAGTGGCTCTTCAAACGCAACATGGCGTCCCATCTCAATTCCTGTCAATTTTGCATTGAAAAGTCAAACGGCGCTCCTTCCTTTCCGAGCTCTCCCATCCGCCCAAACAGTGGTTTACCCCCACATATGGGCTATCAGCGTACTTAGGACAAATTGTACAACAACTTTTGGGGTCCAATTTCTTCTCTTACCCTTGGGAAAATAAAAAATTGGGGGCGAAAAGATAATTTTTGTGAAAAAATATGATTTTTATTTTTACGGTTCTACATTATAAACTTCTGTGAAGCACTTGGTGGGTCAAAGTGCTCACCACACCTCTAGATAAGTTCCTTAGGGGGTCTACTTTCCAAAATGGTGTCACTTGTGGGGGGTTTCAATGTTTAGCCACATCAGGGGCTCTCCAAACGAAACATGGCGTCCCATCTCAATTCCAGTCAATTTTGCATTGAAAAGTCAAATGGCACTCCTTCGCTTCCGAGCTCTGCCATGCGTCCAAACAGTGGTTTACCCCCACATGTGGGGTATTGGCATACTCAGGACAAATTGTACAACAATGTTTGGGGTCCATTTTCTCCCGTTACCCTTGGTAAAATAAAACAAATTGGAGCTGAATTAAATTTTTTGTGAAAAAAAGTTAAATGTTCATTTTTATTTAAACATTCAAAAAATTCCTGTGAAGCACCAGAAGGGTTAATAAACTTCTTGAATATGGTTTTGAGCACCTTGAGGGGTGTAGTTTTTAGAATGGTGTCACACTTGGGTATTTTCTATCATATAGACCCCTCAAAATGACTTCAAATGAGATGTGGTCCCTAAAATAAAATGGTGTTGTAGAAATGAGAAATTGCTGGTCAACTTTTAACCCTTATAACTCCCTAACAAAAAAAAATTTTGGTTCCAAAATTGTGCTGATGTAAAGTAGACATGTGGGAAATGTTACTTATTAAGTATTTTGTGTGACATATCTCTGTGATTTAATTGCATAAAAATTAAAAGTTGGAAAATTGCGAAATTTTCATAATTTTCGCCAAATTTCCGTTTTTTTCACAAATAAACGCAGGTACTATCAAAGAATTTTTACCATTGTCATGAAGTACAATATGTCACGAGAAAACAATGTCAGAATCACCAGGATCCATTGAAGCGTTCCAGAGTTATAACCTCATAAAGGGACAGTGGTCAGAATTGTAAAAATTGGCCCGGTCATTAACGTGCAAACCACCCTTGGGGGTAAAGGGGTTAATAAAAAAAACAGTATATAGTAAACTTTTCAGCCCTAGTGTTTGCATGGTAATAGACAGGAAATCTCATAACCCTTTATTTCCAAATTTTCTTTCCGCCAAGAAATTAACTCAGCGTTGTGGCTGTGGATGCAACAGGATCATTGGAGTTGATGTGTAAGGCCAGATTAGAAGTGTTGTGATGATTGCGCTAGGAAAATCGAGACAGCACACATGGAATAGTGCTCAGCAAGAGATTGCAATTTAATGGAATGTGGGTGGGGGATATATACACCCCTGAACTTGAGAAGGCTCTGTGGCAAAATGCAAGAACCTGTTTGCTTGGATTTAGACATAGATGTGTCAAGGTGTCTGGGCTTCATTTAGTTTCTCAGGCACTTGGAATGTGTAGGGGGTGTCTCCCTTCTGTGTGGTTTGTTGCCCATTGTACCCATTGTAACTGTAATCCATCTTTAGCAGCAGAGACACCAAGACTTAGAGGAAGTGGGGGCGGGTCTCTGGCTCTCTAAATGAAGTTTGGGTGGGTCTGTGTCTCTCTACAGGAAGTAGAGGCAGCTCTGTCTCTCTGAAGGAAGTGGGGGTGGGTCTCTGTCTCTCTTCATTAAGTAGAAGCGGGTCTCTGGCTCTCTAAATGAAGTTGGGGTGGGTCTGTGTCTCTCTAAAAGAAGTGGAGGCGGTCTCTGTCTCTCCACAGGAAGTAGAGGTGGGTCTCTGTGTCTGTAATGGAAGTGGGGGTGGGTCTCTCTGAAGGAAGTGGGGGTGGGTCTCTGTCTCTCTTCATTAAGTAGAAGCGGGTCTCTGGCTCTCTAAATGAAGTTGGGGTGGGTCTGTGTCTCTCTAAAAGAAGTGGAGGCGGTCTCTGTCTCTCCACAGGAAGTAGAGGTGGGTCTCTGTGTCTGTAATGGAAGTGGGGGTGGGTCTCTCTGAAGGAAGTGGGGGTTGGTCTCTGTCTCTCTTCATTAAGTAGAAGCGAGTCTCTTCTCTCTAAAGGAAGTGGGGACGGATCTCTGTCTCTCTACAGGAAGTAGAGGTGGGTCTCAATCTCTCTAATGGAAGTGGGGGTGGGTCTCTGTCTCTCTACAGGAAGTGGGGGTGGGTATCTGTCTCTCTAAAGCTGGAGTCACACATAACAATATCGATATCGTTGCAACGTCACGCTTTTGGTGACGTAGCAACGATCCCGCTAACGATCTCATTATGTGTGACAGCGACCAACGATCAGGCCCCTGCTGGAAAATCGTTGGTCGTGGGGAATGATCAGGACCATTTTTTGGTCACTGATCACCCGCTATCGTGTTCACTTGCAACCACGGTAAATATCGGGTTACTAAGCGCAGGGCCGCGCTTAGTAACCCGATATTTACCCTGGTTACCATTGTAAAAGTTAAAAAAAAAAACAGTACATACTCACATTCTGATGTCTGTCACATCCCCCGGCGTCCACAGGGTTAAAACTACTTTCGGCAGGAGCGCTGCTAATGTGTCAGCGCCGGCCGTAAAGCAGAGCACAGCGGTGATGTCACCGCTGTTACTGCCGGCGCTGACACAGTCAGTGCAGGGAAGCTCTCGGCAGCAGCGCATGCATTAGCAGCGCTCTTGCCGAAAGCAGTTTTAACCCTGTGGACGCTGGCGGGGGACGTGACAGACATCAGAATGTGAGTATGTAAGGTTTTTTTTTTTTACTTTTACAATGGTAACCAGGGTAAATATCGGGTTACTAAGCGCGGCCCTGCAGTTAGTAACCCGATATTTACCCTGGTTACCCGGGGACTTCGGCATCGTTGAAGACAGTTTCAACGATGCCGAAGTCTTTCCCCTGATCGTTGGTCGCTGGAGAGAGCTGTCTGTGTGACAGCTCCCCAGCGACCACACAACGACTTACCAACGATCACGGCCAGGTCGTATCGCTGGTCGTGATCGTTGGGAAGTCGTTTAGTGTGACTAAAGCTTAAGGGAAGTGAGGGTGGGTCTCTGTCTCTCTGCAGAAAGTGGGGGTAGGTCTCTGTCTCTTTAATGGAAGTGGGGCAGGTCTGTATGTCTTTACAGAAAGTGGGGTGGGTCTTTGTCTCTACAGAAAGTGGTGGCGAGTCTTTGTTTTTCTATAAGAAATGAGGTGGGTGTTTGTCTCTTCATAGGAAGTAGAGGCATATCTTTGTCACTGTACAGTAAGTGGGAACAGATCTTTGCTTTTCTATAGGAAGTGGAGAGAAATCTTTGTCTGTACAATAAATGGGCTTTGTCTCTACAGCAGTGTTCCTCAACTCCGAGCCACCAACAGGTCATGTTTTCAGGATTTCCTTAGAATTGCACAGGTGATAATTGCATCACCTGGACAGGCAAGCATTCAATCACCTGTGCACTACTAAGGAAATCCTGAAAACATGACCTGTTGGTGGCTCTTGAGGACCGGAGTTGGGGAACACTGCTCTACAGGAAGTGGAGGAGAGTATTTGTCTCTCTACAGGAAGTAGAAGCAGGTCATTGTCTTTTTCCAAGAAGTGGGGTTAGGTCTTTGTGTCTCTACAGTACGTGGAGATGGCCTTTGTATCTCTTCTGGAAGTGAGGGACGGTCTTTGTCTCTGTACAGGAAAAAGAGGTGGATCCTTGCCCCTCTACAAGAAGTTGGGACAGGTCTTTGCTCTCTTCTCCTGAACTCCTTTCTGTCAAACTACATACAGGCATAACAGACAGCAAAGCAATCATTATAGGGCATGCAAATCATTGGACACTGACAGTAGCATTACTTGCTTGGAAGTGAGAGGAAGGAAGTTCCGGCACCTATAGTGCTGACAGAATGTTGAAGAACTGTCTAATTAAGTAATGTGTGGAACGAGGGAAGCAAGATCAAGCTTATTATGTAAATTTTGGTTAATGAACACAAACATTTTCACTTTATGCCTATTTATCAGAAGATATATTCCGCACAGAGTTTTTCACCTTCACATAACAAAATGCTATTAAATGTGGACGATATCATGGTATGTACACCACTTTATAATACTCATATTCTTTAGATGTCTCGTTTTCTGTGCAAAATGTAAAAGATCAGTATATTAAGGGGACAGCCGACTTGCAGGCTTTACAGCATCATTTTCTCTATGTGTCATATAAAATGAATGGATCCTGAAATGAAGCCACCGATCATGGCGACCTCCCTCCACCCAGGGAGACAGATAATGTGGATTGTTTTTACCATGAGCGATTTTTTTTAAGTATAATGTTCCTTTAAATATCCGTGAGGCATCAGCTCCATGACAATGACGCTCGGCACTGGCTCCCTGATCTTTGCTCGGTGCCGGTGATGCCGCAGGGTGGAGCACCTCTTTTGGGATGGCTGGTTGTGTTCCTTTCGAATAGGAGCGCGCAGCACCTGCCACCAGCTGGGCCACTAGCGCCAGCTGCTTCCCTGGTGACAATGCCTGACAATATGTGACTGATTGACAGCCAGACAAAAGCCATAAGCAAAGCTTGTGCAAGAACGTATTGCAGTCCCTGAATGGTGCCACCTCCCCCGTATGGTCTCCATGTATCTGTCTCTCAGCTGCTTCTCCATCTCTTACTGCATCGCCACGTCCTTCACATTCATAAATCCACCGTCTACGGCATTTCTAGCGACCAGTAAAGGAGACCCTGCAGATTAATGAGGTTAGACAACGTATGGGATCATGGCACGCTTGGATAGTAGCCATCATGCCATTCATAAGTCATCAGAGATGATCGAGTCTTCCAAAATTCGAATTAACCCAATTTTTCTCTAAAATTTATTTCGTGGAGAATTGCAAATATTACAGAACCTCCAATTGCCCTTTTTGAGAAAGATATCATATTTTCATCCAGTTTTATTGCACTTTTTGTCCTACGTGTGGCGATCGAAAAATCAATTTTTGGCCTTTCAATTTTTTTCTTTATGCGGGCTAACAAATTAATATTTTGATACGATTAGACTTTTATCGATGCATCGTTATTGATTTCATTTATTTTTTAATGTCTTTATTTTTAGCTCGGAAAAGTATATATAGAATATATATATAAAGTATATATAGAATAAAACATAAAATAAAAAAAGTTTTAAAGAAAGTAAAATAAAATGAAAATTTTATATCTATATAATTTTCATTTTATTTCACTTTTTTAAACTTTATTTTATGCTGTGATTTTTTTTACTGTCTTTAAAACTTTTTTATTTTATGTTTTATTTTATATATGCTTAAAGAAAAGTTTCAGTCAACCTTTTTCCTAGTTGGAAATAAAAAATGAATAAAATCAATAACGATGCATTGATAAAAGTCTGATCTAGGTGTGTGTGTATATATATATAGGTTATAGGGGTTAAACAGCAGCGATCAGAGCTAGCTCTGATCGCTGCTGTTTAAGGTACCTTCACACATAACGATTTTGTGCTTTTTGTGACGTAGCAACGATATCGTTAACGAAATCATTATGCGTGACAGCGACCAACGATCAGGCCCCTGCTGGGAGATCGTTGGTCGCTGGGAATGATCAGGACCTTATTTTGGTCGCTGATCACCCGCTGTCATCGCTGAATCGGCGTGTGTGACGCCGATCCAGCGATGTGTTCACTGGTAACCAGGGTAAATATCGGGTTACTAAGCGCAGGGCCGCGCTTAGTAACCCGATATTTACCCTGGTTACCATTGTAAAAGTTAAAAAAAAAAACACTGCATACTTACATTCCTGCCACGTCCCCCGGCGTCAGATTCCCGCACTGACTGTGTCAGCGCCGGCCGGCCGTAAAGCAGAGCACAGTGGTGACGTCACCGCTCTGCTTTACGGCCGGCGCTTACACAGTGCAGGGAAGCTGACGCCGGGGGACGTGACAGACATCGGAATGTAAGTATGTAGTGTTTTTTTTTTAACTTTTACAATGGTAACCAGGGTAAATATCGGGTTACTAAGCACGGCCCGGGACTTAGTAACCTGATGTTTACCCTGGTTACCCGGGGACTTCGGCATCGTTGGTCGCTGGAGAGAGCTGTCTGTGTGATAGCTCCCCAGCGACCACACAACGACTTACCAACGATCACGGCCAGGTCGTATCGCTGGTCGTGATCATTGGTAAATCGTTTAGTGTAACGGTACCTTTAATTATGGAATGGATCGACTCCTTAGGCCGCTCGCTGGCTAAAGCGAGCAGGCCGTGTTATCTCGAAACTCTCCCGAGTGCAAAAAGGAAAAGGTCCATTTTGACGGAAGTCAAAAAACTTGAGCTTTATTGGTGTGAATGGAGAACAATCCAACTGGTGAATTAAAACGCCATGGTCACGAAGTCCAGCTCAAATTTTTAGGGGGTATGTTCACATTGCATTGTACATTTTATTTTGTTTTCTATGCAGTTTATGATGATAACTCTGGCGAAATATCCACTTTAAAGAGAAGGTATCATTGGGAAATTAAATTACCAATTTTTACATAACGTTTTTGCGTTAATGTATCTTTTTTAAAATTTTGGACTTTTTTTCATATTTCAATTTGTATTAAAAATCAAATTTTTTTACTGATATTTCCTTTAGAGGAGTTTTCAGCAGGCTCCTTATCATCAGAGGTAGGATTACTATGACTGATAACACCTATACATAGCTGATATAACAGGATCCACCAATCACAATGGGTGTCACAGTTCACCTCCTCCCCCTTCCTTCATAATAACTTTTACACATGCTCATTAGACACTTTAACACAAAATATAGGGTCAGAGTCAGTCTATTGCTGCTAATGTACATGTGCAATTGCTGAAAGGACAATAAATTGTGAAAAAAAGCTGTAATTTGATTTTTTTTAGGCTAAAAATGATCTGGAAACTTGATTCTCTCAGTCGGCGTATTATTTTTATTATTTTATATTGGTTTTTGCCATTTTGTTTTGAGGACAGAAGAGTCTTAATGAATAAAAACAATTGCTCTTCCCATATTTATGTTACTTAATCAAGTGCACTCAGCAAAAAAAAAAGGCATTTGCTGCCAAATTTCCTCACTGAAAGTGCAGCGATGATATTACAAAATCCATGCAAGTGAAATTAGCTGTGGATAATAGGTCCCCTCCCTGCTATCTGCCTCAGAGGGAACTTCTTAACCACACATTACGTCTTGATGGACAAAAGCAAATACAAAATGTAAAGTTAAGATAAAAAAATATTGTCATTATGATTATCCTTAGGTGATCCAGGCTTTGTGATCTTTACTATTAAGGATCCATATTTAATGTCCAAAATAACATAATAAGTATAGCTTCTAAATGATCAGGATATTTGAGGTCTTAAAGGGATATTAAATCATCAATAAACTTTATATAAATCAATAGTCCAAGCAAAAATAAGAAACTTTGTACTATCCTATCAGAGAAAAATTCTTCTGTCTCCTCATATGAGCCACTTCTCCTCCACCTGCCTTAAGAACTCACCATACAAACAAAAATTCAGCTGAAATCCATCTCAAAGTAGACTCACAGATCACTGAGTGATCAAAATACAGTTGTTTGTTGAAATCTCTGGAGATGAGAAGAGCAGATTGAAGAGCACAGAAAGACTCAAACACACACAGATCACTGTTAAAGCTTTCTAGGAAGTTTTTATTGCATCCTAGTGCTGGATTCACAGTTACCTGCTCAGTACTCCTGAAAAATTTCCTCCACGCATAATCCGTCATAATCTTTTTGTATTTGGACACATCATAGTGTCATTATCATCATAACGTCATAAGAACATACCCATCAATCATGATCTAAGCCAGGACATAAACAAAGTCTTATTCATATACTGGTTTTAGTATGCGGTCATCATAGCATATGTTCACATTCAGAAACATATTTTATTTTTTTTAAATCCAACTTTTTATTGGTTGATTTCTTAATATATAATTATAGCTCTGTTTTTCTGAAATACAGTTAGAAGATAAGCTGTTTACATGAAGCTGCATGTAAGCTGCAATTGGGGGAGCCAATGAGCTTCTTGAATACTGTTAATACACTAAAATAAAAAATAAAACAGCATGAAGTGTTAAAAACAAGAATTGCACTAAATACTACAATTCCTTTGATGGTTCAATGGTTTTTAATAAAACATATTGTAATTTTTTAGGAAAAAAATATTTACAGTTTAGACTTACAAATCATTTTCATTCGTTATACAATTCACAGGATTTCACAGAATCCTTTTAACACAATATCTGGTTCCAGGGGAAAACATTATTGCTATAGTTTTTATATTTATATATAAAAAATTGGAAGTAATTTGTTTGAAATTGGTTTACTTGATCACATCTACCAATCTTCACCAAAATCAGATGTTGGATACTCCCAAATCAAAAAGTTTTTCGCAAGTTCTATCTTTAGGAATGTACTGCTTCCCTGCTTGGTACCACCTAGCTACCATGCTTGTTACAACTTCCCTTCCTCCTAGTTTCCTGTTTCCACCACTTCTCTGCCACCCAGTTTCCAGCTTTTTACCACTTCTCTGCCTCCAAGCTTCCTGCTTTCCACCACTTCCCTTCCTCCTAGTTTCCTGCTTTCCACCACTTCCCTGCTTACCAGTTTCCAGCTTTCCTCTGCTTATCTGACTCTAAGCTTCCTGCTTTCCACCACTTCTCTGCCTCCAAGCTTCCTGCTTTCCACCACTTTCCTTCCTCCTAGTTTTCTGCTTTCCACCACTTCCCTGCTTACCAGTTTATGGCTTTCCTCTGCTTATCTGACTCTAAGCTTCCTGCTTTCCACCACTTTCCTTCCTCCTAGTTTCCTGCTTTCCACCACTTCTCTGCCTACAAGCTTCCTGCTTTCCACCACTTCCCTTCCTCCTAGTTTCCTGCTTTCCACCACTTCCCTGCTTACCAGTTTACAGCTTTCCTCTGCTTATCTGACTCTAAGCTTCCTGATTTCCACCACTTTCCTTTCTCCTAGTATCCTGCTTTCCACCACTTTCCTTCCTCCTAGTTTTCTACTTTCCACCACTTTCCTTCCTCCTAGTTTCCTGCTTTCCACCACTTTCCTTCCTCCTAGTTTCCTGCTTTCCACCATTTTCCTTCCTCCTAGTTTCCTGCTTTCCACCACTTCCCTGCCTCCAAGCTTCCTGCTTTCCACCACTTCCCTTCCTCCTTGTTTCCTGCTTTCCACCACTTCCCTGCTTACCAGTTTCCAGCTTTCCTCTGCTTATCTGACTCTAAGCTTCCTGCTTTCCACCACTTTCCTTCCTTCCAGTTTCCTGCTTTCCACTACTTCTCTACATCTCGGTTTCCTGCTTTCCTCTGCTTCCCAGCTTTCCTGCTTTCCACCACTTCTCTTCTCCTGGCTTCCTGCTTGCTATGGGGTGGTGCACTTGATGATTCAGAGTTCAGTCCAATGGCATGGTTGAGCCTCTGGCCTGAACTCTTCACTCTCCAGTGCAGGAAGTGGAGGTACTTTTGTATCTGCAGCATCAGAGTATCACTGGGGGATTGAAGCTGGCCTAGAAATCGCACAAGCTTCAGAGCAGCTCTTACAAGCTGTATAGCAAAGCTCTTGTTAGTAGTACTACGCTCCTTGCCTGGTACACCGGTCACCATGTTGCCTCGGAAGCCTTGGCAATAAGTAGTATAGAATAGAACTACAAATCCCTCTCTTCTTGAGAACAGAATAGATTTTGAAAGAGAAATATATTGCAAAGTTGCTGTTTTTCTTCAAACTCGTTGCAATTGTTCAAATTTAATAAAATGAGACAACCCCTTTAAATTGGTAAAACACAGCAGGAACTGATATCAGATCTGCGTCCAAACTGAATTCTTGGCATCGCAAAAATGACTTGAGAATTTTTGAAATTGAAAATCTATGTTTTCTGCGTAGTTTGGCACTCTTTAAAAGAAGGGCAGCTTGGGAAAGACCCCCATCTCATCTTAAAGGGATTGTCCACCATTACAGACAATCCATTTTTTAATTAAGCACATGTGATTGGGGTTAAGTATAATTTTGGGCAATTGGGCTTTATTAAAAATGTTGCCTTCTAACGTCGCCGTGTCGCACTGTCCATTACCGGCTGAACTGTGACGATCTATCAAGGAGTTTGTACTTCTCTTTTATCTGTCTTTTTCTGATCTTCTCGATTTATGACCACAGACCACATCAAAGGTCAATGTGCTGGGAACTGAAGAGCCTGTAAAAGTCAAACGGCGCAAGATTTTCAATGAAACCCAATTGCAAAAATAATTTTTAGACTCAAATACATGCACTTAAGTAAAGACCAAAAATTATCCCCAAGATGGACAATCCATTTAAAGGGTTTTATTTATCGATTAATTGATGGGCGTCCGACCAACAGATCTGCGTCACTGAGCAAGAAGAAGGGGCAGAAGCTTCTAATGGAGCGTCCATACTTCAATTCATACTTTTACTTGCACTAGGCTGATGTCGATCCCCCCCAAAAAAACCTTCAGACTAAAAATGCTTATGTAGAGGACTTTTTCCAACCGATCTCACCAATTTGACCTAGTTCCTATCATGGACCTTATCGTACAGCACTGGGAAATAAATTCAAGCTCTCCGTCCAAATTATGGAAATCCTGCAGGTCATCTCATTTGTACAGGATGAGAATATTTAGCAAATGTGCGTTCAATTATTAATGGGAATCCAGCAAGGTATTTTGATATGTAGGAATTGGGGGGAACGTTACTATTTCGGGACGTCATTTGTCCTGCTTAGCTGCGTATTTTTGCTGAATTAATGTAAAAATTAGATTAAATTAATCATCATAAACCAGGAAAGATATAATGGTTACTTACCGGGTGCAAAAGAAGATTTCTCCTATAAATAATTTAGTATATGAGACTTCGAATAAATTAGTGTATGAGACTTCGGTAGTAAGATGAGATTAATGAGAAAAAGGGAAGAGGGTTTAGATTTGATCTGGGTGAGAAGAATTTCAATCATCCTGCTCAGTTTGAAGCATCTCGCTGCTGATCAGAATATGACCCTCGTAGTAAAAATCAACTCGGACTATCACAAATGGCCCTGATCCAGAAGCAGTGCGGCTCTCGTCCATCGTCAGCGGCTGCTAGTGCGACTCAGCTCATAGAAGCAAAAATGAGCTGCAGTACCCGACACAACCTATGGAAAAAAGGGGCACTGTTTCTGGAAAAATGCTGTACAAACCCATAACATGGGCCCATTCAGTCCTAATTCTGGCATGTTGGGACGGGAAGGTGTGACATTGCCATACGGTCCATATGATGGCTGTACTCACACTGAAGAACAAGACGAGTGACGTCAAAGGAGATCGAAAAGTCTCACACGAGAAGTCCCATGTTGGAGACCCGAAATCTTCAAAAAAGCATAGTAAAGAAAATGAATGGAGATAGAACTTTACTTCCCTCAAATATTTATTTGAGGTTCTTTCATGTTGTTCTTCCTCCATTTTTAGACACTTCTTATTCTAGTTCTTCTTCTCTGCCCTTTGTTTCTTTCTTCCCCACTTGATTTTGTTGGCTTTTTTTTTGTTTATTTTTTTCTTATTACTACTTCCTTTTTACTGATGCTTTAATCACCCAGCCATGCTTTCTTTTTCTTCATTTTTCATTCTCCTTATCATTTTTCTTCTGCTCTTTATCATTCTGTGTTTTATAATTTCTCTCTTGCTTTCTTTCTCTTTTTTCCTATTTCTTATTGGTATCTTTCTTTCGTCTCTTTTCCTCTTTCTGACTTTCCCTCTTTCATTACTTTTCTTTATTTTCTGTCTTTATATTTCTTACATTCTCTCGTTCTCTTTTTTTCTCTTTCTTCCGTCCTTACTTTTTTCTTTCTTTTTCTTTCTTCTCTTTTATTTTCTTTCTTTCTCACTTTTTCTTTTCATTTTTTCTTCCTTTGTATTTCTTAATTTCTTTTGGTTTTCTTTTTTTTCCCCTTACATTCTATCTTTTGTTCCATGTTACACTGTACATAATTTTCACTTAGAGAAATTCCACATATATTCCATGACTTTGACCCCATGATTTTGATTCAATAAGGAAAGATGAAAGAAGAATCCTGCGCAGTATAATAAGTCAGAGCGTTATATTCTGAGGCACATCACTGTAATGATACTAAATATCTATGGAAAGGTAAATGGGGCGGCACAGCCTTCAAAATCTCAAGCCAAGTGGTAAATTCACACTTCAGTGCTTAAATGGGTTAACCTTTGCTGCCACATCGCACACCTCGGGTGCTCCTCGCATATGAAACAAGTCCAACTATGCAGTCCAGAAAGAAAAAGGAATAACGAGGGCACTCACCAGTCTTCTTATTGTGCAATAATCGCTTACTTTATTAATGTGACATCTAAAAATTCAAGGTCGGGCTACCGATGGAGCCAAAGCTCAGGTGAGCAGGGGGGAGTGGAGACGACGGCCGTTTCGCGCTGTGCTTGCGCTTCTACGGGTCCCCCCTGCTCACCTGAGCTTTGGCTCCATCGGTAGCCCGACCTTGAATTTTTAGATGTCACATTAATAAAGTAAGCGATTATTGCACAATAAGAAGACTGGTGAGTGCCCTCGTTATTCCTTTTTCTTTTTGGACTGTAATGATACTGATACGCACATTACACATTATATTACCGTCACTATCCTAAATAATATCACTATAGAGAGTCCACATATTACCGCCATGGAATGACGATAGCGTAGGATACAGCGTCCTCTGTTACCCCGCGCACTTCTCCAATGGTGACACCGTGCAATGTGCCGCAGTATTGCAGTGCTTTCTTGCACAATTCCTGGTGTCCTTACTTTTTACATTCCATAGTATCATCATATGAGACCCTTATGGGGTAATATAGGGCATAGTATGACGCTACTCTGTGGCCATGGCATGGCGGTAATATGCGGATACTCAAAAATACTATTTAGCCTGTTCACTATTATATTACTACTTGGGATGTCAGATGTTTTTTTCTTTATTTGGTCTTATATTGTGGTAGAGATTAATCCTATATATGTGAGTCCTATATAATGCATCTGATGCTTAGTATTTATTCTATTAGGTCCTATTTGAAACATGCACGGATTTTCCATGAGTCTTTTAGGATGTTAGTACTATTAGTGACTATGCCACAGAATATAACATTCTAAATTAAAATCACTGTGATTTTCTTTTTTTATCTTATCCTATTAATTTAGAAGACATCGGGGTCCAAGTGGTGATTTATCCTGGGTCCTATCCCAAATAGTCATCTGTCCCTAAGTGGAAATATATCTGCATTTTTGACTATAAGTGGATTAATATGTTAGTAGAGAGAAAATGAGAGAGAGCGAAAACAAACATACAGAGAGAAGGTACGTAGGTATAAGATACAACAATGCAGATATAAATCATATTTAAAGATAGATGATAGATAAATAGATAGAAAAAGATAATAGATAGATGATAGATAGATAATAGATAGATAGATAGATAGATAGATAGATAATAGACGATATAGATAGATAGATAATAGATAGATGATAGATAGATAATAATAGATAGATAGATAGATAGATAGATAGATAGATAGATAGATAGATAGATAGATAGATAATAGACGATATAGATAGATAGATAATAGATAGATGATAGATAGATAATAATAGATAGATAGATAGATAGATAGATAGATAGATAGATAGATAGATAGATAAAAGATAAATGATAGATAGATAGATAGATTATACATAGATAATAGATAGATGATAGATAATAGATAGATGATAGATAGATAGATAGATAGATAGATAGATAGATAGATAGATAGATAAATAGATAGATAGCTGTAAATTGGCAACTCCCTCCATAAGTTTTCTATGGGATTAAGGTCTGGACACTGGCTAGGCCCCTCCATGACCTTAATGTGCTTCTTTTTTACCCACTCCTTTGTTGCCTTGGCTGTTTGTTTTGGGTTACTGTCTTGCTGGAAGACCCAGCCACGACCCATTTTTAATGTTCTGGCGGTGGGAAGGAGGTTGTCCCTCAGGATTTTACGGTACATGGCTCCATCCATTCTCCCATTGATGCGGTGAAGTAGTCCTGTGCCCTTAGCAGAGAAACAACCCCAAACCATAATGTTTCCACCTCCATGCTTGACAGTGAGGATGGTGTTCTTTAGGTCATAAGCAGCATTTCTCTTCCCCCAAACACGGCGAGTTGAGTTAATGCCAAAGACCTCAATTTTTGTCTCATCTGACCACAGCACCTTCTCCCAATCACTCACAGAATCATCCAGGGGTTCATTGGAAAACTTCAGACGGACCTGCACATGTGCCTTCTTGAGCAGGGGGACCTTGTGGGCACTGCAGGATTTTACACCTTTACGGTGTAATGTGACCAATGGTTTTCTTGGTGACTGTGGCCCAGATGCCTTGAGATTATTAACAAGTTCCCCCCATGTAGTTTTAGGCTGACCTCTCACCTTCCTCATGGTCAAGAATACCCCACGAGGTGAGATATTGCATGGTGCCCCAGATCGATGTCGATTGACAGTCATTTTATATTTCTTCAATTTTCTTACTATTGCACCAACAGTTGTCTCCTTCTCACCCAGCGTCTTACTTATGGTTCTGTAGCCCATTCCAGCTTTGTGCAGGTCCATGATCTTGTCCCTGACATCCTTATAAAGCTCTGTGGTCTTCCAAATGTTGTAGAGGTTAGAGTCTGACTGATTGAGTCTGTGGACAGGAGTCTTTTATAAAGGTGACTATGTAAGACAGCTGTCTTTAATGCAGGTTGATTAGGAGTCTAACTGGTCTGTAGGAGCCAGAACTCTTAATGGTTGGTGGGGGATCAAATACTTATTTCTCTCTGCAAAATTCAAATAAATGTATATAATTTATACAATGTGATTTACTGGATTTTATTTTTGATATTCCATCTCTCAATATTAAAATCAACCTACCCTTAAAATTATAGACTGTTCATGTCTTTGTCAGTGGGCAAACTTACAAAATCAGCAAGGGATCAAATACTTATTTCTGTCAATGTAATAGATAGATAGATAAATAGATAGATGATAGATAGATAGATAGATAGATATATAATAGATAATAGATAGATATATAATAGATAGATAATATAGATAGATGATATATAGATATATAATAGATAGATAATAGATAGATAGATAATATAGATAGATAGATAGATAATAGATAGATAATATAGATAGATGATAGATAGATATATAATAGATAGATAGTAGATGATAGATAGATGATAGAAAGATTGATATATAATAGATGATAGATAGATAATATAGGTAGATAATAAATAGATAGATAGATGGACGATAGATAGATAGATAGATAGATAGATAGATAGAATTGCTGTTGTCGTGGATTAAGTAACAAGGGAGGTGTCTACGCTGAGTAATTACAGACTTGCTCGTTTGCTCTCTGTTATCACCCTTGGGAGTGATTAATAGTTGTTGTTATTATTACTTTCCAAAAAAGAAACTCCAGTGAAATTTACCAACTAGTAACACAAATTAGTTGGCTGAATCTTCTCCGAAATCAACCAAATTATTGTTGCTGCAAAATCTGACCCCAGCCACAGAATGGCTCTTTTTCCTGCCCTGCTATGTCCTCACATAACACAATGTGGAGCCCAGACCCTGTAATGGCTGCATCTCTCCTACTTGTAGCAGTTATTATTACGCCGCTCCCCCTCCACTATTTTAATCTTTGCTGATATTATATGAAATGAAAACATCCAGAACTCCAGAGGCTGCAGGATTCTCCCTTTTTTATGTGTAAAGCGAAGGCTTCCAATAATCTATGAACATAGCGCCCCCTGCCAGCACCATGAGGTAACTGACATGTCCTCATGGTGCATTTCATGTAAGAGCAAAACATAATAATTATAATTATATTATTGTGTTACAATAATAAGTGTATGTATTGTTACACCTTGTTATTATAATAAAGTAAAATAATCAAATATTTGCATCTACATTTTGGTTCCTTCCTTTGCATCCACAAGCATAGTGTTTTAATTTACTGTAAATTAATGAATGATATATTTTATGCAAAATTATTTATTTTAATATTTTAAAATATTTACATATTCATAGTTGATTAATTTCCTAGAAAAATAATTAATGACCTATTTTTTACATTGTATATTATTATTATTATTATTATTAATATAATTATTATTCATCTCTTTAATTATAATAACATGAGGAATAAGGAATATTTTTTCTGTGAGAGAGTAGTTATTTTTACGATATGTAATGTATCAGATAAGAAACCTTAAAGGGGTATTTCGATCTCCAAGATCCTACCCAATATGTAGTAGGTGTAATAATACTAATATTAGAAAATACCTCCAATTAGAAATCTAGTATAGTTCTTCTGATTCACTTAACCCATGTGCAGGGCATTGCAGTATCTTAGGTATCCATGGTTACGACCACTAACTAGCTGTTACTATGAGTGTAGTCTAATCCTGCAGTCATACTTCCTTTCATCCATCCATTCTTCCATCTACAACAATCAGTAGATTAGGAAGAATTAGGGGACAGATGGAAAAAGTAGAACTCCATAACCAGACTACACAAGGCTTATTTGTAGTCTGTTACCATGGAGACACATAGGAGTTTTTCCACCAAGAGTTTTGGAAAAGTTCCTTTTTTCATTTTAGATATAACAGGGAAAAACCACATTTGTGGGACACATAGGCCTAGCCGTCTGGAAGGGGTGAAGGTAGACTAGGTGGAGAGTGTATAAACTTTCCGCAACGAAAGATAAGGGAGAAGTAAGAACTCATGGACTATCCCTCCGAAACAGCGACACCGACAGTCACTGACCGGCTGGGCTGCTTTGAGCACCTGCCCGAGTGGAGGAGATCCCTGACACAGCGACAGGTGACATGGAAATTATGCCCAAGCAGCCAGAACATTTATTTACAAGTAATCAGACGAGATTCCACAAAGACACGAAGGGTTAATACGTCTGTATATCCAAAATAGATTCCGAGTCGGCAAGTCAGGTTTGATGTGCGGCCAGCGGCTCTGACGAAAGGCTCTCGGCTTTGCCAAGAAATGTAATATTTCTTGATTTAAAAGAGGAGTGACAGAGAACACCTCAGTGAGGAGATGCTGGCCGGGAACACACCGAGCGGTGACGGCTTTGAAGTCAGAAGGAAAAGCCTCATCTTATAGATCCTGTACCGACATGAATCTGGAGAATATGTAAATGATAAGAGTAAGAGAATGGACAAAATATTGTGTCTACACCTCAATGCATGGACATGGACTGATATATAATATATATTCTACATATACTGGATGCAAATCACATATCTACCTATTATCTATCTATTTATCTATTATCTATCTATCATCTATTATCTATCATCTATCTATCTATCTATCTATCATCTATTATAATAGATGATAGATAGATAGATAGATGATAGATAATAGATAGATAATAGATAGATAGATAATGTAGATAGATAATAGATAGATAATAGATGATAGATAGATAATTATCTATCTATCATCTATTATCTATCTATTATCTATCTACATTATCTATCTATCTATTATCTATCTATCATCTATTATCTATCTATCTATCTATCTATCTATCTATCTATCTATTATCTATCATCTATTATCTATTATCTATCTATTATCTATATATCTATTATCTATCTATCTATCTATCTATTATCTATCTATATTATCTATTATCTATCTATCATGTATTATCTATCTATCTATCTATGTATCTCATCTATTATCTATCTATTATCTATCATCAATTATCTTTCATCTATCTATTATCTATCATCTATCTATTATCTATCATGTATTATCTATCTATCTATCTATCTATCTATCTATTATCTATCATCTATTATCTATTATCTATCTATTATCTATATATCTATTATCTATCTATCTATCTATTATCTATCTATATTATCTATTATCTTTCTATCATGTATTATCTATCTATCTATTTATCTCATCTATTATCTATCTATTATCTATCATCAATTATCTTTCATCTATCTATTATCTATCTATCATCTATCTATTATCTATCATGTATTATCTATCTATCTATCTATCTATCTATATTATCTATTATCTATCTATCATGTATTATCTATCTATCTATTTATCTCATCTATTATCTATCTATTATCTATCATCAATTATCTTTCATCTATCTATCATCTATCTATCATCTATCTATCATCTATCTATCATCTATCTATCATCTATCTATTATCTATCATGTATTATCTATCTATCTATCTATCTATCTAGCTATTTATCCCATATCTCTGTCTACATTGATGAGTAAAAGGGTAACAATGTTTTGAACCTTTTACGTTCAGGCCCCATATCTCACCATCCACTACTTCTTCGAATGTGAGACTGCCATAATTTTATAGACAATCTTCTTGGCTATCCCTTGACTTGAAACTATTCTTACTCTTTTGCTCCTAAAAAGACAAAATTAAACTTTTTATTATTTTGTCAGTAATTTAGAAATCCACCTTTGTCTTTCAGCATTTCCTGAATCCTTCTGGTCTGCTCTCGATCAGAGTCAAACATGTTTTGGCCGAAATCTGATCCCAGGTCTCTTCTACACATTCCCAAAGTTGGTGCATGCTGGTCAAATCACTTGGGTATGTGTGGAATATTTCTGTTGGGCTGGAATCCCACCTTGACCAGTGATATAATCACAGAATCAGAGAATGCAGAGTTGGGAGGGACCTCCAGGGTCATCGTGTCCAACCCCCTGTTCAATGCAGGATTCACTAATCCATCGGAGAAAGATGTCTGTCCAACCTCTGTTTGAAAACGTCCATGGAAGGAGAACTCACCACCTCTCCTGGCCATCTGTTCCACTCATTGATCACCCTTACTGATCACATCTGGGTATGTGTGAGGGCCCCAGACTTCACTGTTGTACAAGAGATTTGGGGCAATGATGGCATCGAAGATTTTTAGCCAGACCCTCCCTGGTGGTTTCAGATGGTAGAGTTGCCTTCTATCTAATACACGTTTATCTATCTGTCTTTTTATCAGATTGGGTGTCGGACCCCACCAATCTTATACTCATGATCTATCCTATTGATAGGCAGTTAATATCAAAGTCATGGGAAACCGCTTTAAGGTGTTCTTTTTGGCAAAGTGATGACTAGAACTAGACAAGGCGCGATGTAATGAGAATAGTAGTGTTCTTCTATGTTTCTTTGAGAATATTCCACCTTACATTATAGGTGTAATTACTCTACAATAATCTATTCTACGTTACTTACAGGATGGCCTTCATCTCATAGGAGGCCTTATACCATAGAGGGAAGTCATGGTGTCCGCGGACTGAGCAGAGGCAGAAATTGAAACTCTTGTCGCCTCTGTACCCCTTCTGGTTGGGAGAGACGTTGATTGAGCATGTCCAGTTTCGGACTGTTGACCGCATGGTTCTCCTGAAGATAACCTGCCGACTGACGTGTCACAGTCAGCAGCTTTCTCATAGAGAACACAGGAGAACTCGGCTAAATGAGGTCTCCTGTGTCTGCTAAGATGGCTGTCATCCAAACGATTGACCGACGCATCGTTCAGCCCACAGCTATCCAATGTGTAAAGATAGCTGAAACCTTAGGGTTTTGTTCAGGTTTTATCTTTTGTTCTACATTCTGTATAGTCTCCACATTGTCTTCAAAATCAGTAAACAATTAAATTGTTCTGAGGTTATGAGTCTTTTGTCTCCTTATGTGGCGAGTTGTGTAATTACAGCATGAACCAGTGGTAGAAAAAAGTCCCCCTCCATAGCTTTCATAACAGTCATTGAGAATATATGGCAGCTACTACTCGAAGTCAACCACTGCCAACCATGTAGAACCAACGTGGAGAACCAAGCAGAGGAAATCACCATATGTCTCCAGTACCCTTATGTGTCCTCACAGTGGGACACTTAGATTAGTGTCTGCTCTTCACTTACTCATTGGCTTCAGCTACGCATCGGAAATAGAGTAACCACCCTCGTATGGGGTGTGCCACCTACAGTCCTGTTAGCTGGGGATGAGAACTATAATTAAGCTCCCTGTTAAATATACGTCTTCAGTTTTACAAGTCACTTCAAAGAGATGAAAAGCAATGCAAATTATCATGATGCAATGGAAGAAATGAACTCTCGCGGGGTAACGTATCTTAAAGCTTATGTATAATTGAAATTATTGAGACCAGATCCGGGGGACAGGTTGTTCTATCGGACTGCTGTTTAGACAGAAACTAGTCAGAGATCAAATGAGATTTACGGGAGAAGTGTCCAACAGAGTTGACTTTCAGCTTAACCATGGAATGAAGTCTAAAAGATTAATAATTCTTCATCCGTAAAGGAAATCTGTCACCAGGTATGAGCAAGGAAAAGGGGCAGAAACCCTGACTCCAGCGATGTATCATTTACTGGGCTGTTTCCTGTAGTTTGATAAAATCACAGTTTTCTCTGCTGCAGGTTTAGCAGTTCTCTGAATGCTGAGCTCTGTATTACCCCAACCCGCAGCTTTCTGTGTACACTGTGCATAGGCAGAAAGTTACCAATCAGTGCTTAGTGTGGGGTTATACAGAGCAGCAGGTTTATTAGTCCTTTAGTGATAATCTCTAGTGATGAGCAAACGTGCACTGATAAAGTGCGGTGTTGGATGTTTTGGTCTCCCCGAGGCCAATCATCTATGCCTTTATAGCCTTTTTACTAGGCACTGCTCCTAATAGCCAGATTCCTACTCCACACTGATGAGGGGCAAACACCCCGAAACAGCTGTCTGTGGATGGATACCATGCTTGGCATAGGTGGCTTTCCTTCATAGGATGCTGCCCTTCCCGTGGTTGTTCCTTCCCGGGGAAAGGCCTAGCTATTCACTGCTTGCGTCGAGAAACACGTGATGGTGTCTCCGCGGCTTCTTTACATGCATCTGCATATTTCCCATAAGGGATGGGGGCAGTGTTCTGGAATCACTGCGTTGAGAAACACGTGATGGTGTCTCCGCGGTGTTGGATGTTTTGGTCTCCCCGAGGCCAATCATCTGTGCCTTTATAGTGCACTGATAAAGTGTTATCCGAGCATGCTCGGGTGCTAACCGAGTGACTTCTGTGTGCTTGAAACATGTGTTTGAGTCCTTGCGGCTGTTTGACAGCTGCAACACATGCAGGGATTCCCTGTTTGATAGGCCATCCCTGTATTTGCTGTGGCTGTTGAACAGCAGCGATAGGGACTGAAACATATTACTCAAGCACACTGAAGACACTTGGTTAACACAAGAGCATGCTCAGATAATACCTTATCCCAGCATGTTCACTCATCACTAATAATCTCCTGTAGATAAAATGGTGATTTAAAAAAAAAAACACTACTGCAAACAGCTCAGAAAGTGTCACATTGCTGGAATCAGGGTCTCTGGGCAGGATGAAGACACAAGGTGCAGGATCATGGGGCAGGATGGAAACAGATGGGGCAGGAACATGGGGAAACCCATGTTACAGTTTGGGTCCAGTTCTGGCTGTAAAAAAAGCAGAAAATTATTAATAAACATTATAATTATACTTACCTGTCCAGCGACCCATCCCACTGTCTCCCGGCCACCTCTCCTTCCGGGGCCGCTTATTAACTGCCGGCAGTGTTCAATGCACTCGGCAGTCTTCGGCTTTTTCCGGCATTGTTCATGCGGAGACGTCACCACACGAACACTGCCGCTAAAAGCTGAAAACTGCCGAGTGCAGTGAACACTGCTGGCAATGAGCCGCCCCTGAAGGAGAGGTGGCCAGGAGACAGCGGGATGGGAGGACGCGTCGCTGGACAGGTAAGTATAATTATAATGTTTATTATTAATTTTCTGCTTTTTTTACAGCTCCCCTCCCCATCCCATAAATGTGACCCTCCCTCCTGCCCTGGAATTTATAAGGGACCCTCCCTCCTGCCCTGGAATTTATAAGGGACCTTCCCTCCTGCCCTGTGATTTATAAGGACCCTCCCTCCTGCCCAGGAATTTATAAATGCCCCTCCCTCCTGCCCTGGGATTTATAAATGACCCTCCCTCCTGTCGTGGGATTTATAAATGCCCCTCCCTCCTGCCCTGGAATTTATAAGCGACCCTCCCTCCTGCCCTGGAATTTATAAGCGACCCTCCCTCCTGCCCTGTGATTTATAAATGCCCCTCCCTCCTGCCCTGTGATTTATAAATGCCCCTCCCTCCTGCCCTGGAATTTATAAATGACCCTCCCTCCTGCCTTGGAATTTATAAGGGACCCTCCCTCATGCCCTGTGATTAATAAGGGACCTTCCCTCCTGCCCTGTGATTTATAAGGGACCTTGCCTCCTGCCCTGTGATTTATAAGGGACCCTCCCTCCTGCCTTGGAATTTATAAGGGACCCTCCCTCTTGTCCTGGGATTTATAAGTGACCCTTCCTCCTGCCCTGGAATTTATCAGGGACCCTCCCTCCTGTCCTGGGATATATAAGGGACCCTCCCTCCTGCCCTTGGATTTATAAGGGACCCTCTTCCATGTCTAGGGTTTTATAAGGAAACCCCTCACCATGCCCAGGGTTTTATAAGCACCTTCTCCCATGCTCTGATGTTTATAAGGCACCATCCCTATGGCCATGTTTTTTTTAAGGGACCCTCCCTCCAGCCCTGTTTTTTAAAAGGACTTTTTCTCATTATCTGGGTTTTATACAGGACCCTGTCCTGAGCATCAGTAATACGTTTCTAAGGTATTCATTTGTTCTGAATTTCTTTGCCTTGAACCAGTTTCCTGACCATGTCTTCCTATCTGCAGCCTGTCCAGATCTCCTGCCTATCTACCTGTCACACTCCACCAAGTAGCCAGATGGGGCATTTAAGCACCATCACTAGGGAAAGGTTAGAGGGACAACCCGTGAAACTTGCCCTGCGCAACCCTGAGCTCCCTGTCGTCCCCGGATGGGATGTTTCACCCGATGCAGCAATCGTCTTCCTATCCCTGTCTTGCCCTAAGCTTGGCATCAGCTAGTGCGTTGGGGCAGCAGGACTGCTAGTAAATACAGACACAAAGGGAAACAAACAAAGGTAAAAGAAAACAACAATCACTCTAAGTGCACCCAGACTATGGACTGGTATATAAAGGCAAAGGAAGAGAGAGGCAAACCAAAAGGGAGATAAGGAAAAGGAAGACACCAGACCTCCAAACGGCAATCTCGGGAGATGACTCCTAAATGACTTCTGTCTCCATGGTTCACAGCTCCAAACCAAATCCAAGGTATAGTAAGCTATCACCGGCAACTACCCAAGCTAAGAGGTGAGTACTCATACCAGAGGGGAGTGGAGAAGTCAGAACAGCTGAGATAACTCCGGACGGAAAGTTTTAGGAGACAAGGAGGAGAGTTTAACACTTGCAACCAACGAACAAGGGAAATCTGCTTAGCTAACTGGAAAGCAAATCAGATCCAACCTGGGCAAGCATGCGCGTAATCAAATGCTTCAATCTTATAACTCCTAAAATACAGGAGACCACTCTGTATCGTGGTATTCCAGTGACACTGCCATTGTGAAAGAATTTGGCCTGCCCTGACCTCGACTACATCTACAGTTAAGTCTACATCTCTACTCCGAGTCCTCACTTAAGGCCAATCCATAGCAACTCACTGGTCCACATAATCTCAAATGGGCACCGCAATGTTATCTCTATGAAAATAAATGACATGAATATACCCCCAAGGATATGGTAATACATTAATGTGCCTATTAAAAGTACAGCACAAGTGTGAGTTGCACCACCTACGGACATGTTGTGCACCCCTGCAGCACACCTTGGTACTAGAACACAAAAGACCCCATGACAATATGTCAGCACGAATGAAAGATAACCCCAAATCTCAGATATGGACCTGCACACAGGTTGTAAGAGGGAAGATATTCTTCACCTAGGGCTATTCAGTCCATGAAGCATATAATTTGTAGGGCTGTTGTTCTAAGCAGCAATTATTTACAGTCATGAAGTGATTTATAGTATTGGGCTCTTTTATCACAGTAATCCATCCAAATCCCCTGAAAAGCAGTTTGTTATCAGTCCTCTCGCTATATAGACAGTGCTAATAACACAGAGCGGTCGGCCAGGCGTCCCTTCACCATTTATATATACCAGTGTATTACCTTGTCAGGGACACCATATAGTAAATCAATGATTCCTAGGCCAAATGGGACTTCAGTAAGGGGTAAACTCTGGAAATGAGGAGGACACAACAGTGCTGGTTTGTGTAGTAGAGTCCATAAAAAAATAAAAAGGTCCACAGCCACTGCTGATGGAGGCGTATCGGATGATGGGTATGAAAAAGTAAATATAACCTCCTGCGCTTCTGTGCTATACATGTTCGGTCAGCATGCACAATAATAGGATATTTGCATTAAATTCTCAATAGAAGAATCTGTTATCCCAGAAAAATCATGTTTCTTTCTTTGGGGAGGGGGGTTCTTGAGCTAGACGAAAGGGCTGTGTGTGGTCCCTTTAAGTACTTCCAGCATTATATTTATGATATATGAAGTATAAAAGGTCTGACATATTAAAATACTATAGCATAGGCTCACAAATATAAAATAAAATATATTAAAATATATGAATGCAGCAGTCAAGGTCATACTCCTGTCCAGCTGCTACACCGATGCCTTCACTCTGTGCCAGTTATTGCACTGGTTACCCATCTGCTACAGAATCAAATATAAACTTATCACGCTTACCCAAAAAGTTCTCCACAGTTCTGCAGCACCCTACATTTTATCGTTACCTGTGCTATCCATTCCGCTAACAACCTAAGACTAACATCCTCTATAATCCCAAACTCTCGCTCCAGTCTCCACAACTTCTCCTATGCTGCAATGGTTTTCTGGAATGCGCTAACCCAGTCAATCCAGTTAATTCCCAGCATTCACAAGGGGTGTCTTAAAAATGCATTTCTTTAGACTGGCCTATCACCTCACTAATCTAACTATCCCCTATTCTTCCTTCCATGCACTCAGTAGCACTGTGTACCTGTACTTGTACAGATACCAGCTGGGGAATGGTTCATGCAGAGTTATTTAAATGCCCCTATTTATTATACTGATGGTTGAACCTTTCACAACAAGCACTTTATTTTTGCCTTTTGTGTTGCCCCAAAGATTTTAAGCTTGCAAGCAGGACCCTCACTCCTCTTGATATTTATTTATTTTCCTTAATTATATAGCGCCATTAATTCCACAGCACTTTACAGACATTATCGATGTCTTAAATCTACCGTTACCTACCGTTACACTAAACGACTTACCAACAATCACGACCAGCGATACGACCTGGCCGTGATCGTTGGTAAGTCGTTGTGTGGTCGCTGGGGAGCTGTCACACAGACAGCTCTCTCCAGCGACCAACGATCAGGGGAAAGACTTCGGCATCGTTGAAACTGTCTTCAATGATGCCGAAGTCCCCGGGTAATCAGGGTAAATATAGGGTTACTAAGCGCAGGGCCGCGCTTAGTAACCCGATATTTACCCTGATTACCATTGTAAAAGTAAAAAAAAAAAAAACACTACATACTCATATTCTGATGTCTGTGACGTCACCGCTGTGCTCTGCTTTACGGCCGGTGCTGACAGTCAGTGCAGGGAAGCTGACGGCGGGGGACGTGACAGACATCAGAATGTGAGTATGTATTGTTTTTTTTTTTTTAACTTTTACAATGGTAACCAGGGTAAATATCGGGTTACTAAGCGCGGCCCTACGCTTAGTAACCCGATATTTACCCTGGTTACCAGTGAACACATCGCTGGATCAGCGTCACACACGCCGATCCAGCGATGACAGCGGGTGATCAGCGACCAAAAAAAGGTCCTGATCATTCCCCAGCGACCAACGATCTCCCAGCAGGGGCCTGATCGTTGGTCGCTGTCACACATAATGAGATCGTTAGCGGGATCGTTGCTACGTCACAAAAAGCGTGACGTTGCAACGATATCATTAACGAAATCGTTATGTGTGAAGGTACCTTTAGACTATGTGTTAATCTGTAATTGTACAAACACCCTCTGAATTGTAAAGTGCTGTGGAATCGAAATAAAACATTCTTATTATAGAAAAAATAAAAAATAAAATTCTAATTCTTGACTGTACAGCAGACAGTGACGGCCCCAGCCTGGACTTATTAGCCGGATGCCATTGAGCTGCCATGGTAATTTCTATGTACACTGCAGGCACCTGCATCTTTTGCCGCAGTCGGGAGATAAGCTGAGCGGATATGAGAGGTTTTGTGAGCGGCTCTTATCACATTCTGGGGAAGAATGGATTGCTAATGAATGCTTTTGGAGCTCTTGCTTGTCAGATGGTAAAATATGCTCATGTCTAATTAGGGGAAGATGGGAAACATTTTTTTCAATCATTATAAGGCGAGGTTTACACAACCATGCAAAAAAATGTCAGCTGTGAAGAATATTTACAAAATAAAATATAGTTTCCTATGTTAAGAATTGCAATGTATCCGTAAAAAATAGGTGCTGTATGGATGATCCGTATGAGATCCAATTTTATGGGGGAACCCAAAGACTTGCAGCTCCCTCCCATTCACTTGTATGAAAGCTTGCAGTACCACTCACTGCCACTGCACAATGTATGGCGCTGTGATATTTTAAGTCCCCGGCAGCCTCTGTAATCAGTTGATCAGTGAGGATACCAGAATTTGGATCCCACCAATTTGTTCTCGTATTGATGTCCTATTCTTATTCCCAGAACATCCATTTAAAGGAACCTTTCGCTGGATTTTTAAAATTTAAATTGAATACCTCCTCCAAATTTTCACTGCTCCACTGATTCTGGAACAGATTTTCTTTTTCTTCTGTGCCCCTCCATTCTAAAGTTATGCCCCCCAGAAATAAAGATGCTAATTTTCCCTTCAATCAACTGTGCATTTAATACAGAACTTTCTTGGGGGCGTTTACTTTTTCTCTTCTGACACTGGCCAATCACAACACAGCCACGCCCCCCAGAGAGTTTCTGTGGTATATGCCCAGTTAAAGGGAAAATTCACTCCTTTATTTCCAAGGGGTATAATGTTGGTACGGAGGGGCACAGAAGAAAAAGAAAAACTGTTCCAGAGTGAGGGGAGAATCAGCAATTGGAGGAGGTACTCGGTTTAAAATAAAAAAGTTACATTTTTTTTTTTTTAAATGGGCCTTCCCAGTCTCAGCTGCTTTTTCCAGTGTTTGTTATTGTCTCCAGTATTAGTGTAATATCGACAGCCAATCATTGAGCTTAACGGCTCTGGGCAGCTCAAGCAGTCAACTTGGTCAGACCGCTCTTGATGTGACATCAGTACTGTAGACAGAAACAGAGATTGGGCGTAGACTCAGCCCCGGACCTGGTCAGGGTGAGTAAGGATACATTATTTTTATTATTTTTTTTGTTTTATTATTATTATTATTATTAATATAGATTTTTTTTAACAAACTGCAACCAGGGGACGAGTAGTTTCTGAAACTAAAAAAAAACTCAGTTCTCCCACTAAAGTAGTCTGCAGGAATACTTTTGCCTTCACCGTAACCCAGATGAACCTACAGGTCGATGGATTCCATTTTTTAAGAATAGATGAACTCTCATGAACTTTGCAAAATCATTCCAATTGCATCCATCCTCCCGTCTAATTCCAGTGCTGCACCATTTGCTTATATAGGATAGACCAAGGACGAAAAGACGCGATGACCCCAGAAATATTGGCCCTGCTGAGATTAACGAAATCATGTATAACCAGTAATTTTTTTTTATACATCTAGTTCTATTCTTCACTTGCAGGGAAATGGTTAATACCGGCGCTGATCTCCATCCTGTGATGTTCTGTAACATGGCTGGGGTTGGGGGGAGCGCATGTCTAGACCTGATGGAATTCCTGATACAAGGTCCCCTGTAGAGGGGTATGCTCTGATGTACAAAGGGGCTTGGGTCAGATCTCGAGCTCCTGCCGAGTGAACAGCTTCTGGCCTTGGGCATTAGAGGTGGAATTCCGGGAGTCTGACAAGGAACAATCTGTATATGGTTTACAGCGTCTAAGAAACCCCATTCAGAAGGCGCTGCTATCTGACCGGCTATCGTTACACTATCATATCATCATTTTACATGTTCAGCCTTTCACCAACAAAGGATGTGTTACACAGTAGTGAGGGGCACTACAAGGGCTTGGACTCGGGCTACACGAGAGGATGACTATAAGGTCAGATTAAGAGGAAAATAATGACCGGCCGTGAACTAGGGTGGCGGACCCAAGATTGTGTGTATGGCACGTCTATGAATCTGCCCGCCCCGAAAGCCGGTCAATGGCCCATGTCTGTAGACGCTGGTGGGCATACACTCTGGTTCAAGCAATAATGTAAAAATGGCGCTCACCAAGTGAAGAGTGCCACTTTCCTATTTTTGGTGAACACACTTTATCGAAGTGGAGAATGACGATGGCCATAGTAGCTGTTTGGTGAGTCCTCTTTTTTCCTAACCGTTGGCGGTCTGACTGAGCCAAGCTAATTTTATTCTTATTGTTCATATACCCAGAAAGAAAGAAAACTATATCTCAAGTGCTACGTTTAGGGGCAGCTATCTCTTTTAGATAGCCCTTCCTAGGTCATTGTTCTGGACCTATAAAGTCCAGAGAGCTGTTTTCCCATTGCCAATAAGACTCCATACTCACCAAGTCTCCTTAAAGGGAATCCGTCACCAAGTTTTGCCACCTAATCTGAAAGCAGTATGATGTAGGGACAGAGATCCTGTATTCAATGATGTGTCACTTAGTGTGCTGCTTACTGTAGTTTTGACAAAATCACTGTTAAGAACTTATCACTACATTACTAGTAGTCTCCTGCCATGTAGTCCTCCATATTAATAAGCTCTGTATAACCCCACCCCCTCCACTGATTGGCAGCTTGCTGCCTGTGCACAGTGTACAAGCTGCCAATAGGAAGTATGGGCGGGGTTATACAAAGCTCAGCATTCAGAGAACTGCAGATAACGCAAGGATTTTATCTAAACAACAGCAAGCAGCCCAGAAAGTGATATATCGTTGGAATCAGGAACTTTGCCCCTAAATCATGGTGCTCTCAGATGGGAGAGCAAAAACCTAGTGACAGATTCCTTTTAAGTAGAAACAATCCACCATAAAATGTAAGGTCATGTTCCCACATGCAAAAATTCAGCTTTTTGTCCAGTGTGTTTTATTTTTCAGGTGTCTGCACCAAAATACGAAATAGCAATCTGCCCTGATTATTATGTTTTTGAGGCATTGGCATAAAGTTTTTTATTTCCCATTTTTTGTTCAGGAACGCTGATGTTTTTTACTTTCTTTTATTTAGGCTCAGCATAGAAACCTATAGTGAATAAAAGCACCTCTCTCCGGGTCCAGAGAGGTGAATATTCATTTCTCTTAAGTAGCGGCACACGTAACTGCCGGCAGCTTCAGGAAGGTTCCTGCTGACATTATGCGCGCTACTAAAGATCAATGAATACTCACTGCTCTCTGAGCGCACCTTGTTCCGACGTGTAGAGTGGTGAGTATTCCAGCAGCTCTGCTCTGCTTGTGAGCAGCGCATGACGTCCCTGCCATGCTCTGCTTACAAGCATAAAGCAGCTGCTGGCACTGGAACAAGATGCTGCGAGGGAGCACAGGGAAGGTAAGTGTAATGGTTTTTTTTTAATGTTTTCTGATGGGGTCAATCATACCAGAATAGGGATGGGGGCCATGTATACTAGGAGGAGATGGGGATCCTGCATACCAGGATAAGGATGGGGGCCATGCATACTAGGACGAGATGAGGGTCCTGCATACCAGGATAGGGATGGGGCCATGCATACTAGGACAAGATGGGGGCCCTGCATACCAGGATAGGGATGGGGCCATGCATACCAGGATAGGGATGAGGAGGCATGCATACCAAAGTAGGGATAAGGGGGCCATGTGTATCATGATGGGGATGAGGGGGGCATATATACAAGGATAGGAGATATTAAGTACAGAACCGACCGCAGTTTTTGCTTCAATTTTTTTTCCTAATTTCTTCCTCTAAAACCTAGGTGCGTCTTATGGTCCGGTGCGTCTTATGGTCCGAAAAAATATGGTCACCTTCAGGGTAGGTGCTGTTTCTAGCGGAGTTAGTACTCGCTCTCTCAAGGTTACGCATGGCTTTGTTGTACCACATAAGCCCTGCAATCAGTGGCAATTTCGTCTGAAGGAAGTGACAGTTAAGCAGCTGCTGATTGGCTGCAGGACTCACATGACATAACAAAAAACACACAAGGTTTCTATAAATCCAATCCACTTTGCTGAAACTGTAAGACTCTGCATTTCTGAAGCAGCAAAAATAAGCAGCATCAAAACCTCTTCGTGGGAATTTAACCTAAGAAATTTTCAGGTTGAAAACATGGAGGTCCCTTAGGCCGTGTTCGTACCTATTTTTCCCGCTGTTTTTTTTTTGTGTGCTGTAACTCTGGTGTGATAAAGCGTTGAAGCAAATTAGATGTGATTTCATGAAAACTCATGTCCGGCGTGCGGTGTAAAGACATTGTTTAACTGTGCATTTTTTGTTGCATTTTTCATTTTTATAGGCTTCTATAGGGAGCCTGAAAAACTGCATGTAAATAATACTACTGCATTTTCAGGGCAAGAATCCCAGTCTTTCTGCACTAAAAAAAATGAACGATAAAGTTGCACTAAAAACGCATAAATAAGGAGGAAGAATGCAGCAAAAATACAATAATCGGATCACATTGGGGCTCATGAGTCGGGGGCAGTGGCACTGAGCCCCCCGCGCATCGTTCTTTCAACTCCTTCTGTATCCTAGATGCCGATACTGTTGAAAACAATGATAGGAGAGCGAGCATCCGATAATATTTCCTCTCCCATCATTCCCCCTCTGCGTCTGAGCTCTGTGATGTCTCAGCGCAGAGGGCATGATGGCATCATTAAAGCGCGCCCTCTATGCTGAGCAGTGTCAAGGAGCAGAAGATGCTAAGGAGACAAGAGCAGCAGGAAATGGGGAGAGATGAGTATTTGATTTTTTTTCTGTATGAAGCATTGCATGGGGCCCGTCATACTGTATGAAGCAATATAGGGGACCCATCATACTGTATGGGGAAATATAGTGCTCCCCATACTGTATGGGGCAATATAGAGTGCTTATCTTACTGTATGGGGCAATATAGGGGGCCCATCATACTGTATTGTGAAATATAGAGGGCCACCATACTGTATGGAGCAATAATAGGGGGCTCATCATACTGCATGGGGCAATATAGGAAATCCATTATACTGTATGGTGCAATATATGTGGCCATTATACTGTATGAAGCAATATAGGGGGGCCACCATACTGTGTGGGGCAATAGATGGGGCCCATTATACTGTATGGGGCAATATACTGGACCCATTATACTATATGGAGCAATATAGTAGGTCCATTTTACTGTATAGAGCAATATAGGATGACCAATGTACTTTATGGAGCAATATAGAGGGCTCATTATACTGTATGGAGCAATGTGGTGCACATAATACTGTATGGAAGACTATGTGGTGCCCATAATACTGTACGGAAGACTATATGGTGCCCATAATACCGTATGGAGGACTATGTGGTGCCCATAATACTGTATGGAGCAATGTGGTGCCCATAATACTGTATGAAGGACTATGTGGTGCCCATAATTCTGTATGGAAGACTATATGGTGCCCATAATACTGTATGGAAGACTATGTGGTGCCCATAATACTGTATGGAAGACTATGTGGTGCTCATAATACTGTACGGAGCACTATGTGGTGCCCATAATGCTATATAGAGGACTGTGTGGTGCCCATAATATTGTATGGAGGACTATGTGGTGTCCATAATACTGTATGGAGGACTATGTGGTGCACATAATACTGTATGGACGACTACATAGGAGGAAAATGACTTTGTAATGGCTGCAAAGTTGTGAGATATGCTCTTCTGTGACTCCTCCAAATATTAAGGGTTTTTATTTGGAGGGGGTCCAAATAGAACTTCTGCTGTGGGGGCCCATGGTTTCAATATATGTCCTTGGGTTGAGTGTTGCAGTGTTTAAGGTGCCACTGCGACATCATGCTGCGATAGAACTGAAAGGAATCACATGGCAAAACCTACACTACCACAACCACGACCAGCAAGTTACAAAAACTCAATGTTGGTTGTTTTTTTTTGCGATTTGCTTGTCATAGTGACGGGAGTGTAGGTGTCGCAATGCAAACACTTTCACTTTTATAGAGCTGCAATGCAGCAGCAGCACCGAACAAACCTCTGTCGCCCAATGGCTGTCATGGCCAAAGTCTCCATGTAGCTCTAGCCCAAGCAGTAGCATTGCCTGGACAGGGCAAGCTGATAAATTACCTTCTAAAAAATATTCATCAGACCAATTTTGAATAATAGATAACATTTTATTTAAACATAATCACCAAAATATCACCATAATACTTCATAAGAATGGAAACTTTATTGATGTTGAAAATTGTTAAAATATTAAGATTTATTAAAAAAATATAAAAATATATACACAGTACAGACCAAAATTTTGGACACACCTTCTCATTTAAAGATTGTTCTGTATTTTCATGACTATGAAAATTGTACATTCACACTGAATGCATCAAAACTATGAATTAACACATGTGGAATTATATACTTAACAAAAAAGTGTGAAACAACTGAAAATATGTCTTATATTCTAGGTTCTTCAAAGTAGCCACCTTTTGCTTTGATGACTGCTTTGCACACTCTTGGCATTCTCTTGATGAGCTTCAAGAGGTTGTCACCAGAAATGGTTTTCACTTCAGAGGTGTGCCCTGTCGGGTTTAATAAGTGGGATTTCTTGCCTTATAAATGGGGTTGGGACCATCAGTTGTGTTGTGCAGAAGTCTGGTAGATACACAGCTGATAGTCCTACTGAATAAACTGTTAGAATTTGTATTATGGCAAGAAAAAGCAGCTAAGTAAAGAAAAACAAGTGGCCATCATTACTTTAAGAAATGAAGGTCAGTCCGAAAAATTGGGCAAACTTTGAAAGTGTCCCCAAATGCAGTGGCAAAAACCATCAAGCGCTACAAAGAAACTGGCTCACATGAGGACTGCCCCAGGAAAGGAAGACCAAGAGTCACCTCTGCTTCTGAGTATAAGTTTATCCGAGTCACCAGCCTCAGAAATCGCAGGTTAACAGCAGCTCAGATTAGACCAGGTCAATGCCACACAGAGTTCTAGCGGCAGACACATCTCTACAACAACTGTTAAGAGGAGACTTTGTGCAGCAGGCCTTCATGGTAAAATAGCTGCTAGGAAACCACTGCTAAGGACAGGCAACAAGCAGAAGAGACTTGTTTGGGCTAAAGAACACAAGGAATGGATATTAGACCAGTGGAAATCTGTGCTTTGGTCTGATGAGTCCAAATTTGAGATCTTTGGTTCCAACCACCATGTCTTTGTGCGATGCAGAAAAGGTGAACGGATGGACTCTACATGCCTGGTTCCCACCGTGAAGCATGGAGGAGGAGGTGTGAAGGTGTGGGGGTGCTTTGCTTGTGACACTGTTGGGGATTTATTCAAAATTGAAGGCATACTGAACCAGCATGGCTACCACAGCATCTTGCAGCGGCATGCTATTCCATCCGGTTTGCGTTTAGTTGGACCATCATTTATTTTTCAACAGGACAATGACCCCAAACACACCTCTAGGCTGTGTAAGGGCTATTTGACCAAGAAGGAGAGCAATGGGGTGCTATGCCAGATGACCTGGCCTCCACAGTCACCAGACCTAAACCCAATCAAGATGGTTTGGGGTGAGCTGGACCGCAGAGTGAAGGCAAAAAGGCCAAAAAGTGCTAAGCACCTCTGGGAACTCCAAGTTTGTTGGAAGACCATTCCCGGTGACTACCTCTTGAAGCTCAGCATGAGAATGCCAAGAGTGTGCAAAGCAGTCAAAGCAAATGTGGCTACTTTGAACCTAGAATATAAGATATAATTTCAGTTGTTTCACACTTTTTTGTTAAGTATATAATTCCACATGTGTTAATTCATAGTGTTGATGCCTTCAGTGTGAATGTACAATTTTCATAGTCATGAAAATACAGAAAATTCTTTAAATGAGGAGGTGTGTCCAAACTTTTGGTCTGTACTGTATATGTGCAAAATATGGGGGGTCAAAAAAAATCAAATGAAACCTATATATGCACAGGGCAGGGCATACTGAAACTGATTGGCACAAAATAAAATTAATGACAATCTGTGCACTTAATAAATGTGTGTAATATATACTGTATATATAAACAAATTATAATTGAAATTAATATAAATAGTACTAAATTTATTAGCCCAAATTATTGTGTAACCATAATCAAAGTGCTAATAAATATAAATAGAATGAATATACATTCAATATGAATATACATGATCAGACAGGGAAAGAAAGACTGAATACAAAACCCGGTCTGGATCATGACAGTATACTTCCCGTGGTGAAAGAAGCAGCAAACAGCTGATCATTGGGTGCTGAATGTCAGACCTCTACCATATCTGATACTGATGACCTAAGATCAATATCTTAGTTTAGGACAACCTATTCCATGTTGCAGTGTGGTGGACACAGAATTGGCTGGCTCTATCTGGATAAGTTAGCGAGCAACCAAAAATCTTTTGGCAGCAAACTCTACAGTTATCAGGAGAAGTTTTCATAGCGGTCCGTCTATCTGCCATGTGTCTATATAATCAAGTGTATCTGTTGTAGGAATTCTTGCTCTCTGGCAGCTTTTTGGGTAAACAGGCACTTGGTTCTTGTGTAAAACAGTGTTAGGTTTATTATCCGTCATAAACTGTAACATCGCTAAAAAAAGGAAAATAGCCTTTTCCTGGGATAAACGAAAAACAACAATAACAGTCCTTCTACTGAGTAGACAAAGATACAGTACGTTCTCACCCATGCAGCAATACAGGAACTACTTTCGTCTCAGTTTGGTCAGCAATCGTGGTCACCACTGGTGGACACAGAAAAGGGTGTCCTGTTCAAAAACAGGACATGGGCCCTTTACAGTCCAATAGCTCATCGTAATACACAAATCCACCTGCTTTGGACATAGAAGCGGCCTCCTTTCCTTTTGGGCCCCTGTGTAGCTGCATAGGTTGAACCACTGCTATGTCTGCCTCTGGTGGTCACTCTCCAACTCCAACACGTCAGACACAACTGAGCCAACCCAGCTGCCTTTTACGGGAGCTGAAAGACCTGAGCTGCATTGTATAGGAGTGACCTTTCCCACCCAAGCTCTTTTGGTCACTCCAAAATCCTTGACCCAAAATACGGTCCACTAAAAATCCTCTCAGTAACCTGTCGTTACTGGAGCCCTCTATTTCGGGATCTACATCACCGTGGCCAGGCACCTCGGTAACACATATCTACCATTCAGGAGTTTATCTCCTGCTTCTCTACACTGTCCATAACTCTAGCATTTGTTTTATGCTTTATTTTTCTGATTGGGTCTGTACATTCCTGTACCTCTCTAATGAGTAACTTACTGACACATATTTATTTACTGATTCTGAATGGTGATTTGATCAGATTGCTAGCATCTCCATAAAGCGGCTGATTAATGATGTCGCTCGTTGTGCCTGCTCCATATATTTCTCCATGCTGACACCATACATCTGTCTCAGATAACTGTTATTATAAGATGGATATATATGCGGGTCCCCCTCCTCCCGTATGATGATTCATGGTCATAACTGTGCCGCTTGTGAAGTTTAAGGGTTAACTTTTCACAATAATGGTGGTATTAACTCTTAGACATAATACAGACAAATGTGAACCCTATTAGGATTAGGTGGAGAGGTTGGTAACGTTATAGGGTCAACGCAAGGGGAGTCAACAGGAGACGAGTCTTAATTCAGATCAGATGCACAGCTGGAATATGAAAGCATCGCTCTCGGAGGAAACGGATCGCTGTGTGTGCCTAGTATACGGGGACGCTACAGTTATCAGTATTAGGCCCAGTCAGACGGATCAGGCTGCAGAAGACTATGCCCTTCACTTACGGAGGTGACTCGTAGATCGTAAAGCATGGCTTAATAACCAATCAACACCTCTCCAATATTACCAGGTCTCTAGAAAATAAAAAATGTATACTTCTATAGTGCCAACATATTCTATAGTGATGTACAAAGGTTAGCATGTATATCCATCTCTGACCCCAGTGCAGCTTATAATCCATTGTCTCTATCTTAGGAATGTTTTTTTTTGGCCACGTTGGATTTTATTGTCCAACCTGATGTCCATGAAAATGTTATATTTATCAGTGTAGTGGCCCCTCTGGTACAGTGGCCCTTTAGTTTGCCTGTGAAGAAAATGCGTTTTTACAGATACTGTATATCAAGCAATGGTCAAATCTAGGCGTACGGGAGCCTTTGGATGGAGGATTCTACCACATCCCAAGCTTCACAATCGTAGACCATTTTTACTGAGATCATGATGAACCATCTGTGTAGGTTTGCTCGTTTTACTCGTTTACACTCAACATTTGCGCTGCGGAATATGTTGGCGCTATATAAATAAAATTATTATTATTATATTATTAACATTTACCAGGAAAACAGCGTTCCTAGGAATGTTCAGTCCCAATAATTGGCCAGTGTATATGCACCTTAAGCTTAAACCGAACCCCTGATGAAGCCTGCCGTAGATTGGTCATAACATCACCAACTCTATGGGCCCCATAACATTACCAGCCAAAGACTTTCCAGAAGAGTGCTAACCACAGGACCACCATAATAGTGCCAAGTGTAGGATAGAACAAAAATAATATTAGGATCACCATAATGGTGGTAACCATAGATTATTATTATACATTTTTTATAGCGCCATTTATCCATCGCGCTTTACATGTGAAAAGGGGGCAAATATAGAAAAATACAATAAACATGAGTAAAACAAGGCACTAACAGGTATATAAGGAGGGAGGACCCTGCCCTCGTGGACTCACAGTCTGCAGGGGATGGGCGAGGATACACTAGGAGAGGGTAGAGCTGGTTGTACGGTGGTTCAGTAGGTTGAGGATCTTAGATCCCCATAGCAGTGCGCATCACAAGATCCACACAAAGGTGCAAACCAAAGGAACACCATATCAGTTACAACCATGGGATCCTCATAACAGTACGAATGACAGGATCCCCATTACAGTACCAACTATGGTATCACCATGATAATGCCAATCTAAAAATACCAACTATAGGATCGCCACAACAGTACCTTCTACAGGATCCCCATAGTAGTGCCAAGCAAAGGAAAACCATGTCAATCCCAACCACAAGTTCCGTGTAACAGTATCAACCACTAGATCCCGAGTACCAACCATAAATGTACCAATCACATGATCCCTCATAACAGCACCAACTATAGGATCACCATAACGATACCGACTACAGGTTCCCAATAATATCACCAAGCATAGCAAATCCATAAAAATGCCAACCACATGATCCCTATAAAAGCACCAACCACAGGATCCATATAATAGTACCAACCACAGGTTCCCAAGTCCCAACCATAAATGTAAAAATCACAGGATCCATCCCCCAGAACTGCACCAACTATAGGATCACCATAAGGTCACCATAAAAATAACAGCCATAGAAAAACCCCATAACAGTGCCAACCACAGGCTAACTATAACAATGCCAACTATAGGATCACCTCACTAATATGAAGCACCAGATACACATAATAATGCCATCCATAAGATCGTTATAACAATAACAACCACAATATTGCCATAGGATCTCGATAACAGTACCAACCGTCGACTCTCCATAACAATACCGAATTGTTAGAACAGTGCCTACCATGACAACTCAAACAATAGTAATCACAGGATCTCCATACCAAAAACAAAGATCCCCATAACAGTGATACTCATAAGATCCCCATACTAATCCAAGCATAAGATCTCCATACTAATCCAAGCATAAGATCCCCATACTAATCCAAGCATAAGACCCCCATACTAATCCAAGCATAAGATCCCCATACTAATCCAATCATAAGATCCCCATACTAATCCAAGCATAAGATCCCCATACTAATCCAAGCATAAGATCCCCATACTAATCCAAGCATAAGATGCCCATACTAATCCAAGCATAAGATCCCCATACTAATCCAAGCATAAGATGCCCATACTAATCCAAGCATAAGATCCCCATACTAATCCAAGCATAAGACCCCCATACTAATCCAAGCATAAGACCCCCAAACTAATCCAAGCATAAGATCCCCATACTAATCCAAGCATAAGACCCCCATACTAATCCAAGCATAAGATCCTCATACTAATCCAAGCATAAGACCCCCATACTAATCCAAGCATAAGATCCCCATACTAATCCAAGCATAAGACCCCCATACTAATCCAAGCATAAGACCCCCAAACTAATCCAAGCATAAGATCCCCATACTAATCCAAGCATAAGACCCCCATACTAATCCAAGCATAAGATCCTCATACTAATCCAAGCATAAGACCCCCATACTAATCCAAGCATAAGACCCCCAAACTAATCCAAGCATAAGACCCCCATACTAATCCAAGCATAAGACCCCCAAACTAATCCAAGCATAAGATCCCCATACTAATCCAAGCATAAGACCCCCATACTAATCCAAGCATAAGATCCCCATACTAATCCAAGCATAAGTCCCCCATACTAATCCAAGCATAAGATCCCCATACTAATCCAAGCATAAGATCCCCATACTAATCCAAGCATAAGACCCCCATACTAATCCAAGCATAAGATCCCCATACTAATCCAAGCATAAGACCCCCATACTAATCCAAGCATAAGATCCCCATACTAATCCAAGCATAAGATCCCCATACTAATCCAAGCATAAGACCCCCAAACTAATCCAAGCATAAGATCCCCATACTAATCCAAGAATAAGACCCCCATACTAATCCAAGCATAAGATCCCCATACTAATCCAAGCATAAGACCCCCAAACTAATCCAAGCATAAGATCCCCATACTAATCCAAGCATAAGATCCCCATACTAATCCAAGCATAAGATCCCCATACTAATCCAAGCATAAGACCCCCAAACTAATCCAAGCATAAGATCCCCATACTAATCCAAGCATAAGACCCCCATACTAATCCAAGCATAAGATCCCCATACTAATCCAAGCATAAGACCCCCAAACTAATCCAAGCATAAGATCCCCATACTAATCCAAGCATAAGATCCCCATACTAATCCAAGCATAAGACCCCCAAACTAATCCAAGCATAAGATCCCCATACTAATCCAAGCATAAGACCCCCATACTAATCCAAGCATAAGATCCCCATACTAATCCAAGCATAAGACCCCCAAACTAATCCAAGCATAAGATCCCCATACTAATCCAAGCATAAGATCCCCATACTAATCCAAGCATAAGATCCCCATACTAATCCAAGCATAAGATCCCCATAACAGTACCAACCACAGGATCCTAACGACAGTGTCATCCTCTGTGGCAATATAATGGCTTATAGTCATCTTGGGTTACAGTAGTTTGGAGGCAAATTAGGGATGTATTACTGCACAACTAAACAGATTTGTCATTCAGGAGCCTGGGAAAGCTGTATAATCCTCCTCATAAAAGGTCATGTTCAATATGGAAGCACATCCTGACTGGAGTTGCGGTGGTAGCACTTCCTCTGTGATCTTGTTTTTCCCTCTGAGTGAACTATGCTACTTTGGACTTGTGTGGTTACCTCTTACAAGAAGATGGATGCCGTCAGATCACAGGGAATGAGTAATTTGGCCCTCTTTGACCCAGTTTATTTTCAGGCAGAGGGGAACTCTTGCAATAAATTTTAGAAGAGTTTCTTGGAAAAAAAAAAAAAAGAATAGAAAAGAAGAAAGTAATGGAAAAAACGTCTACTCTGGACAAGAATGGAGAATTCAGTTTTCAGACTGGTTAGAAATAGCCGTAATCATTGTTCTGCTTTATTGTGATCATCCACATAGGCAAATAACACTACAGATTGCTACAATTAAAGCGGTATTCCAGTTTTGAAGAGGTCCTGTCACCAGATTTTTGCTGCTATTTGATTGTCACTGCTCCCCCGAGTTATACTTACCGGTAGTTTTTTTTGTTTAAATCCGTCATACGGTTCCGGAGATATGGCCCTTTTTATTTAGTGCAAATTTTTACGGTCTTTATCAAAAGAGGTGGGGCACACAGATAGTTACACAGAGCAGCCTAAAGACACGCCCATGAGGATCCTGTGAGCCACGTTCCCTTGAAAAGAATATAAAAATGAGCACGAAATAAGTAGGCAAAAATCTGTAAAACCCAAAAGGGATTTCATCAGCTGACATGTGCCTTTAATAGCCACGGGTGGAATTGCGATCCACCTGCGGCTGTTAGCATGTTAAATGCCGCTATCAATCTCTGACAGCGGCATTTAGCACGATCGTGCTGGAAGCGTCTCACAAACCCTGCACATCGGTGCCCGTGTCACATGAACACGGGTAGCTGATGGGTTGGCATGACCCCTGACCCCCATGGTTATTTTAGCTACACATAGCAGGACTGCAGGGGTTAACAAATAAAGCCCAATGTTTGCACAATAAAACATGACATATTTTTATTAATGACAACCTTTGTGGAGCTTCTCTTGGCAATAACAGTGTGAGGGACTGAAAACAAGCTGACTGATAATGATCACATAATAATCATCTTTTTTTCAGTAGGTCGCCATGTTTTGCTAGCATTCTGTCAGCACTATAGGTGCTGGAACCTCCTTCATGTGATTTTCCCAGCATTTATTGTTAAAGCCATTGTCCAGTGGTTTATCTGCCTTTAAAAGCCCACGTCTTTGATATATGTTTGTATCCATTTTTACAAATGAGAGGACTAAAACCGGGACACGAAGACTTTCGTCTTCGGCGGGATGGCGGGACACGCCATTTTTAAGCACTTTCTTTCAGGTAGGGGAGGAAGGGAGGGGTAAGGCAAATGTAATATTGAAATTAAGCTATTTGCAATTTTTCTATTACAAACCTTAAGCATCAAGCGATGATGTTGATCATGGATCAACGTGCGGGTTAATAGTAGGTCACGGGCTGTAAGGCCAGTACACCCTCATCCATTGTCTGCTCCAGAACAAAAGGGCTTGACAGGTAATAATCAAAAAATGAATGAAGTATTTGTCATAAATGCGTAAGATTTAATTGGCGCATATTTATCATGTGAAGGCACAAACCGCATGATGTCGAACAATTATATAGTGTCATCTGCAATTATATTTCTGTAAACATCAGCAAGGGAGATTCCTTCCTAAAATAACAGACTGGGTTGTTCAGACTCATTACTTAGCGAGCGCAGGTGATAGGACATGATTTCGGCATTTCTCTCTCGGGGCCTGATATGTCGTGAAGGTGCAGGGACAGGAGCTATTAGGCTCCTTTCACACTAGCGTCGGAATCTCCCCGTCGCAATGCGTCGGGGAGAGATTTCGACGCTAGCGTTTGCTGCATTGCACAATGGAGGCAGCGGATGAATTTTTCCGGCGCATCCGCTGCCCCATTGTAAGGTGCGGGGAGGTGGGGGCGGAGTTCCGGCCGCGCATGCGCGGTCGGAAAAAGCGGTCCGTCGGGAGAAAAAAACATTACATGTAGGGTTTTTTTCTCCCGACGGTCCGCCAAAGCACGACGCATCCGTCGCAAGACGGATGCGAAGTGTGCCAATCCGTCGCAAATGCGTCGTCAATAGAAGTCTATGGGGAAAAAACGCATCCTGCAAGCACTTTTGCAGGATGCGTTTTTTCTGCAAAACGACGCATTGTGACGGATTTAAAAAAACGCTAGTGTGAAAGTAGCCTAATACGTAATGTTTATCTCCATTGCACACTCCCATAGATGTGGAGCACAGGCAGGACGTCCAGGGGTTAATCCTAACTTTGACTTCATGTGCACCCTGCCGTATAGACACTACATGTATCAGCATTATTATACAAGTGTGAGAATGAGGAGGATATTACACCAGTGTCCCACCTTGGGGAACATAAAGACCATCTAGCTGTCATTTGCCAGTAATATGTTTTGGTTTTTTTACCCACTGTCATCCTAAACCTGGCAATGATTTTCTTTTGTTCCTGCGCCTCTTTATTACTGAGATATGGCTTTCTATACAAATCCTTTTTTTTTTTAGCCAACTGGGTGTGGTCTTCAAAAAGATGTCTACAGAGAAGAGCTTAAGGGTACAGCCAGTGGCTATCAAGACTTTTATTGATATATAGGCAAGATTATGTTACTTGTTACCTCTATTTATAATCCTGTCTGTGATGATAAGGAAACTGCTGGAAACTTTTCCTGAAAGGACAGGAAGTTTGAGTCTATAAAAGCCCTAGTGGCCAGTGTGAAAACTACAAGATTACAAATTTTTTATTATTGTTTTTTATTTTTTTATCATCAAGATTGTGATATGAAAAAAGGGCCAAATAAAAAAACACCTACACATTAGAGAAAAGTTATCCAAAGTCACAGATTTGAGCAGGACCAGTTAACCATCTAACCTGTATGTCACTGTCGTCAGCAGATGATGAATGAAGAATCGAGCACGTGTTATTTCTACCACCTATTCTTCTTTTTTCCTGGGACACAAGGTTTGACAATTTTTTTTTTACTCTTAGGCCCCTTTGAGACAGTAGGTGGGGTTTAGTCAATGGATTAACAATTTTTTTGTCCTACTGCAAACAAGACAGAGGGGAGAGGTTCCTGCTGCAGACAGTTTCCCCACAGCTGTGAGGAAAAGAATGGGGGATATGACTGATCTCCTGGTACACATTGAAGATTGAATTATATATTACAGCCACGATGCTGCTGAAAATCACTTAGATATGCTATGAATGCAGCCTAATTGCTGTTGTAAGGAGATGGACGTGCTGCCCACATTCCCCCTTGAAGACACGTGTATTGCTATGATGTGTAATGTGTATTGTGAGCATTAGTGATGACACTGTAGTCTGACCAACAGTAGGGAGGGTTAGGGATAATGGTTGGGACTAGCCCAGAGTGAGAGGGGCTAAGGTAAAGGAATAGAGAGAGTTTCCTGTCAGGAAGTGAGATAGGACCCAGCCTGCAGGGAAAGCAGACCTAAGGTTGGACAAGTCAGCAGAGACCTGTAATGTGGGTGGTCCTGACATGAGTGGAAAGTGAGGCAGTGGTTCGCGAGATCTGGAGTAAAGGAAGGAAAAGTGATCAAAGGGCAGAGTGATGCATGGGAGACATATCCTGGGACAGGGTGCTTGGCAGTATGGCCCCAAGGTCGCCAGACAGAGAAGTAACGGGTCAGAACGGAACACGGAGAGTGAGTCGAAGAGAGAGTGCCCTGGACAGAAGATCCAAGGTGTCAGCAAGCAGAGAAGCTAAGTAACGGCCATAATGGCATTGACAATCTGACTCTCCTAGGGGGAACAAAAGATGCCGTACCGCGGGATGAAGTACAGGACTCTCCCTTCCTCTAGTAGTGTGCTGGGTGGTGGTAAGGACAGAGGAACCTGAGGCAGGAACAAGTAAGCTTGGAAGAAGTAGAGAGCCCGGGAGTGAAGATCCTAAAAGGAAACGTTCGTGAAGTGATGCCCCCGCAACCTATTGTACATAGCTCCCACCAAGTTACTCTTTATTTTGGAGTGGTGGTCTCTCCCTCACTGATTTGTCCAACATCTGATCCTGGCCAGCCAAAGTCACCGGCATCACATGGCCCGAAAGGGCATAACGCCCCCATAGACGAAGCCCACACAACCGGCCAGGACCCCTTCTCCGTGTAACGTGGCGGGGAGTAAGAGACGAGTACCTCACCCACGGCTACCGCCCCGCGCCTCGTCACACTGATACACACATTCATCAGCTTATTACGTGATATTATACTTCAGTACTGCTCCAGTTAATTCCGACTCTCGGCTCGGACCACAGTGAATATTTATTGGAGCCTCGGTGACGGCTGCCTCTCTCTCATCTCATATATCCATTTATTATCCTCCCTGATAATGCCGAGCTTTGTGTTCAGCTATTGTCAGTTATAATTCTGTCAGTAACTCAATTCCTGGTGTCTCGTACAACTCATCAGCTCTGGGAGGAGATGTTCTGCTCATGGAATTTTAGCCCTCGGGAAAATTGTGCAGTTTTTCTTTCCTTTATCGTGAAATAAAAAGTTACTTACTTTTCACGATTCAACAGTTATGAAGTTTCGGAAATAATATATGACATTTAGTATATATGAAAAAAATGCGACAATTCACATTTAGGTTACTCTGTACTGTTTGTCATTTATTAATTATCGTGATTCTCCCCAATTTATAACATGGGAAAGTGTTATTATTATTTGTGGTGTTAGGAATTATTATATTATTTGTAATATTACTACTATGATGATTATTATTATTCAGAATATTATTATTCCTGGTATGAATTATTTTGTGGTTTTTCAATGTTACTATTATGATGATGATTATTATTGCTATTATTAATATTATGTCATTCATTAATTATTTGGATTCTGCCCAAATATTATATAATTATAATAATAATTTTATTTATATAGCGCCAACATATTCCGCTGCGCTTTACAAGTTAAAATATTATATGTAAAACATGATGGGAAATTATTATTATTGTTAATATTATTATTATTTGTAGTAGTACAAATTATTGTACTATTTTTAATGTTACTATCATGATGATGATTATTATTTATAACATTCCTGGTATTAAATATTTTATGTTTTTATGTTACTGTTATTATATTAATTATTATTATTATTATTATTAATATTATGTCATTACGGTAATTATTTAGATTCCGTCCAAATATATTTATAATTTGATGGGAAATTATAATGTTTATTATTATTATTATTTTATTTATTATTTATTTATATTCTGCAAAAATATTGTTATAACTTGGTCATAAAATATTATAATTATTATTATTGTTATTCATGGTATGTGTTATTTTATTATTTTCAATGTTACTATTCTGAATATTATTTTTTTATGTAACAGTGTACAATTATTTGATTATTTTTATAATTATTGTTTTATTAATGGTATTATTATTTTGTCTTTTTTTGTTTTTATACAGCCATGGTCAAAAGTGTTGGCAACACTTGAAATTGTACCACAAAATGAAATATTTCTTTTAGAAAATTATTACAATTACACATGTTTATTTATTTTGTGTTTATTGGAAAAGCGCAAAAAGAAAAACAAAGAAAAAAAGAAAATTGGACATAATTTCAAACAAAATCCCCTAAATGGGCCGGACAAAATTGTTGTCAGTCTCAACTTAATATTTGGCTGCACACTCTTTAGACTAAATAAGGGTAATCAATCGCTTCCTGTAACCATCAACAAGATTCTTACACCTCACAACTGGAATTTTGGATCACACTTTTTTTTGCAAACTGCTCCAGGTCTCTTATATTTGAAGGTGTCTTCTCGCAACAGCAATTTTAAGATCTCTCCACTGGTGATCAATGGGATTTAGATCCAGACTCATTGCTGCCACTTCAGAATTCTTCATTTACTTTGCTTCCATCCATTTCTGGGTGCTTCTTGAAGTATGTTTGGGGTCATTGTCCTGCTGAAAGACCGATGACCTAGGACGCAAACCCAGCATTATGACATAGGGCACTACATTGCCACCCAAAATCCTTTGGTAATCTTCAAATTTCATGATGCCTTGCACATAGTCAAGGCACTCAGTGCCAGAGGCAGCAAAATAACCCCCAAACATCTTTGAACTGCCACCATATTTGACTGTAGGCACTGTGTTCTTTTGTCTGTAGGCCTCATTCCATTTTCAGTAAACAGTAGAATGATGTGCTTTACCAAAAGGCTCTATCTTGATTTCATCTGTCTGCAGTACCCTTTCCCAAAAGGATTTTGGCTTACTCACATACATTTTGGTAAACTGCAGTCTAGTATTTATGTCTCTGTGTCAGCAGTGGGGTCCTCCGGGGTCTTCTGTCATAGCGTTTCATTTAATTCAAATGTTGATAGATAGTTTGAGCTGACACTGATGCACCCTGGGCCTCATGGCAGCTTGAATTTCTTTAAAAACATTATTGGGGCTGCCTATCCACCACCCGGACTATCCTGCATTGCAACCTTTCATCAATTTTCCTATGCCGTCCACATCCAGGGAGATTAGCTACAGTGCCATGGGTTGTACACCTCTTGATTATGTTGCGCACCACGGACAAGAGAACATCAGGATCTCTGGAGATGGACTTGTAACCTTGAGATTGTTGATATCTTTCAACAAATTTGATTCTCCAGTCCTCAGACAGTTCTCTTCTCCGCTTTCTGTTCTCCATGCTTAGTGTGGCACACAGACACACAATGCAAAGATTGAGTCAACTTCTCTCCTTTTTATCTACTTTCAGATGTGATTTTCATGTTACCCACACCTGTTACTTGCCACAGGGGAGTTTCAACGAACATCACATGCTTGAAGCAAAGCTGGTTTGCTCACATTTTCGGAAAGGTGCCAACAATTTTTTCCCTGGCATTTTTGGGGATATTGTGTGAATTTTTGTCCAATTTCCAATTTGCCTTTTTTTCTGTTTTTTTTGTGTCATTTAAATATGCACAAAGGAAATAAACATGTAACAAAAGATATGCATTTACAATTATTTTTTTGGAGAAAAATTTCATTTTCTGGAACAGTTTCCAGTGTGACAATACTTGTGGTCATTTAGTCAGTTTGGAAGAGTACTTAAAAATGGGTGGTGGTAATAAGAGTCTAATGTGCCCCTTTTGGTTCAAAATTATGAATCTAAGTGAAGCAACCAGTAGGTAGCCAAAAATGTGTTTTACTAGCCTAGGAGATACCCCATTATCATACTGCATGCATCACTGTGTCACAATTTACAACATTTTTATCTACTAATTCATGTTAAGATTGATAACCTGTGATGCAATCGACGGTTTCCTTATAAAGACAATCCCTGCCCCTATGCCCCTTTTAGGGAACATGCACTGTATGTGACAGAAATGACGAAGTAACCCACTTGGGACTCCTACAACCAGAACTTCAAGATGTTCCTTGTTGTGAATTCTGTGGCCAAGCTCCCTCCTGTGGTCGTGAGTGGTACTTTGGCTGGTTCTGTCTATGAGCTTCCTTTGGTGGATGAGAGTGGTACTGCGGCTTCTGAGTTTCCTTCCTCAGGTGATGAGGTTAAGTCGTTAGGTGCTGCTCTATTTAACTCCACCTAGTGCTTTGATCCTGGCCTCCAGTCAATGTTCTAGTATTGGTCTTGCTATCTCCTGGATCGTTCCTGTGGCCTGTCTATCCTGCATAAGCTAAGTTTTGCTTGTGTTATTTTTGTTTGCTATTTTTTCTGTCCAGCTTGCTATATTGGTTTTTCTTGCTTGCTGGAAGCTCTGGGACGCAGAGGGAGCACCTCCGTACCGTTAGTCGGTACGGAGGGTCTTTTTGCCCCCTCTGCGTGGTTGTTTGTAGGGTTTTGTGTTGACCGCAAAGCAATCTTTCCTATCTTCGGTCTGTTCAGTAAGTTGGGCCTCACTTTGCTAAATCTATTTCATCTCTGCGTTTGTATTTTCATCTCTACTCACAGTCATTATATGTGGGGGGCTGCCTTTTCCTTTGGGGTATTTCTCTGAGGCAAGGTAGGCTTATTTTTCTTTCTTAGGGCTAGCTAGTTTCTCAGGCTGTGCTCGAGGCGCATAGGACTGGTCAGGAGCGCTCCACGGCTACCTTTAGTGTGGTTGGATAGGATTAGGGATTGCGGTCAGCAGAGTTCCCACGTCTCAGAGCTCGTCCTATGTTTTTGGTAATTGTCAGGTCACTTTGTGTGCTCTGAACTTCATGGTCCATTGTGGTTCTGAATCTCCTGTTCATAACAGTACTGGAGGCCTAAAGTAATAATGCTTCTCAATAGAGGGAAAAGAGAAGTTCTGAGACCATTTTTTTTTCTTTGCACTGTGTTCTGTCTTTCTTTTCCCCTTTACATCAGGGTGGTTCAGAACACAGGTGTGGACATGGACATTCAGGGTCTGTTCTCTTTGATGGATAATCTCGCTATAAATGTACAGAATATTCAAGATTTAGTGGTTCAGAATCCTATGTTAGAACCTAAAATTCCTATTCCTGAGTTATTTTCTGGAGATAGAGCTAAGTTTTTGAATTTTAAAAATAATTGTAAACTATTTCTGGCTTTGAAACCCCGCTCCTCTGGTGACCCAGTTCAACAAGTTAAGATCATTATTTCTTTATTACGTGGCGACCCTCAAGACTGGGAATTTTCCCTTGCGCCAGGAGATCCTGCAATATGTAATATTGATGCGTTTTTTCTGGCGCTCGGATTGCTGTACGATGAACCTAATTCAGTGGATCAGGCAGAGAAAAATTTGCTGGCTCTGTGTCAGGGTCAGGATGAGATAGAGATTTATTGTCAGAAGTTTAGAAAGTGGTCCGTGCTCACTCAATGGAATGAATGTGCGCTGGCAGCTATTTTCAGAAAGGGTCTCTCTGAAGCCCTTAAGGATGTCATGGTGGGATTTCCTATGCCTGCTGGTCTGAATGAGTCTATGTCTTTGGCCATTCAGATCGGTCGACGCTTGCGTGAGCGTAAATCTGTGCACCATTTGGCGGTATTATCTGAGCATAAACCTGAGCCTATGCAGTGCGATAGGACTTTGACCAGAGCTGAAAGGCAAGAACACAGACTTCAGAATGGGCTGTGTTTCTACTGTGGTGATTCCACTCATGCTATCTCCGATTGTCCTAAGCGCACTAAGCGGTTCGCTAGGTCTGCCACCATTGGTACGGTACAGTCGAAATTTCTTTTGTCCGTTACTTTGATCTGCTCTTTGTCATCCTATTCTGTCATGGCATTTGTGGATTCAGGCGCTGCCCTGAATTTGATGGACTTGGAGTTTGCTAGGCGCTGTGGGTTTGTCTTGGAGCCCTTGCAGTGTCCTATTCCATTGAGAGGAATTGATGCTACGCCTTTGGCCAAGAATAAGCCTCAGTATTGGACCCAGCTGACCATGTGCATGGCTCCTGCGCACCAGGAGGATATTCGCTTTCTGGTGTTACATAATCTGCATGATGTGGTCGTGTTGGGGTTGCCATAGCTACAAGTCCATAACCCAGTATTAGATTGGAAATCAATGTCTGTGTCCAGCTGGGGTTGTCAGGGGGTACATGGTGATTTTCCATTTCTGTCTATCTCATCATCCACTGTCAAGGTAAAAATATACCCCTTCTGAGGTCCCAGAGTTCTTGTCTGATTACCGGGATGTATTCGATGAGCCCAAGTCCAATGCCCTACCTCCGCATAGGGATTGTGATTGTGCTATCGATTTGATTCCTGGTAGTAAGTTTCCTAAGGGTCGACTGTTTAATTTATCTGTACCTGAGCACGCCGCTATGCGGGGTTACGTGAAGGAGTCTTTGGAGAAGGGTCATATTCGCCCGTCATCGTCGCCATTGGGAGCGGGGTTCTTTTTTGTGGCCAAGAAGGATGGTTCGCTGAGACCTTGTATTGATTATCGCCTTCTAAATAAAATTACGGTCAAATTTCAGTACCCCTTGCCGCTGCTGTCTGATTTGTTTGCTCGGATTAAGGGGGCTAGTTGGTTCACCAAGATAGATCTTCGTGGTGCATATAATCTTGTGCGTATTAAACGGGGCGATGAATGGAAAACAGCATTTAATACGCCCGAAGGCCATTTTGAGTACCTGGTTATGCCATTCGGGCTTTCTAATGCTCCATCAGTGTTTCAGTCCTTTATGCATGACATCTTCCGAGAGTACCTGGATAAATTCCTGATTGTATACTTGGATGATATTTTGGTCTTCTCGGATGATTGGGAGTCTCATGTGAAGCAGGTCAGAATGGAGATCCAGGTCCTGCGTGCTAATTCTTTGTTTGTGAAGGGGTCAAAGTGTCTCTTTGGTGTTCAGAAGGTTTCATTTTTGGGGTTCATTTTGTCATGCCGTTGCTGCCGCCGCCTCTCCCCACTGCAGCTCGCCGGGTGCGCGCGTGCGTCGCATTCAGCTCTGCGCATGCGCACATCTGATTCCTCTGTTGGCGCTCTTTCCTGTCCTCTCCGTCATCCTGGAGGACTGTAACCCGGAAGTAGCTCCCATGCTGCTATGTAAACTGCTTCCTGCTGCTTCTCTGTGCCTGATGTTCATTTGTGTTTACAAGTGCTTCTGGCCACCTGTGGTCTCTGTGCGTTCCTAGCTCTCTGACTTTGGGTGTCCCCCGCCCTCTGCAGTGCCTGCCTGTTTCCTGTGTTCCTGCCTTGTTCCTTCAGTTCCTTTTCCTCTGCGGTACCTGCCCGGCTCCTATATCTTTTCCTTGCTCCCGTCAGCCTCAGTGTCTCCATATTGTCCTGCCAGCCTCCGTGCCTCCGTAGCGTTCCCATCTTCTCCCTTGTCTCAGTAGTTCCTTTCTGTTCCCTCTTTCCCTTTGTGCCTGCTGTGTACCCATCTGATCTCAGTCGACCCTCCAGCTTCCGTGGCGATAGTCCCTCACGGGCCTGCCCCTAACTCTCCCTGTATAGGGGGCGGTCCACCTGGTCAGCTCGTCCGAGAGGGGTTCGTCATCACGGTCCAGTGGGTCCACTCTCCATTTTTCACTGTTTTGAATCTACATGCTCTAATAGGACTGCACTCAGGTGACATCTGAGTGCAGCCAGATTCTTACAGCGTCACAGTAACATCAGGCCATGGACCCCGCTGGAGTCTCCGCCACTCAAAAGGAGTTACTCTTTTTGGGTGAAAACCAGACTAGGATCATGTCATTTTTAAAGAATATGGAGTCTCGCCTAGCGGCTTTACAGCCTTCTGTTCCTGGTATTGCTCCGCAGTTGGTTGCCCTTCAGCAGGAGCTAGGTCAACAACAGGACACTCGGTCCCATATTTTGAATTTTATGGCCTCCATTAATGATCGGCTTCTCTCCCTCCAGAATGTGGCCTCTGTTTCCACTCCTGTCTCTGCGCCACAACCCTCGCCCCGACTTCCTAGACCTCCTCGGTATGGTGGGGATTCTAAAGCGTGCCGCGGCTTTCTTAATCATTGCCAGTTGCATTTTGAATTGTCTCCGCTACTTTATCCTACCGACCGAGCTAAGGTTGCTTTTATAGTATCCCATTTGGAGGGTGAGGCTTTGGCGTGGGTTAATCCCCTCTGGGAGCGTGATGATCCTTTGGTCTCCCAACTCAATCCGTTCCTGGATACCTTCCGTAAGGTTTTTGATGAACCTGGTCGTCTGGTCTCTACCACTGAGTCCCTCTTTAACCTTTACCAGGGTACTCTCTCAGTAGCCCAGTACGCCATCCGTTTCCGGACTCTGTCCTCAGACCTTGGGTGGAATAATGAGGCTTTGGTTGGAGCGTTTTGGCGTGGTTTGTCTTCACGGATTAAGGATGAGTTGGTGGGACAGGACACTCCCACCTCTTTGGATGATCTTATCTCCTTGGCCATACGCATTGATCTGCGCTTTCAGGAGCGCACTCGTGAGCTTGCCAGAGAGAGGAGACCTCTTCGCCAGACCACTGTTGCTCGAGGGACTTCTTTTTCTCAAGCAGCCCCGGTGGCTTCTTCATCTTCTCCTGAACCCATGCAGGTCGATCGCCTTAAGTCTTCTGAGCAACGCCGCAAGGAGAGACTCGCACAAGGTCTTTGTTTTTACTGTGTCAGTGCCTCTCATCTCTTACGCGCTTGTCCTCAGAAGCCGGGAAACGCATCCGCCTAGGACAGGTAAGAGAGGCCTTCCTAGGTGGTTATGATTCCTCTCCGCCTCTGGTTTTGTCTGTTATTCTACATTTAGGTTCCCGTCACTTTTCTCTGGAGGCTTATGTTGATTCAGGAGCGGCTGAGAACTTTGTTCAGCTCGAGGTTGTTAACAGGGATACCTGTTAGACCCTTGGAGACTCCTAGACAAATAGCTTCCGTCGATGGTCAGCCTTTGCGGGAGACCGTCAACTTGGTTACGGAGGAAGTCGAACTTCAGATTGGAGCTCTTCATCGTGAGAAACTGGCCTTTTATGTTTTACCTTCTTTGTCTCATTCTTTCCTTTTGGGTCTTCCTTGGTTGAGAGATCACGAACCCACGCTGGACTGGCGTACTGGAGATGTTCTACGGTGGGGACAGTCTTGTCTGAACAGGTGCCTGCTTCCCGTCAAGCCTGCGTCCTCCTCTCGGTCTGCTTCGGAATCCGTGGGAATTCCTCCTGCCTATTGCGCTTTCTCGGACGTCTTTAACAAGAAGGAAGCGGAGATTTTGCCGCCGCACCGCTCTTATGACTGCCCGATAGACCTTGTTCCTGGTTCTACTCCACCTAGGGGTCGTATTTACCCATTGTCTCCTACCGAGACTCAAGCCATGTCCGAATATATTTAAGAGAATCTGGCCAGAGGCTTCATTCGAAAGTCTTCCTCACCTGCAGGAGCTGGGTTCTTCTTCGTTAAAAAGAAGGACGGTTCTCTTCGCCCATGTATAGACTACCGGGGTCTCAACACCATCACGATCAAAAACAAGTACCCACTTCCTCTCATACCAGAACTCTTTGATCGTCTACATGGAGCACGAATCTTTACCAAATTGGATCTCAGAGGAGCTTATAATTTGATCCGTATCCGTTCTGGTGACGAGTGGAAGACTGCGTTTAATACCAGAGATGGTCATTATGAATATTTGGTTATGCCATTCGGTTTATGCAATGCACCCGCAGTCTTCCAGGAGTTCGTAAATGATGTTTTTCGGGATCTACTTTACACCTGTGTTGTAGTGTACTTGGACGATATCCTTGTGTTCTCTCCAGATCTGTCTACTCACAGAAGAGATGTACGGCAAGTACTTCAGCGTTTGAGAGAGAATCGGCTGTACGCAAAACTGGAAAAATGTGTCTTCGAACAGTCATCTCTACCCTTCTTGGGTTTCATCATTTCCGACGCTGGTTTGTGTATGGATCCGGGAAAAGTTTCTGCCGTGCTCAACTGGCCGCGTCCTCTTGGAGTGAAAGCAATTCAGCGATTTCTTGGATTTGCTAACTACTATCGGCAGTTTATACCTCACTTTTCCTCTCTTTCAGCTCCAATCTCCTCCATGATTTGGAAGGGTGCCAATCCTCATCTGTGGTCGTCTGAGGCCGAAGAGGCTTTCCAGTCCATCAAGCAAGCCTTTGCCTCAGCTCCTATTCTTCATCGTCCAGTGGCCAATAAACCCTTCATCCTTGAAGTAGATGCTTCTGCAATTGGAGCTGGAGCTGTGCTCTCGCAGAAATCCTCTTCTGGTCGTCTTGTGCCCTGTGGTTTTTTCTCAAAGATCTTCTCCTCCTCAGAAAAAAATTATTCCATCGGTGATAAAGAACTTTTGGCAATCAAGTTGGCATTAGAGGAGTGGCGGTACCTCTTAGAAGGGGCTTTACATCGTTTTATAATCTACAGCGATCACAAGAATCTGGCGTATATTCGTTTTGCGCAAAGACTTAATCCTCGGCAGGCCAGGTGGGCCTTGTTTTTCGCCAGGTTTGACTTCGAACTTCGTTTCTTGCCAGGAAATAAAAACTCCAAAGCCGACGCTCTGTCTAGGTCATTCCAGGTGGTGGATTTGGAGGACGAGCCTGCACACATCATTGATCCTGCCAGAGTCATCACAGTTGCTCCAGTCTCTCTCACTTCGTTGCCTCCGGGTAAGACCTTTGTCGCTGAAGGGAACAGGAGAAGTGTCTTACTTTGGGGTCACGCCTCCAAACTGGCTGGACATATTGGTTTCAAAAAAACCTTTCGTTTGATCTCTCGTTTTTACTGGTGGCCAACGTTGTCTAAGGATGTCCAAAGTTTTGTCGCCTCTTGTCCTTCCTGTGCCAAGAATAAGATTCCCAGGCAACTACCTTCTGGGCTCCTACATCCTTTGCCAGTACCTTCCACTCCGTGGCAACATTTATCTATGGATTTCATCACTGATCTGCCTCATTCTTCTGGTTCCACCGTCATCTTCGTGGTCATGGACCGTTTATCCAAGATGGCTCATTTCATCGCTCTCCCAGGTTTACCTTCTGCTCCCGAATTGGCAAAGATTTTTGTTCACCATATTTTTCGTCTTCATGGTCTTCCTTTACATATTGTTTCTGACCGAGGTGTTCAATTCACCGCCCGCTTCTGGAGATCCCTCTGCAAATCTATGAACATTTCGCTTGATTTTTCTTCGGCCTACCATCCACAGTCCAATGGCCAGGTGAAACGTACTAATCAGACCTTGGTAACTTATCTCCGTCATTTTTCCAATTCTCATCAGAATGATTGGTCTGACTTACTGCCATGGGCTGAGTTTTCTTACAATAACCATCCCAGCGAAGCCACTAACAAATCTCCATTTTTTATCGTCTACGGTCAACATCCTGGTCTTCCTCTTCCGGTTCCTCCTGTCTCTACTGTACCAGCGGCTGATCTTCTGTCTAGAGAGTTCTCCAGGGTCTGGCAGGAGACCAAGTACGCCCTTGAGTTGGCTCAAGTTAGGATGAAGAGACATGCGGACAAAAGACGTCTTGATTCTCTTATATTCCATCCTGGGGACAAGGTTTGGGTTTCTTCTAAATTTATCCGTCTCAAAATCCCTTCACATAAGCTGGGTCCTCGCTATATCGGTCCATTCGAAGTTTTGTCTCGTATTAATGACGTTTCTTACAAACTTAAGTTGCCTGCCTCTCTGCGTATTTCTAATTCTTTTCATGTGTCTCTCCTTAAACCTGTAGTTTTTAATCAGTTTCATTCTTCTAACCTTTGTTCTCCTTCGCCTGTTTCCGAGGATGATGTCTTTGAAGTTAGGGACATTTTAGCCATGAAAAAACTTAGAGGGAGAACTTTGTTTTTGGTTGACTGGAAGGGTTTTGGTCCTGAGGAGAGGTCCTGGGAGCCTCGAGAGAACATTCGGGCTCCTCGTATTTTGTCCCGGTTTCTTTCTAGTCTTAAAAAGGAGGGGCGTAAAGATGGGGGTACTGTGATGCCGTTGCTGCCGCCGCCTCTCCCCACTGCAGCTCGCCGGGTGCGCGCGCGCATCGCATTCAGCTCTGCGCATGCGCACATCTGATTCCTCTGTTGGCGCTCTTTCCTGTCCTCTCCGTCATCCTGGAGGACTGTAACCCGGAAGTAGCTCCCATGCTGCTATGTAAACTGCTTCCTGCTGCTTCTCTGTGCCTGATGTTCATTTGTGTTTACAAGTGCTTCTGGCCACCTGTGGTCTCTGTGCGTTCCTAGCTCTCTGACTTTGGGTGTCCCCCGCCCTCTGCAGTGCCTGCCTGTTTCCTGTGTTCCTGCCTTGTTCCTTCAGTTCCTTTTCCTCTGCGGTACCTGCCCGGCTCCTATATCTTTTCCTTGCTCCCGTCAGCCTCAGTGTCTCCATATTGTCCTGCCAGCCTCCGTGCCTCCGTAGCGTTCCCATCTTCTCCCTTGTCTCAGTAGTTCCTTTCTGTTCCCTCTTTCCCTTTGAGCCTGCTGTGTACCCATCTGATCTCAGTCGACCCTCCAGCTTCCGTGGCGATAGTCCCTCACGGGCCTGCCCCTAACTCTCCCTGTATAGGGGGCGGTCCACCTGGTCAGCTCGTCCGAGAGGGGTTCGTCATCACGGTCCAGTGGGTCCACTCTCCATTTTTCACTGTTTTGAATCTACATGCTCGAATAGGACTGCACTCAGGTGACATCTGAGTGCAGCCAGATTCTTACAGCGTCACACATTTTTTCTCCTTCTACTATCGAGATGGACCCTGTTAAAGTTCAGGCCATTTATGATTGGACTCAGCCAACATCTCTGAAGAGTCTGCAGAAGTTCCTGGGCTTTGCTCATTTTTATCGTCGCTTCATCAATAATTTTTCTAGTATTGCTAAACCGTTGACTGATTTAACCAAGAAGGGTGCTGATGTGGTCAATTGGTCTTCTGCTGCTGTGGAAGCTTTTCAGGAGTTGAAGCGTTGTTTTTCTTCTGCCCTTGTGTTGTGCCAACCAGATGTTTCGCTTCCGTTCCAGGTCGAGGTTGATGCTTCTGAAATTGGAGCAGGGGCTGTTTTGTCGCAGAGAAGTTCTGATTGCTCGGTGATGAAACCATGCGCTTTCTTTTCCAGGAAATTTTCGCCTGCTGAGCGAAATTATGATGTTGGCAATCGAGAGTTGCTAGCCATGAAGTGGGCATTCGAGGAGTGGCGTCATTGGCTTGAAGGAGCTAAGCATCGCGTGGTGGTCTTGACTGATCACAAGAACTTGACTTATCTCGAGTCTGCCAAACGGTTGAATCCTAGACAGGCTCGTTGGTCGCTGTTTTTCTCCCGTTTTGACTTTGTGGTTTCGTACCTTCCGGGCTCTAAAAATGTGAAGGCGGATGCCCTGTCTAGGAGTTTTGTGCCCGATTTTCCGGGTTTGCCTGAGCCGGCGGGTATTCTCAAAGAGGGGGTAATTTTGTCTGCCATCTCCCCTGATTTGCGGCGGGTGCTGCAAAAATTTCAGGCTAATAGACCTGACCGTTGCCCAGCGGAGAAACTGTTTGTCCCTGATAGGTGGACGAATAAAGTTATCTCTGAGGTTCATTGTTCGGTGTTGGCTGGTCATCCTGGAATCTTTGGTACCAGAGATTTGGTGGCTAGATCCTTTTGGTGGCGTCTCTGTCGCAGGATGTGCGTTCTTTTGTGCAGTCCTGTGGGATTTGTGCTTGGGCTAAGCCCTGCTGTTCTCGTGCCAGTGGGTTGCTTTTGCCCTTGCCGGTCCTGAAGAAGCCTTGGACACATATCTCAATGGATTTTATTTCGGATCTCCCCGTCTCTCAAAGAATGTCGGTCATTTGGGTGGTTTGTGATCGCTTCTCTAAGATGGTCCATTTGGTGCCCTTGTCTAAATTGCCTTCCTCCTCTGATTTGGTGCCATTGTTTTTCCAGCATGTGGTTCGTTTACATGGCATTCCAGAGAATATCGTTTCTGACAGAGGTTCCCAGTTTGTTTCGAGGTTTTGGCGAGCCTTTTGTGGTAGGATGGGCATTGACTTGTCTTTTTCCTCGGCTTTCCATCCTTAGACAAATGGCCAGACTGAACGAACCAATCAGACCTTGGAAACATATCTGAGATGTTTTGTTTCTGCTGATCAGGATGATTGGGTGTTCTTTTTGCCTTTGGCTGAGTTCGCCCTTAATAATCGGGCCAGCTCGGCTACTTTGGTTTCGCCGTTTTTCTGCAATTCTGGGTTCCACCCTCGTTTCTCTTCAGGGCAGGTTGAGTCTTCGGACTGTCCTGGTGTGGATACTGTGGTGGATAGGTTGCAGCAGATTTGGACTCATGTAGTGGACAATTTGACTTTGTCCCAGGAGAAGGCTCAACGTTTCGCTAACCGCAGGCGCTGTGTGGGTCCCCGACTTCGTGTTGGGGATTTGGTTTGGTTGTCATCTCGTTATATTCCTATGAAGGTTTCCTCTCCTAAGTTTAAGCCTCGTTTCATTGGTCCATATAGGATTTCTGAGGTTCTTAATCCTGTGTCTTTTCGTTTGACTCTTCCAGCTTCTTTTTCCATCCATAACGTGTTCCATAGGTCATTGTTGCGGAGATACGTGGCACCTGTGGTTCCATCTATTGATCCTCCTGCTCCGGTTTTGGTTGAAGGGGAGTTGGAGTATATAGTGGAGAAGATTTTGGATTCTCGTGTTTCGAGACGGAAACTCCAGTATCTGGTTAAGTGGAAAGGTTATGGTCAGGAAGATAATTCCTGGGTCTTTGCCTCTGATGTCCATGCTGCCGATCTGGTTCGTGCCTTTCATGTGGCTCATCCTGGTCGGCCTGGGGGCTCTGGTGAGGGTTCGGTGACCCCTCCTCAAGGGGGGAGTACTGTTGTGAATTCTGTGGCCAAGCTCCCTCCTGTGGTCGTGAGTGGTACTTCGGCTGGTTCTGTCTATGAGCTTCCTTTGGTGGATGAGAGTGGTACTGCGGCTTCTGAGTTTCCTTCCTCAGGTGATGAGGTTAAGTCGTTAGGTGCTGCTCTATTTAACTCCACCTAGTGCTTTGATCCTGGCCTCCAGTCAATGTTCTAGTATTGGTCTTGCTATCTCCTGGATCGTTCCTGTGGCCTGTCTATCCTGCATAAGCTAAGTTTTGCTTGTGTTATTTTTGTTTGCTATTTTTTCTGTCCAGCTTGCTATATTGGTTTTTCTTGCTTGCTGAAAGCTCTGGGACGCAGAGGGAGCACCTCCGTACCGTTAGTCGGTGCGGAGGGTCTTTGTGTCCCCTCTGCGTGGTTGTTTGTAGGGTTTTGTGTTGACTGCAAAGCAATCTTTCCTATCTTCGGTTTGTTCAGTAAGTTGGGCCTCACTTTGCTAAATCTATTTCATCTCTGCGTTTGTATTTTCATCTCTACTCACAGTCATTATATGTGGGGGGCTGCCTTTTCCTTTGGGGTATTTCTCTGAGGCAAGGTAGGCTTATTTTTCTTTCTTAGGGCTAGCTAGTTTCTCAGGCTGTGCTCGAGGCGCATAGGACTGGTCAGGAGCGCTCCACGGCTACCTTTAGTGTGGTTGGATAGGATTAGGGATTGCGGTCAGCAGAGTTCCCACGTCTCAGAGCTCGTCCTATGTTTTTGGTAATTGTCAGGTCACTTTGTGTGCTCTGAACTTCATGGTCCATTGTGGTTCTGAATCTCCTGTTCATAACAGTTCCTGATGAAATATTAAAGCATCTCAGTCACACAAAGAGAGAGGGCTTATTCTAAATTTGCATTGAAAACTTCAAATTATGACTCTGATGAGACCCACCACCTACTATTTGACATTTATGATACTGGTATCATCTTATCTAGTGGAGAGGTTTTTCATCCCCCTTGGGTATCAAGGTTTTGGTGAAATTGCTATCTAAGCTACGCTATGCATTACACTAACAGGAGCTTTTAAGATGATCCCATTCTAAATCCATACACATTAATATGGAGTTCATTGCTCACGTCCAACCCTTTGAAGCTATAATAGCTCCCACTCTTTTGGGAAGACTTTCTTTTAGACACTGCAGGGTGCGGGGGAATTTTTACCCATTCAACCAAAACAGCCTTTGTGAGGTCAGACACTAATGTTGGAGGAGAGATCAGGCTGCGATTTACATTCTAGCTCATCTGAAAAGTGTTGGATGGGGTTTGGAAGGGCCAGTCTTGTTCTTCTGCACTAAACTCCCCCAATCATGTCTTTACGGACCTTGTGCCCTAGGCATAGTCATGAAGAACAAAAAAGGGCCTTCAGCAAACCGATTCACAGAGTTTGGAGCCACAGTTGTCCAAATTGCCTTGAGCTGAAGCATTAATACTTCCCTTCAATCAAACTGAGGGGCAAAGGCCGACCCCTAAAAAACAAACCCATAGCATTATCCCTCCTCCACCAAACTTCACAGTTGTTATTGTTATTCAACAAACACAAATTCGTCAGTCACACAAGTATGAGCGGTCACTGCATAGAACATGTTTACTCCAGAGTCCAGTGGTGGTGGCTTTACACCACTCTATCTGACATTCGGCATTGTGCCTGGTGATGTACGGCTACATGCAGCTGCTCTACCATGAAGCTCCCGGTGGGGCACACTGTTTGTGCTGATGTTAATACCAGAGGAGGTCTGGATTCTGCAGGTATGGGGTCAGTAGAACAGTGCTAACTTTTCTGTTCTCTGCTCCTCAGCACTCGTCCTCCCGCTTTTTAACGTTACGTGGCTGAGTTGCTGCGGTTCATCCCACTTCTCAATAATATGACTCACAGGGGATGGGGATTGTCACATAGGTGGCCTCTATTACAGGATCGCACTGGTATCAGTGAAATCTTTACCACCGGTCATTTTGTCACATGTTAGTAAAAGCAGACGGCATGGTGGGGGGCCGGAAGTTATATACTGGGGGAACGATTGGGTGAATGTAATACACTGGGGTCAAGGCGGGGGATGCTATACTCAGGGGGGCGAGTGTTGTGAATTCTGTGGCTGAATTCACTCCTGTGGTCACAAGTGGTACTGCAGCTTCTGAGCTTCCTCTCTCAGGTGTTCTGGTGAGCTCGTTGGCTGCTTTGTTATTTAACTCCACCTGATTCTGTCTTCCTTGCTCCTTGTCAATGTTCCAGTGTTGGATCTGAGCTTCTGGATCTTTCCTGTGGCCTGCTGCTCTGCTTAGATAAGTGCTTTTTGCTTTTGTTGCTACTTTTTCTGTCCAGCTTGTCATTTCGTTTTGCTGGAAGCTCTGAGACGCAAAGGGTGCACCGCCGTGCCGTTAGTTCGGCACGGTGGGTCTTTTTGCCCCCTTTGCGTGGTTTTTTGCTTTAGGGTTTTTTGTAGACTGCAAAGTTCTCTTTGCTATCCTCGCTCTATCTAGAATATCGGGCCTCACTTTGCTGAATCTATTTCATCCCTACGTTTGTCTTTTCATCTTGCTAGCAGTCATTATATGTGGGGGGCTGCCTTTTCCTTTGGGGTATTTCTCTGAGGCAAGTCAGGCTTGTTTTTCTATCTTCAGGCTAGTCAGCTCCTCAGGCTGTGCCGAGTTGCATAGGTAGTGTCAGGCGCAATCCACAGCTGCCTTTAGTTGTGTTTAGGTTAGGTTCAGGTATTGCGGTCTACAGAGATTCCACGTCTCAGAGCTCGTTCTATTGTTTTTGGGTTATTGTCAGATCACTGTATGTGCTCTGATTGCTAGCACACTGTGTCACTGGATTGCCTACATAACAGTACAAGGAGCCCACCTAATGATTCTCAATAGAGGGAAAAAAGAAGTTCTGACATCATTTTTTTTTCTCAGCTCTGTGTTCAGTCTTTTTTTTCCCCTAGACATTTGGGTGTTTCAGGACACAGGTGTGGACATGGATATTCAGGGTCTGTGCTCTTCAATGGATAATCTCGTTACACATGTACAAAGGATTCAAGATACTATTGATCAGAATTCTATGTTAGAACCAAGAATTCCTATTCCTGATTTGTTTTTTGGTGATAGAACTAAGTTTCTTAATTTCAAAATTAATTGTAAGCTATTTCTGGCCTTGAAACCTCATTCTTCTGGTAATCCTATTCAACAGGTTTTGATTATTATTTCTTTTTTGCGCGGCGACCCTCAGGACTGGGCATTTTCTCTTGCGCCAGGAGACCCTGCGTTGAGTAATGTCAATGCGTTTTTCCTGGCGCTCGGATTACTTTACGATGAGCCTAATTCAGTGGATCAGGCTGAGAAAAATTTGCTGGCTTTGTGCCAGGGTCAGGATGATATAGAAGTATATTGTCAGAAATTTAGGAAGTGGTCAGTACTCACTCTGTGGAATGAATCTGCGCTGGCAGCTTTGTTCAGAAAGGGTCTCTCTGAGGCTCTTAAGGATGTCATGGTGGGTTTTCCTATGCCTGCTGATTTGAATGAGTCTATGTCTTTGGCCATTCAGATCGGTCGACGCTTGCGCGAGCGTAAATCTGTGCACCATTTGGCGGTATTGTCTAAGATTAAACCTGAGCCTATGCAGTGCGATAGGACTATGACCAGAGTTGAACGGCAAGAACACAGACGTCTGAATGGTCTGTGTTTCTACTGTGATGATTCCACTCATGCTATTTCTGATTGTCCTAAGCGCACTAAGCGGTTCAATAGGTCTGCCGTCATTGGTACTGTACAATCCAAATTCCTTCTGTCCATTACCTTGATATGCTCTTTGTCATCATATTCTGTCATGGCGTTTGTGGATTCAGGCGCTGCCCTGAATCTAATGGATTTGGATTATGCTAAACGTTGTGGGTTTTTCTTGGAGCCTTTGCAGTGTTCTATTCCGTTGAGAGGAATTGATGCTACACCTTTGGCCAAGAATAAACCTCAGTACTGGACCCAGCTGACCATGTGCATGGCTCCTGCACATCAGGAAGTTATTCGCTTTCTGGTGCTACATAATCTGCATGATGTGGTCGTGTTGGGGTTGCCATGGCTGCAAACCCATAATCCAGTATTGGATTGGAACTCTATGTCGGTATCCAGCTGGGGTTGTCAGGGGGTACATGGTGATGTTCCATTTTTGTCTATTTCGTCATCCACTCCTTCTGAGGTCCCAGAGTTCTTGTCTGATTATCAGGATGTATTTGAAGAGCCCAAGTCCCATGCCCTACCTCCGCATAGGGATTGTGATTGTGCTATCAATTTGATTCCTGGTAGTAAATTCCCTAAAGGTCGATTATTTAATTTATCCGTGCCTGAACACGCCGCTATGCGCAGTTATGTGAAGGAATCCCTGGAGAAGGGATATATTCGCCCATCGTCATCACCACTGGGAGCAGGGATCTTTTTTGTAGCCAAGAAGGATGGTTCGCTGAGACCGTGTATTGATTACCGCCTTCTTAATAAGATCACTGTGAAATTTCAGTATCCCTTGCCATTGTTATCTGACTTGTTTGCTCGGATTAAGGGGGCTAGTTGGTTCACTAAGATAGATCTTCGTGGTGCGTATAATCTGGTGAGAATCAGGCAAGGAGATGAATGGAAAACTGCATTTAATACGCCCGAGGGTCATTTTGAGTATCTAGTGATGCCGTTCGGACTTGCCAATGCTCCATCTGTGTTTCAGTCTTTTATGCATGACATCTTCCGTGAGTATCTGGATAAATTCCTGATTGTTTACTTGGATGACATTTTGATCTTCTCAAATGATTGGGACTCTCATGTGAAGCAGGTCAGAATGGTTTTCCAGGTCCTGCGTGCTAATTCTTTGTTTGTGAAGGGATCAAAGTGTCTCTTCGGTGTGCAGAAAGTTTCATTTTTGGGGTTCATCTTTTCCCCTTCTACTATCGAGATGGATCCGGTTAAGGTCCAAGCCATCCAGGATTGGACTCAGCCGACATCTTTGAAAAGTCTGCAAAAATTCCTGGGCTTTGCTAATTTTTATCGTCGCTTCATCTGTAATTTTTCTAGCATTGCCAAACCATTGACCGATTTGACCAAGAAGGGTGCTGATTTGGTTAATTGGTCTTCTGCTGCTGTGGAAGCTTTTCAGGAGTTGAAGCATCGTTTTTGTTCTGCCCCTGTGTTGTGTCAACCAGATGTTTCTATTCCGTTCCAGGTCGAGGTTGATGCTTCTGAGGATGGAGCAGGGGCGGTTTTGTCACAGAGAGGTTCTGGTTGCTCAGTGCTGAAACCATGTGCTTTCTTTTCCAGGAAGTTTTCGGCTGCTGAGCGTAATTATGATGTGGGCAACCGAGAGTTGCTGGCCATGAAGTGGGCATTCGAGGAATGGCGTCATTGGCTTGAAGGAGCTAAGCATCGCGTGGTGGTATTGACTGATCATAAGAACCTTACTTATCTCGAGTCTGCCAAGCGCTTGAATCCTAGACAGGCCCGTTGGTCGTTATTTTTTGCCCGCTTCGATTTTGTGATTTCGTACCTTCCGGGCCCTAAAAATGTGAAGGCGGATGCTCTGTCTAGGAGTTTTGTGCCCGACTCTCCAGGTTCATCTGAGCCGGCGAGTATCCTCAAGGAAGGAGTCATTGTGTCTGCCATCTCCCCTGATTTGCGGCGAGTGTTGCAAAAATTTCAGGCGAATAAACCTGATCGTTGTCCGGCGGAGAAACTGTTCGTCCCTGATAGGTGGACTAGTAAAGTTATCTCTGAACTTCATTGTTCGGTGTTGGCTGGTCATCCTGGAATCTTTGGTACCAGAGAGTTAGTGGCTAGATCCTTCTGGTGGCCATCTCTGTCACGGGATGTACGTACTTTTGTGCAGTCCTGTGGGATTTGTGCTAGGGCTAAGCCCTGCTGTTCACGTGCCAGTGGGTTGCTTTTGCCCTTGCCGGTCCCAAAGAGGCCTTGGACACATATTTCGATGGATTTCATTTCTGACCTTCCCGTTTCTCAAAAGATGTCAGTCATTTGGGTGGTCTGTGATCGCTTTTCTAAAATGGTCCATCTGGTGCCCTTGGTTAAATTGCCTTCCTCCTCTGATTTGGTACCTCTGTTCTTCCAGCATGTGGTTCGTTTGCATGGCATTCCTGAGAATATTGTTTCTGACAGAGGTTCCCAGTTTGTTTCAAGGTTTTGGCGAGCCTTTTGTGGTAGGATGGGCATTGACCTATCTTTTTCCTCGGCTTTCCATCCTCAGACTAATGGCCAGACCGAACGAACCAATCAGACCTTGGAAACATATCTGAGATATTTTGTTTCTGCAGACCAGGATGATTGGGTGTCCTTTTTGCCGTTGGCTGAGTTCGCCCTTAATAATCGGGCCAGCTCGGCTACCTTGGTCTCTCCATTTTTCTGCAATTCTGGGTTCCATCCTCGTTTCTCTTCAGGACAGGTTGAGTCTTCGGACTGTCCTGGTGTGGATTCTGTGGTGGACAGGTTGCAGCAGATCTGGACTCAGGTAGTGGACAATTTGACCTTGTCCCAGGAGAAGGCTCAACTTTTCGCTAATCGCAGACGCCGTGTGGGTCCCCGACTTCGTGTTGGGGATCTGGTTTGGTTATCTTCTCGTCATATTCCTATGAAGGTTTCCTCTCCTAAATTTAAACCTCGTTTTATTGGTCCGTATAGGATTTCTGAGATTCTCAATCCTGTGTCTTTTCGTCTGACCCTCCCAGACTCCTTTTCCATACATAATGTATTCCATAGGTCGTTGTTGCGGAGATACGTGGCACCTATGGTTCCATCTGTTGAGCCTCCTGCCCCGGATTTGGTGGAGGGGGAATTGGAGTATATTGTGGAGAAAATTTTGGATTCTCGTGTTTCTAGACGGAAACTCCAGTATCTGGTTAAATGGAAGGGTTATGCTCAGGAAGATAATTCCTGGGTTTTTGCCTCTGATGTCCATGCTCCAGATCTTGTTCGTGCCTTTCATGTGGCTCATCCTGGTCGGCCTGGGGGCTCTGGTGAGGGTTCGGTGACCCCTCCTCAAGGGGGGGGTACTGTTGTGAATTCTGTGGCTGAATTCACTCCTGTGGTCACAAGTGGTACTGCAGCTTCTGAGCTTCCTCTCTCAGGTGTTCTGGTGAGCTCGTTGGCTGCTTTGTTATTTAACTCCACCTGATTCTGTCTTCCTTGCTCCTTGTCAATGTTCCAGTGTTGGACCTGAGCTTCTGGATCTTTCCTGTGGCCTGCTGCTCTGCTTAGATAAGTGCTTTTTGCTTTTGTTGCTACTTTTTCTGTCCAGCTTGTCATTTCGTTTTGCTGGAAGCTCTGAGACGCAAAGGGTGCACCACCGTGCCGTTAGTTCGGCACGGTGGGTCTTTTTGCCCCCTTTGCGTGGTTTTTTGCTTTAGGGTTTTTTGTAGACTGCAAAGTTCTCTTTGCTATCCTCGCTCTATCTAGAATATCGGGCCTCACTTTGCTGAATCTATTTCATCCCTACGTTTGTCTTTTCATCTTGCTAGCAGTCATTATATGTGGGGGGCTGCCTTTTCCTTTGGGGTATTTCTCTGAGGCAAGTCAGGCTTGTTTTTCTATTTTCAGGCTAGTCAGCTCCTCAGGCTGTGCCGAGTTGCATAGGTAGTGTCAGGCGCAATCCACAGCTGCCTTTAGTTGTGTTTAGGTTAGGTTCAGGTATTGCGGTCTACAGAGATTCCACGTCTCAGAGCTCGTTCTATTGTTTTTCGGTTATTGTCAGATCACTGTATGTGCTCTGATTGCTGGCACACTGTGTCACTGGATTGCCTGCATAACAGGCGAGGGGCTAAATGTTATACACCTGGGGCAAGTGGACGAATGTTATACACCAGAAGGTGAGGGTTTGGATGTTATATACTGGGGGCAAGGGACTGGATTTTATACACCGGGGGTGAGGGGCCAGATGTAATACACTGGTGACAAGGGGCCAGATATTATACACCGGTGGTGAGGGGCCAGATGTTATACACCGGGGATGATGTGCCAGAAGTTAATCATCAGGGATGATGTGCCAAATGTTATGCACTTGTAGTGAGGGGCCAGATATTATACACCGGTAATAAGGGGCCAGATATTATATACCGGGGGCAAGGGGCCGCAGAATATACACTGGAGGCAAGGGGCTGGATGTTATACACTGAGAGTTAGGGGTCAGATGTTATACACTAGCTGTGAAGGGACAGATATTGTACACGGGGTGGGGGTGTGTGGATGTTTTACACTGGGAGCAATGGGGCCAGATGTTACAATCCAGGAGTGAAAGGCCAGATGATATACACCGGGAATGAGGGGCTAAATGTTATTCAACAGGGGCGAGGTGCCGGATGTTATTCAATGGGGGAGAGGGGCCAGATGATATACACCAAAAGTGAAGGGCCAGATACTATACACCAGAAGTGTGGGGCCAGATGTTATTCAACAGGGGCGAGGGGCCGGTTGTTATTCAACGGGGGAGAGGGGCCAGATGATATACACCAGAAGTGAGGGGCCAGATGTTATTCAACAGGGGCGAGGGGCCAGATGTTATTCAACAGGGGTGAGGGGCCAGATGATATACACCAGAAGTGAGGGGCCAGATGCTATACACCAGAAGTGTGGGGCCAGATGTTATTCAACAGGGGTGAGGGGTCGGATGTTATTCAACGGGCGCGAGGGGCCGGATGATGTACACCGGAAGTGAGGGTCTGGATGTTATTCAACAGGGGCAAGGGGCCGGATGTTAATGAATGGAGGCGAGGGGCTGGATGATATACACTAGAAGTGAGGGGCTGGATGTTATTCAACAGGGGCGAGGGGCTGGATGTTAATGAATGGAGGCGAGGGGCTGGATGATATACACTAGAAGTGAGGGGCTAGAGGTGATAAGCTTGAGCATATAAATAAATAGCAATCCTTAAAATCTTCCATTCTGTCACACTTGACGACAGTAGCTGTACACGCAGTGTATATTATATTTTCCGAACATTACGTTATGGTTACTTTGGAGTAGGCCCGAAAATGATAACATACAGTACACATCTCCATCCAGGCTGTCCTCTGGGATTTCTGATCTACACAGGCATGTGTTGCCATGGCAATATCCAATATTTTATACCTTTACATGCCCAGACGTATTAAAGACCAAGCAGTGTTTCCATGGTAACATCTTATAATGGTGTAGTATGTGGCCTGTCAGAAGCCAATAAATGTCTCTTTTTATTCCATTACTGTATAGTTTGCATTCAGGGATATATCATGTTTTCCATGCACGCGACATCATGTTAAAAACTGTCACTATCCAGTAATCATTGTCATCAATTTGATCTCATGAGAGAACGAGCGCTGCAAATGTGACAACATGTTTTGATGTAAGACTACAAATTACCCAGTTTTAATATGTGCTACTTAAAATAGGACGTGGGCAGGTTTACCAACAAATTCATACCTTCAGTGTATCGAAAAAAGAAAAAAAAATGAGCAGTCTGAATTTACATATATCCTTATTTGTATACAGCACCAATGCAGATTTATGTGATTCTATGGCTTCTGGAAAACCTTAACCCCTTAACGACCAGAGGTATTTTTGTTTTTGCATTTTCACTTTTTGCTCCCCTCCTTCCCAGAGCCATAACTTTTTTATTTTTCCGTCAATATGGACATGTGAGGGCTTGTTTTTTTGCATGACGAGTTGTACTTTTGAACAACTCCATTGGTTTTAGCATGTCATGTACTGGAAAACGGTAAAAAAAAAATTTCAAGTGCTGTGAAATTGTAAAAAAAAGTGCAATCCCACAGTTGTTTTTGTTTTTTTTTGCTAGGTTCACTAAATGCTAAAACTGACCTGCCATTATGATTCTCCAAGTCATTACGAGTTCATAGACACCTAACATGACTAGGTTCTTTTTTATTTAAGTGGTGAAAAGAAATTACAAAGATTGTTTTAAAAAATGCGCCATTTTACGATACCCGTAGTGTCTCCATTTTTCTTAATCGTGTTGGGTGAGGGCTTATTTGTTGCACGCCGAGCTGACGTTTTTGATACCCTTTGGTGCAGATGTGTTCCTTTGATCGCCCGTTATTGCATTTTAATGCAATGTTGCGATGACAAAAAAAAAAGTAATTCTGGCGTTTTTAACTTTTTTTCTCATTACACCATTTAATTATCAGGTTTAATCTTTTTGTATATTGATAGTTCGGGCGATTCTGAACGCGGCGATACAAAATATGCGTATGTTTGATTTTTTTATTGCTTTATTTTGAATGGGGTGAAAGGGGGGTGATTTGAATTTTTATATATATTTTTTTATTTTTTAAATATTTTAAAAACATTTTTTTTTTACTTTTTGTTTGCTTCAATAGTCTCCATGGCAGACTAGAAGCTGCCAAACTCTAATCTGCTCTACTACATTTAGGCGATGATCAGATCACCTGTATGTAGCAAAATTACTCACTTGCTATGAGCGTCGATCACTGGATGGCTGGATGTGAGCTGCGCATGTCCCTCCCAGAGATATAGGCTGGATGTGAGCTCTTTGTGTATCCTTGATGCTTCTACTTCCAAAGCAAGTAGCTTCTGTCGCAGACACATAAATAGGTGCATTGCGATAAGTTACTTGACTGCATACGGCCCATATACAGTGCTTGTACAGGGGCCCTCTTCTGTCTGTGTCTGCCCCTACTACTAGATAAAGGTCTTAAAGGTACTCCTCGAAGTGTCCACCTTTTCTCCTCGAAGTGTCCACCTTTACTCCTCAGAGTGTCCACTTTTACTCCTCGGAGTGTCCACCTTTACTCCTCGAAGTGTCCACCTTTACTCCTCGAAGTGTCCACCTTTACTCCTCGGAGTGTCCACCTTTACTCCTCGGAGTGTCCACCTTTACTCCTCGGAGTGTCCACCTTTACTCCTCGGAGTGTCCAACTTTACTCCTCGAAGTATCCACTTCTACTCCTCTAAGTGTCCACCTTTACTCCTTTGAGTGTCCACCTTTACTCCTCAGTGTGTCCACCTTTACTCCTCGAAGTGTCTACCTTTACTCCTCGAAGTGTCCACCTTTACTCCTCAGAGTGTCCACTTTTACTCCTCGGAGTGTCCACCTCCTCGAAGTGTCCACCTTTACTCCTCGGAGTGTCCACCTTTACTCCTCGGAGTGTCCACCTTTACTCCTCAAAGTGTCCACCTTTACTCCTCGGAGTGTCCACCTTTATTCCTCGAAGTATCCACTTCTACTCCTCTGAGTGTCCACCTTTACTCCTCTGAGTGTCCACCTTTACTCCTTTGAGTGTTGACCTTTACTCCTCTGAGTGTCCACTTTTACTCCTCGGAGTGTCCACCTCCTCGAAGTGTCCACCTTTACTCCTCGGAGTGTCCACCTTTACTCCTCGGAGTGTCCACCTTTACTCCTCAAAGTGTCCACCTTTACTCCTCGGAGTGTCCACCTTTATTCCTCGAAGTATCCACTTCTACTCCTCTGAGTGTCCACCTTTACTCCTCTGAGTGTCCACCTTTACTCCTTTGAGTGTCCACCTTTACTCCTCTGAGTGTCCACCTTTACTCCTCTGAGTGTCCACCTTTACTACTCGGTGTGTCCACCTTTACTCCTTTGAGTGTCCACCTTTACTCCTCTGAGTGTCCACCTTTACTCCTCTGAGTGTCCACCTTTACTCCTCGGATTGTCCACCTTTACTCCTCGGAGTGTCCACCTTTACTCCTCGGAGTGTCCACCTTTACTCCTCGGAGTGTCCAACTTTACTCCTCGAAGTATCCACTTCTACTCCTCGGAGTGTCCACCTTTACTCCTCTGAGTGTCCACCTTTACTCCTTTGAGTGTCCACCTTTACTCCTCTGAGTGTCCACCTTTACTCCTCTGAGTGTCCACCTTTACTCCTCAGTGTGTCCACCTTTACTCCTCGAAGTGTCTACCTTTACTCCTCGAAGTGTCCACCTTTACTCCTCAGAGTGTCCACTTTTACTCCTCGGAGTGTCCACCTCCTCGAAGTGTCCACCTTTACTCCTCGGAGTGTCCACCTTTACTCCTCGGAGTGTCCACCTTTACTCCTCAAAGTGTCCACCTATACTCCTCGGAGTGTCCACCTTTATTCCTCGAAGTATCCACTTCTACTCCTCTGAGTGTCCACCTTTACTCCTCTGAGTGTCCACCTTTACTCCTTTGAGTGTCCACCTTTACTCCTCTGAGTGTCCACTTTTACTCCTCGGAGTGTCCACCTCCTCGAAGTGTCCACATTTACTCCTCGGAGTGTCCACCTTTACTCCTCGGAGTGTCCACCTTTACTCCTCAAAGTGTCCACCTTTACTCCTCGGAGTGTCCACCTTTATTCCTCGAAGTATCCACTTCTACTCCTCTGAGTGTCCACCTTTACTCCTCTGAGTGTCCACCTTTACTCCTTTGAGTGTCCACCTTTACTCCTCTGAGTGTCCACCTTTACTCCTCTGAGTGTCCACCTTTACTACTCGGTGTGTCCACCTTTACTCCTTTGAGTGTCCACCTTTACTCCTCTGAGTGTCCACCTTTACTCCTCTGAGTGTCCACCTTTACTCCTCGGATTGTCCACCTTTACTCCTCGGAGTGTCCACCTTTACTCCTCGGAGTGTCCACCTTTACTCCTCGGAGTGTCCAACTTTACTCCTCGAAGTATCCACTTCTACTCCTCGGAGTGTCCACCTTTACTCCTCTGAGTGTCCACCTTTACTCCTTTGAGTGTCCACCTTTACTCCTCTGAGTGTCCACCTTTACTCCTCTGAGTGTCCACCTTTACTCCTCAGTGTGTCCACCTTTACTCCTCGAAGTGTCTACCTTTACTCCTCGAAGTGTCCACCTTTACTCCTCAGAGTGTCCACTTTTACTCCTCGGAGTGTCCACCTCCTCGAATTGTCCACCTTTACTCCTCGGAGTGTCCACCTTTACTCCTCGGAGTGTCCACCTTTACTCCTCAAAGTGTCCACCTATACTCCTCGGAGTGTCCACCTTTATTCCTCGAAGTATCCACTTCTACTCCTCTGAGTGTCCACCTTTACTCCTCTGAGTGTCCACCTTTACTCCTTTGAGTGTCCACCTTTACTCCTCTGAGTGTCCACCTTTACTCCTCTGTCCACCTTTACTACTCGGTGTGTCCACCTTTACTCCTTTGAGTGTCCACCTTTACTCCTCTGAGTGTCCACCTTTACTCCTCTAAGTGTCCAGCTTTACTCCTCGGAGTGTCCATCTTTACTCCTCGAAGTGTCCACCTTTACTCCTCGAAGTGTCCACCTTTACTCCTCGGAGTGTCCACCTTTACTCCTCGGAGTGTCCACCTTTACTCCTCGGAGTGTCCACCTTTACTCCTCAAAGTATCCACTTCTACTCCTCTGAGTGTCCACCTTTACTCCTCTGAGTGTCCATCTTTACTCCTCGGAGTGTCCACCTTTACTCCTCGGAGTGTCCACCTTTACTCCTCGAAGTGTCCACCTTTACTCCTCGGAGTGTCCACCTTTAGTAGGCATACACGCCCAAAAATGATGCACGATGGAGCACACGTTCACTTTGTCTGCACCATTATAGTCTATGGTCCAGTCGGCGCACATGTGGGGGGGTTGGACCTAAGCCCTGATGGGACCAATGAATGGGCGCCAAAATGCAGTGTGAAAGCAGTCTAAGACTTTCTGCAGATCAACCTCTTATAACAGCAGACAATATGGCCTCACATGCTTATGGCTCAGTACTACAGAGAGCCGCGTGGACTGCCATACCACCGCCCGTGTTCAGTCTGATCCTTATCATATTCCTGTTTTGCATCTGAATCCAGGGCCCAATGTTTTCCTGCTAGTGATTATTTCAAGTCCTGAATAAAAAATAAAAAAGTAGAACTCGCCCATTTAATCCCTGCGGTTCAGCTCAGTCGCTCCAGTGGTGCACGTAGGTCCTTTAACGATGATGTCATGTTCTTCATTCACATGACCGCTGCAGCCAATTACTGGCCTAGCCTCAAGAATCATGTGCTGCACATACAGATGCCAACCACAAGGGGCAACAATCTCTTTTTGCAGGAGTCTCCGAGCACTTTTGCATGAAGTCCTCACCAGAAATTCTTCCTCACATATATTAAGGGAATATTGTAACCATTGCTCATGCCATAAATAGAAAACGGGTCCCAGTAGCAAAGATCGAAATGAGCAATTCATAATGATCTTAATTTTTTTTCCAAAAGATCCTAAGGCTTATTTTACCCTCTATGCTTCTTTGACCAATTTAATGAAAGGCAGAAATGGAAAGTAGTGGCTGATAATATCCAAGGACAGAATCCAGGAGACCAAAGATAATTGTATGTGGTTTATTTGTCAACACGTTTCAGGACAAACCACAAGTACCTTGGACCAATCTGTCACCCACATGCTTGCCCTGCACAGGTTCTTACCACCCTATAGTAAAAAAAGAATTAGATCAATTTGGGCTGGACCCCAATCTCCATGGGCCCCATGACACCCGCACCTCTTCTATTAATGATTTAGAATATTCGGGGTTATCTCGGAGTCTCGTGCGTTGTATAAACGCACTTGGGTTGGCACCTTCATGTTTTTATACGGTCTAGGGACTCATTGTGACATCTAATATTGACAACATTGCTGTCTGTCATCTGCTGCTTTACCATCTAGAAACATAATTTAATGTGTTTGCTAATTCATTGGTATAATTTATCTGTTGCATTGCACTTAAAACTTACTGTCCACTTACTATCCATGACTGGGATCAGTGTAGATCTTATCTGGTGGAAGGTGTGAAAGTAGATTTTACCAGGCTGAGTGTCTTTGATCATCTTTTCAAAGAAAAAAAAAAAACCCTGGTGTGCTAGCCAGCTGCCAAATTATCCTCAACCAGTTCCCACAATCCATCTCTTCTGGGCTATAAATTTAGAACCTTCCTTAGGGGTGCACGCAAGTGGGGGTGCACGCTAGCGTCCCATAAGCAAAGCGGCACAGAAGATAAGCGTCGTGACACCGCAGTTATTCCATGGCAGTTAGTCAGGGCAGGAGTCAGGTAACCCACACTCTGCTCTCCCTTCTATTCATGTGCATTATTCCTATCCTCCTATGTTCCCTTGCAATCCACATTCACCGCCCAATCCCCCCTCCATCATGACTCATATACATCAGCTCCTCTCTCCTTCCCTCTCCCATGTACAGCTCCCATGCACTTCTCACCTTCCTGAAAAACCTCAGTCCATCTTACCCAAACAGACTGCATAAAAAAACTTCATACAATCCCAAAAGCTACTTGCTTTTTATCTTCCTACTCCTGCTGATATCAGGAGACATCTCCCCAAACCCCGGTCCACCATCCACCAACCTCAACCCCTACCCTACCTCACATCGAAACCTTAATAATCTTACTAATATTAATTGCACTCCTTCATCCCCTCCTTCTTTTAATTGTGCCCTTTGGAATCCACGGTCTGTATGTAACAAGCTTCCTTTCCTACACAATTACTTTCTGAAAAACTCTCTGAATCTGCTGGCCCTCACGGAAACCTGGATTCAGGATTCTGACACTGTCTCTCCTGCTGCCATTACCCATGGTGGCTTACAATTCTCCCATTCCCCAAGACCAACAAACAAACCTGGTGGTGGAGTTGGCATACTCCTGTCCCCACAATGCACTTTCCAGGTCATCCCCTCAGTTCCATCACTCTCATTCCCTTCTTTTGAGGTCCACACCATCAGGCTCTTTCGCCCCCTCTCCCTCAGAGTAGCGGTAATATACCGGCCCCCAGGCTCACCCACCCGCTTCCTGGACCATTTCTCTGCCTGGCTGCCGCACTTCACGTCCTCAGAACTACCAACCCTTATCCTGGGAGACTTCAACATCCCCATTAACAGCCCCACTTCCACATCTGCATCCCAGCTTCTGTCACTAACCACTTCTCTCGGCCTCTCACAGCTCTCAACCTCTGAGACACACAAGGACGGTAACACCCTGGACCTGGTTTTTGCCCGGCTCTGCTCAATCTCCTACATAGATAACTCACCGCTTCCCCTCTCTGACCACAACATTCTCTCCTTCACACTCACATATCCTCGCTCACCCCAGCACCCTCCTACACACCATTCAGTCAGAAGTCTACAAGCCATTAACCCTCTTACACTTTCAGACTCCCTACGCTTATCATTGTCCCCAATCTCTTCCTTTTCCTGTCCTGATCTGGCGGTACATCACTTCAATGACACTCTTAGAAGCACCCTTGACCAAGTAGCTCCCCTCACCCTCAGGACCTCCAAACACAGAATAAAACAGCCCTGGCTCACATCGCAAACCCGATTTCTCCAGCGATCCTCTAGGTGTGCTGAACGCTTATGGAGGAAAACACGCACACCAGAAGACTTCATACACTTCAAATTTATGTTAAGGACCTATAACTTTGCCCTTCACTTCGCTAAACAGACCTACTTTACCACTCTGATCTCCTCACTATCCAACAACCCCAAGAAACTTTTTGACACCTTTCACTCCCTCCTCAGGCCAAAAGCACAAGCCCCTATCACAGATATTTGTGCTGGTGACCTGGCCTCCCACTTTATAGAGAAAATAGACAATATCCGTCAGGAAATCCGCTCCCAACAACTAAGTTCAGTGACTCCATCCCTCCCCTCATTGCCCCTGGCTCACTCTCCACATTCGATCCCATCACAGAAGAAGAAGTCTCCAAGCTCCTCTCTTTTTCTCGTCCGACTACATGCACTACCGACCCCATTCCCTCACATCTCCTCCAGTCTCTCTCTCCAGTTGTCACAAGTCACCTAACTACAATCTTTAATCTCTCCCTCTCCTCTGGCATTTTCCCCTCCTCCTTCAAACACTCTATCATTACTCCATTACTAAAGAAACCCACCCTCGACCCATCCTGCACAAACAACTACAGACCGGTCTCCAATCTCCCCTTCATCTCTAAACTCTTGGAGCGCCTGATATACTCCCGCCTTACCCGTTACCTCTCCACTCACTCCCTCCTAGACCCTTCACAGTCCGGTTTCCGCCCCCTACATTCGACAGAAACTGCACTCATCAAAGTGACCAATGACCTTCTGACAGCAAAACGTAATGGTGACCACTCTCTGCTCATTCTTCTCGACCTTTCTGCAGCTTTTGACACTGTTGACCACCCTCTCCTGCTCTCTAGGCTCCAGTCACTAGGCATTAAGGACACTGCTCTCTCCTGGTTCTCCTCCTATCTTTCCGACCGCTCCTTCAGTGTTCTGTTCTCTGGCTCCACTTCATCTCCTCTTCCTCTCACTGTTGGGGTACCTCAGGGCTCAGTCCTTGGCCCCCTTCTGTTCTCTCTCTACACGGCCCCAATTGGACAGACCATCAGCAGATTTGGCTTTCAGTACCATCTTTATGCCGACGACACACAACTATATACGTCATCCCCTGACCTTACCCCCGCTGTACTACAGAATGCCACTGACTGTCTGTCCGCAGTCTCCAACATCATGTCCGCTCTCTATCTGAAACTCAACCTCTCCAAAACTGAACTTCTTCTGCTCCCACCATCTACTAACCTCCCTAAATCTGACATTTCCCTCTCCGTGGGTGGCACCATAATAACACCCCGGCAGCAGGCGCGCTGTCTGGGTGTTATGTTTGACTCCGATCTCTCCTTCACCTCCCATATACAATCTCTTGCCCGCTCGTGCCGCTTACACCTAAAGAACATCTCTAGAATCCGCCCTTTTCTCACCATGGAGACAGCTAAAACCCTCACGGTCGCCCTGATCCACTCCCGCCTGGACTACTGTAACGCTCTATTAATTGGCCTCCCCCTCACTCGACTTTCCCCTCTCCAGTCCATCCTTAATGCAGCAGCCAGGGTCGTCCATCTGGCTAATCGTTACTCGGACGCGTCCGCTCTTCGCCAGTCGTTACACTGGCTGCCCATTCATTACAGGATACAATTCAAAGTACTTGTTCTCACCCACAAAGCTCTCCACAGTGCGGCACCCCCTTACATCTCCTCCCTCATTTCTGTCTATCAGCCTAACAGACCACTGCGCTCTGCAAATGACTTTCGGCTAACCTCTGCACTAATCCGTACCTCCCACTCCCGACTCCAAGACTTCTCCCGTGCTGCGCCAATCCTCTGGAATGCTCTACCCCAAGATATTAGGACCATCCATAATTTGCATAGTTTTAGGCGCTCGCTCAAAACACATTTGTTCAGAGCGGCCTATCACGTTCACTAATCAAAGTTATGTTATGTTTGTGTGTGTGTAGCCCATTCACTATCCCCATCTATTCCCCACCCCCTGAAGATGGCTGGACCATGATTGTAAATACATCATTGTAAATACACACCTGTACTTTGTATCTCCCCCACCTCATTGTAGATTGTAAGCTCTCACGAGCAGGGTTGTCTTATTTTGCTTTAATTATTGTATTGTTAACGTTGTTACTTATGACTTTTGTGTTTGAAACTGTTAAACTGTAAAGCGCTGCGGAATATGTTGGCGCTATATAAATAAAGATTATTATTATTATTATTAATATCCTTATAATTTACAGTGGGGGCAGATTATTCTAAGACCGAGAACATTTCGTACACAATAAAACCCTGAAAGAAGAACCATAGAGACCTACATTATGAGCAGGCATTTCTCGGAGCGATCCTGAAGAAGGTCTTTCTTTCTAACCAAAAGCCCATGATCCCACAGACTCGCATCCCTTCACGAGCCACCGATCGCTTTCAAGTCATAATTTTATCTTTCTTTTTATTTTCATTTCAGACTAGAAAGAATCTGTTCTTTCATGGAGGGCACGCAGTGTGACTCTTTAATTGGCTGCTTGGATAACCGTAATTTCAGGGGTAATCTTTAATAATTTGCAGTTTCTTAGGCATCCAGGGGAAACAAAGTCTTTTGTCTCATACTTGGCCCTGGCACATACCACTGAAGCTATCATTTTACACTCTCCTAATACCTTCCAGTATTTGGGCTATAGTATGGGATGACATATTTGCTCATTTCGGTTCATTTGTTGCCAATTTTATACTGTAGAATTGCCATTTTTATTTTCGGTGAAACACACATTTTTGTCCTGATTTTTTTTTCATTTTTCAAAAATAGATTCAAACGTCCATAATATATTCCATCATGTAATGTTGTCATCTACTTATTTAGTTTCAGGGTTTTGCAGGAATTATGCTTTGCAAAAAAGAAAAATCCATTAGGAATTATCCATTAGGATGGGCCATCAACGTGTGATTGGTTGGTGTCTGGTACTGGTGATTCTCCATGTGGCTGTGTCTGTGACTGCATCTCATGTCCACGTATAGACATATCATATGTTTGATATGCTTTATATATAAATGTAATATTTGTCAAAAACAAAATTAATAATCTTGTAATATTCACACTAACCACTGGGGCTATTTTAGATCCACACTTCTTGTCTTTTCAGGAAGTTTTCAGCAGGCTCCTTATCATCAGAGGCAGAGCTCCAAAGGAATACAAAAGGAGTGGCCTGCCCTCCAGGCCAAAATTTACAGATTAAAGCCATATCTTCATTTGTTCTCCTTTTAAAATCCAAACACATTGCATAAATAGAGGAAGCTCCCACAATCTAACGCGTTTCAAATGTATAAAATGTTCTTAATCCACAAATCACAATAGGTGCTTTCACAACTGACCCTGCTACTCCTCCCATTACAAAGACGTTTTCTCATTAGATACTTCAATAAAAAAAGATACTGTAAGGTCAGAATCTGGCCATTGCGGCTATGTACAGGTGTTGTTTCCTCAAACACCAGGAAGTTACAGTCTAAAACAGCCCCGGTGGCCATTGTGAGAACTGCATAATTTCTAATTTTGATTTTTGACACATATAGTGATTTAGAAAATAAAACTATATTGCTAAAAATTTAAAAAATATATTTATTTCAAATACCTGATTTAAACAATAGGTTATTTTATGTAAAATATGCAAAACTTTGACTCCCCCAAAATCATTAACCTGTGTAACCCTTTACAAGATAAGCCAGTCGATCCCTTGGTGTTGGGAGAAATCGTGTTTTGAAGTTCAGTCTAGAAGTTGATTAGGGCATGACAATGTCCTTCTTGTTTCTCAGCCTTCCTGAACTATCAGCACCCTCCCCTGGCTGATTGACAAGTCGTTTGCTCTTGTACGCATCAAGACTCTTTATGGTTATTATGATCTACTAGATGGCAGCCCGATTCTAAAGAATCGGGAGTCTAGAATCCATATATACTTTATTTATTCAAATGTAAGAATAATAAAATTAATAAATAATAGTAAGAAAGAACAAAAATAATAGGCAGTATATGGAGAAAACACCAAACAAAAGTTCAAAATTGGTGTGAAAATGTCACTGAACCACTTCACAACTAAATATATATAGTTTTGGTAAATGGTATTATCATTTTTTTGACGAAATTCGGCAGGAGCTTGAAGAGCAACGTCACTGGGCCCGCCTCCACGCAGTAGAAACTTGCTGTGAGGTAAAAATTCAAAAATCACACCAAAATGGCGGGCGGAGTGTGTCACAGTACGGCACGTTTCTGATTGGTCGCTCGCAGCAGGCGGCAACCAATCAGACACTGGACACTGTTGACGTCACTTATCTCCGGACATTAGCTCCGGACATTAGCTCCGGACATTAGCTCCGGACATTAGCTCCGCACATTAGCTCCGGACATTAGCTCTGGACATTAGCTCCGGACAAAGCCACGGAAGTTGGCAGAAATTGCAGGAAGTAGTATTCTAGGCAATTAATCTCCGGACATTAGCTCCGGACATTAGCTCCGGACATTAGCTCCGGACATTAGCTCCGGACAAAGCCACGGAAGTTGGCACACATTGCAGGAAGTAGTATTCTAGGCAATTATATATTAGATTACAATAAGGTGTTGTATTGGCCAAAACTAGGAGACATGGTCTTGTTTGATGGGATCTGATGATACTCAAGACGATATAGTCACATCAGTACATGAGTGCAGGAAATAAATTTTTTGTGACTTTTCAACGTGAATTAATGCTAAAAGTTATGTAATGCCAGCTCATTGCCATTGTTTTCCCATAGTAGAAGATGTAAATTTTCTATCATGTAGCTGATACACCATTTAGTCGAATTTTATGGCCAGCGCAATGAGTTATTGAATGTGCGCCCGAATTCAGCAGTCGGTAAGCGGTCAAGTTTATACCATATATATGTGCAATATTCAATAAATAAATCACAAGAATATAATATTAAGCTGAGATTATTATATTACTGCACTATATCACTTAATCTACGGTATATGTAATTATGTAGACATAGACTAATTGCAAGTATAGGTTAATAAAGTTTGTAAGTGCAAAGGTCAAAGCTGGATCGGTTGGTGGAGATCAAAACCCCACTGCCTGCCAAATAAAAGGGCACCATTAAAATCTCATAATATTTTTTTTAGACTTGGGTTCTGTTGTGAAACATGATTAAGTGCTTCTTCTTTTAGGTCTTTCCTGTATTATCCCTTCTCACATACACAATATATGGCCGATTTGCTGACCAGTGGTCTGTGCTGTGCCTGGCCCTACCATGATCAAGTGCGATCATCAGTTTCTGTTCGTTATTTCATTTTGTAGCATTGAAATTAATGGATCAGCCATATAGTGCACAGATATGCCTTTTTCTTCCGAGGTAGAAATGCTCTTTGCATTGGTTTTCCACCTGGCTAACATAGTGGTTGACCTCTTCTAGTCTATTACATTTATATGCAACCTGATCAAAGTTCACAATCCCTCCAACTCTTACCTTTATCTCTGACCCTACTAGATTGTGTATCCTGTGTGTTTTGGATAAGAGGAAATATGATTGAGAGTCTTATGTGTGATTTGGACTAAAGTGATTGCATTTTTTGTACAGCCCCCTTGAATATGTTGGTGCTATAGTGTATTTACTCACTTTTCACCTCTGAATCCTACAGCTTGTTCACCTTCTACAGAGAATGCAAATTATGAAACAGAGCATTATATTCTATGTTTAGTTCTTTTTGAGACTAAGAGACTTGTGACGAGTCTTAAATGGTCAATGTTGTTTAGTTAAGCTGAGTCTCATCTGATGGCCAATGCAACTAACATAATTGCAATGTGCTTTTTTTCCCCAAAATTACATTTTTATTCTAAAAAATGACTAAAAAGCTCTGGTTACGAGGTGTCTCCCATCTGTCTAACTTGCTGTCCACTGCCTGTTGTTAAGCGTCATCTGTCCCTAGCAGCAAATAACAGGGAGTTAGTCGTTGTCTCTGTCCTTCTTCTCTCCTGCATGTTAAACTGCATTCAAACACAACAGAGAAGCTGGATGGCAGACACAATGCATGCTGGAAACTGGGAAAAGAAAGAAGTCCGACCCCTCTGGTGCTGACAGAATGTTCATGAAGAGGAACCAACCAGTCAAAAAGTGTGGATGGAAAGATACTGAGTGTTATGGGTAGGGATGGGCAGACCTATGGATTTTCGTGTCCGTCGGATTTGGACAAACTTTATAAAAAAAGTTTGATTCAGGTACCAGAATGGTACCCGGAACTTGATCCTGAACCCGAACCTTATTCAAGTGAATGGATGGCACAAACATCTGCCGCTTTCCATGCTGTCCTCTGTGTGACAGCATAGGAAACACCGGGTCTGACTGGCAATAACCTTACTGAAGTCACCGCTGGTCGCAGCCGCTGGGTATCATGGATGGACATGAGCGAATATGTTCGGCTCTCTCTTTATTCAAATAGCTATAGCGTTTACCGAAGATGCTGCAGCGGGAACCCGGATACCTGGAGTGCTCCCGATAATCAGATGTCCGGCGCCACAGCTGCATGTGTCGCGGCTGTGTGACAGTCACAATACATGCATGGAGAGATTGTGTTTTGTGACTGTCACACAGCCGCGACACATGCAGCTGCAGCACCGGATACCTGATTGTCGGAGGACTCCGGGTATTTGGGTTCCCGCTGCAGCTTCTTCGGTAAGTGCCATAGCTTGCCGAATAAGGAAGAAGGCGAACATATTCGCTCATGTCTAATCGTAGACTCTTGCAGGTTACCACGCTGTCACACAGAGGACAGTGTGTGAGCCAGCAGCTGTTACTGGCGGTGAAAAGGTTACCGCCGGTCAGGTGTCGGCTGATGACAACTACTGTCATCAGCATAGCCTGCTCTCACTAATAATGGCGAGAGCAGGCAACGCTGATGAGAGTATTAACCAGCCAGCACCTGTGCATAGTAAGAAATATTTCAGTGAGATATATAATTAGTTCAGTGTTTGTATAGCATACTGTGCATGTATTTAGCTAATAGATAAATAAAATAAAAAATGGCGTGGGGTCCTCCTTACTTTTAATACGAAGCTATGCTGCAGCCTTTCAATAAGTTTTGTCCAGGCTGCCGAACCCGAACTTTAACACAGACTTCCAAGAGAAGTCCATTTTCAGGATCCGTGCATAGACATAGTGTCCGGTACAGACCATGAACTTTACTGTTTGGGTTCACCCATCTCTACTTATGGCTTCACTTGATGAGCAATTTCTCTAACCCGAAAGTCAGAGTGACCAACGCAGATGATAGGCGATGGTACTGGGGCAGGACTTGCCGGATAGCATGTGGAACAAAAAGAACAAGGACAGCAGGTAGACAAACGGAGCAGGAGATGCCAGAAAACATAGAGCAAAGAGAATTACAAATAGAAACTGAAGACATATAGACAATTCAGAAATTGCAGCAGCGTTTGTAGTGTGAACAGCTACAGAGAAGAGTTTTTATGCCTACAGCAGATGAAGGGTTGATCAGCAAATAAATGCATAGCTGCTGAGAGCAGTGATGAACAGACACACTTGTTTGTAGAGAAGATACATTCTGATGCAGCGACGTGTGTAGTATGAACAAGTCCATAGAAGAGTTTGTTATGCTTACCACAGATAAAGGATTAGTTGAACGGGTGTGAAACAGCAATGAATTGCAGCTTATAGAAGCATACAGGAGTTTACTGAGGAGATTTCCAGCTGAGAGAACTGATGAGACAAACTCCAAGGCACAAGGTTACTGGACGCAAAGATTAGAGTTGGCCTTAAAAGGCCTTTGGTGATGATGTCATTAGAGGTCACCAGGTAACTCTTGTTTTGGGTCAAGTGACAGGTAAGCTTAAAGGTACCGTCACACTAGACGATATCGCTAGCGATCCGTGACGTTGCAGCGTCCTCGCTAGCGATATCGTCCAGTGTGACAGGCAGCAGCGATCAGGCCCCTGCTGTGCTGTCGCTGGTCAGGGAAGAAAGTCCAGAACTTTATTTGGTCGCTGGACTCCCCGTAGACATCGCTGAATCGGCGTGTGTGACACCGATTCAGCGATGTCTTCACTGGTAACCAGGGTAAACATCGGGTAACTAAGCGCAGGGCCGCGCTTAGTAACCCGATGTTTACCCTGGTTACCATCCTAAAAGTAAAAAAAAACAAACACTACATACTTACCTACCGCTGTCTGTCCTCCAGCGCTGTGCTTCTCTGCTCTCCTCCTGTACTGGCTGTGAGCGTCGGTCAGCCGGAAAGCAGAACGGTGACGTCACCGCTCTGCTTTCCGGCCGCTGTGCTCACAGCCAGTACAGGAGGAGAGCAGAGCACAGCGCTGGAGGACAGACAGCGGTAGGTAAGTATGTAGTGTTTGTTTTTTTTTACTTTTAGGATGGTAACCAGGGTAAACATCGGGTTACTAAGCGCGGCCCTGCGCTTAGTTACCCGATGTTTACCCTGGTTACCGGCATCGTTGGTCGCTGGAGAGCTGTCTGTGTGAGAGCTCTCCTGCGACCAAACAGCGACGCTGCAGCGATCCGGATCGTTGTCGGTATCGCTGCAGCGTCGCTAAGTGTGACGGTACCTTAAGGAGCTAATGCGGAATGTTTTTTATTGTCTCCTGGTATCATTGCAATTCTTTGAACTAGAGAGTGATTATACTGATGCCTCTCAGGGACATTTAATACAGACATGCACCGTCTTTCTTAAATCACAGCATGGGGTCATCACCGTGTTCCGTAAACACCACAGAACTAAATTTACCAGACAGAAAATAAACTCTAAATCCCCTTAAAGAAGATAGTAAATATTTTGGGGTAGAATGTAGCTCATTCTACAGTCTATGAATTTCTACAAAAAAGGCCAGAATATGTCTCATGGAAGGCCAAACATGTGACATCCACATAACCTCAAACATCTTAATCCTGTCTAGCCGACATCTCTAAAAATTATTAGCTTGTAGATGTTTGATAAAATGTAGTTCTTTTTTTATACTTAAAATTGTTATGTGATGTTAAAAAGGTCATGGGGGAGGTGTATTAACTTTATTAAATACATATCCCTTATGATCTTGTTGAGAATTAGTCCTACTCAAACCAGTCCTACAAAGAAATGTCATTCTCTTCACCCAGCCAACATGGATAGTCCTATGATGTTCATTATTTAATCCTGCTGTTCTGTTCGGTCTGGGGAGACCTATTTTGAACTTTGGTATTTTTTGGGGTGTTCAAGATGCGGTTCTGAAACTTGTGGTTGATTGACTTAAATGAGGATGGGTCGGTCGGCCACGGGTTTCAGAGCCGCATCTTGAATATTTTAAAGAATATTGAAGTTCAAAGTCGGTCATTTTTGACCAACAGAACAGCAGGGTTAAAGAGGTTTTCCATGGTGTGATATTGATAAACTGTTCCTCAGATAGATCTTTAATATCAGGTCAGAGTGGTTCAACACCTTTATCTTCCACAGATAATTGTTCTCAGTTTTGGAGGCGACCAATGGTAAAGTCTACAGAACTGGAACACCCAAGTAGTGGCCGTTCCTGGGTACTGGAGCTCACCGCCCATTCACTTCAATAGGAGCTTGAGCTACAGTACCCAGGAACGGCTACTACACAATGTATGGTGCTTTGCTGTTATGGCTTACATCCTGTAGCCCATAACAGGTGATTGGTAGGTGCCGGGCGTCAGACCGCCACCAACTTGTTAATGTGGCCTAATCTATGATAAGGTTTTCAATATCACAGTCCTGGACAACCCTATAAGCTATGCTCAAAATATATTTGAGCCCTATTTTTGCCATTTATACTGAGAAAAGCTCTTGTAGGATATGCCGAATGTATTTATAGGGTTTCATCAACCAACAGAGTAACGCTGAGTGCTTTCATGGCCCTTTTTGGACAGGTATATGTTGTGTAGGCAATCCAGTGACACAGTGTGCCAGCAATCTGAGCACATACAGTGATTTGACAATAACCCAAAAACAATAGAACGAGCTCTGAGATGTGGAATCTCTGTAGACCGCAATACCTGAACCTATCCTAAACACAACTAAAGGCAGCTGTGGATTGCGCCTGTCACTACCTATGCAACTCGGCACAGCCTGAGGAGCTGACTAGCCTGAAGATAGAAAAACAAGCCTGACTTGCCTCAGAGAAATACCCCAAAGGAAAAGGCAGCCCCCCACATATAATGACTGTTAGCAAGATGAAAAGACAAACGTAGGGATGAAATAGATTCAGCAAAGTGAGGCCCGATATTCTAGATAGAGCGAGGATAGCAAAGAGAACTTTGCAGTCTACAAAAAACCCTAAAGCAAAAAACCACGCAAAGGGGGCAAAAAGACCCACTGTGCCGAACTAACGGCACGGCGGTGCACCCTTTGCGTCTCAGAGCTTCCAGCAAAAACGAATAGACAAGCTGGACAGAAAAAGTAGCAACAAAAACAAAGAAGCACTTATCTAAGCAGAGCAGCAGGCCACAGGAAAGATCCAGAAGCTCAGGTCCAACACTGGAACATTGACAAGGAGCAAGGAAGACAGAATCAGGTGGAGTTAAATAACAAAGCAGCCAACGAGCTCACCAGAACACCTGAGGGAGGAAGCTCAGAAGCTGCAGTACCACTTGTGACCACAGGAGTGAATTCAGCCACAGAATTCACAACAGTACCCCCCCCTTGAGGAGGGGTCACCGAACCCTCACCAGAGCCCCCAGGCCGACCAGGATGAGCCACATGAAAGGCACGAACAAGATCTGGAGCATGGACATCAGAGGCAAAAACCCAGGAATTATCTTCCTGAGCATAACCCTTCCATTTAACCAGATACTGGAGTTTCCGTCTAGAAACACGAGAATCCAAAATTTTCTCCACAATATACTCCAATTCCCCCTCCACCAAAACCGGGGCAGGAGGCTCAACAGATGGAACCATAGGTGCCACGTATCTCCGCAACAACGACCTATGGAATACATTATGTATGGAAAAGGAGTCTGGGAGGGTCAGACGAAAAGACACAGGATTGAGAATCTCAGAAATCCTATACGGACCAATAAAACGAGGTTTAAATTTAGGAGAGGAAAACTTCATAGGAATATGACGAGAAGATAACCAAACCAGATCCCCAACACGAAGTCGGGGACCCACACGGCGTCTGCGATTAGCGAAAAGTTGAGCCTTCTCCTGGGACAAGGTCAAATTGCCCACCTATTTGCTCCAACCTATTTTGGCTGTTACAGCTCCCTGTTTGGGAGATTCCTGCTAATATTAGTTTTTTTTCTATATTGTTATGTGGGTTCATGACATAGGACACTGTACATACTATTATATTATTTTTCTATCATATTCTTGGATTTATTTAATGATTATTGTAATGTCATTTTGTTTTTTTATATAGTTCCTGTATTTTGTGTTATTTCTGTTTTTTCTGCATTTATGTTTAGCCAAAACATTTGTTTTTGTCTTTCCATCAAGCTTGTCTTGCTTTCATTACCATGTGTGCCTATTTTTGCTTGATTAGACAATTCTACCAATTGCAACACTGGAGTGATAACCGGATACTAGTATAAAAGTATAGACATGTCTTGTACCAGGTATCATGATTAAGGGTGCTTAGTCACCGGAAACGCGTTGACCTTGTTTTTATAATTTTTTCTGTATGCTGATGTTTTGTCCTTTCACTGTATTTTGAGTGAAATAAATTATGGATTTTTCACTATTTCGTTGAGCTGGATCTCCTTCTCTTTCCTGTTCGTCCACGCCCTGACACAGCGGTTCCGTGCTCCGAGCTCCTGGGAATGTCGGTATGGTGAGCTGGATTTTGTTTTTCCCAAATTGTCCACTACCTGAGTCCAGATCTGCTGCAACCTGTCCACCACAGAATCCACACCAGGACAGTCCGAAGACTCAACCTGTCCTGAAGAGAAACGAGGATGGAACCCAGAATTGCAGAAAAATGGAGAGACCAAGGTAGCCGAGCTGGCCCGATTATTAAGGGCGAACTCAGCCAACGGCAAAAAGGACACCCAATCATCCTGGTCTGCAGAAACAAAACATCTCAGATATGTCTCCAAGGTCTGATTGGTTCGTTCGGTCTGGCCATTAGTCTGAGGATGGAAAGCCGAGGAAAAAGACAGGTCAATGCCCATCCTACCAAAAAAAGGCTCGCCAAAACCTCGAAACAAACTGGGAACCTCTGTCAGAAACAATATTCTCAGGAATGCCATGCAAACGAACCACATGCTGGAAGAACAAAGGCACCAAATCAGAGGAGGAAGGCAATTTAACCAAGGGCACCAAATGGACCATCTTAGAAAAGCGATCACAGACCACCCAAATGACTGACATCTTTTGAGAAACGGGAAGGTCAGAGATGAAATCCATCGAAATATGTGTCCAAGGCCTCTTTGGGACCGGCAAGGGCAAAAGCAACCCACTGGCACGTGAACAGCAGGGCTTAGCCCTAGCACAAATCCCACAGGACTGCACAAAAGTACGTACATCCCGTGACAGAGATGGCCACCAGAAGGATCTAGCCACTAACTCTCTGGTACCAAATATTCCAGGATGACCAGCCAACACCGAACAATGAAGTTCAGAGACAACTTTAGTAGTCCACCTATCAGGGACGAACAGTTTCTCCGCCGGACAACAATCAGGTTTATTCGCCTGAAATTTTTGCAACACTCGCCGCAAATCAGGGGAGATGGCAGACACAATGACTCCTTCCTTGAGGATACTCGCCGGCTCAGATGAACCCGGAGAGTCGGGCACAAAACTCCTAGACAGAGCATCCGCCTTCACATTTTTAGAGCCCGGAAGGTACGAAATCACAAAATCGAAGCGGGCAAAAAATAACGACCAACGGGCCTGTCTAGGATTCAAGCGCTTGGCAGACTCGAGATATGTAAGGTTCTTATGATCAGTCAATACCACCACGCGATGCTTAGCTCCTTCAAGCCAATGACGCCATTCCTCGAATGCCCACTTCATGGCCAGCAACTCTCGGTTGCCAACATCATAATTACGCTCAGCAGCCGAAAACTTCCTGGAAAAGAAAGCACATGGTTTCAACACTGAGCAACCAGAACCTCTCTGTGACAAAACCGCCCCTGCTCCAATCTCAGAAGCATCAACCTCGACCTGGAACGGAAGAGAAACATCTGGTTGACACAACACAGGGGCAGAACAAAAACGGTGCTTCAACTCCTGAAAAGCTTCCACAGCAGCAGAAGACCAATTAACCAAATCAGCACCCTTCTTGGTCAAATCGGTCAAAGGTTTGGCAATGCTAGAAAAATTACAGATGAAGCGACGATAAAAATTAGCAAAGCCCAGGAATTTTTGCAGACTTTTCAGAGATGTCGGCTGAGTCCAATCCTGGATGACTTGGACCTTAACCGGATCCATCTCGATAGTAGAAGGGGAAAAGATGAACCCCAAAAATGAAACTTTCTGCACACCGAAGAGACACTTTGATCCCTTCACAAACAAAGAATTAGCACGCAGGACCTGGAAAACCATTCTGACCTGCTTCACATGAGAGTCCCAATCATCTGAGAAGATCAAAATGTCATCCAAGTAAACAATCAGGAATTTATCCAGATACTCACGGAAGATGTCATGCATAAAAGACTGAAACACAGATGGAGCATTGGCAAGTCCGAACGGCATCACTAGATACTCAAAATGACCCTCGGGCGTATTAAATGCAGTTTTCCATTCATCTCCTTGCCTGATTCTCACCAGATTATACGCACCACGAAGATCTATCTTAGTGAACCAACTAGCCCCCTTAATCCGAGCAAACAAGTCAGATAACAATGGCAAGGGATACTGAAATTTAACAGTGATCTTATTAAGAAGGCGGTAATCAATACATGGTCTCAGCGAACCATCCTTCTTGGCTACAAAAAAGAACCCTGCTCCCAGTGGTGATGACGAAGGGCGAATATGTCCCTTCTCCAGGGATTCCTTCACATAACTGCGCATAGCGGCGTGTTCAGGCACGGATAAATTAAATAATCGACCTTTAGGGAATTTACTACCAGGAATCAAATTGATAGCACAATCACAATCCCTATGCGGAGGTAGGGCATCGGACTTGGGCTCTTCAAATACATCCTGATAATCAGACAAGAACTCTGGGACCTCAGAAGGAGTGGATGACGAAATAGACAAAAATGGAACATCACCATGTACCCCCTGACAACCCCAGCTGGATACCGACATAGAGTTCCAATCCAATACTGGATTATGGGTTTGCAGCCATGGCAACCCCAACACGACCACATCATGCAGATTATGTAGCACTAGTGTTGAGCATTCCGATACCGCAAGTATCGGGTATCGGCCGATATTTGCGGTATCGGAATTCCAATACCGAGATCCGATATTTTTGTGATATCGGGTATCGGTATCGAATCAATAGGGATGTGGAAAATAAAGAATTAAAATAAAAAATATTGATATGCTCACATCTCCGGCGGCCCCTGGACTTCACGCTGCTATCCGGGAGGCTTCTTTGTTTAAAAAGCGCGCCTTTCGGACCGGTGAATGACGTCCCGGCTTCTGATTGGTCGCGTGCCGCCCATGTGACCGGCACGCGACCAATCAGAGGCCGCGACGTCATTCGCAGGTCCTCAATTCCTAGAATTAGCAGTTTTGTGAATGAGAATGACGTCGCGGCTTCTGATTGGCCGCGTGCCGCCCATGTGACCGGCACGCGGCCAATCAGAAGCCGCGACGTCATTCTCATTCACAAAACTGCTAATTATAGGAATTGAGGACCTGCGAATGACGTCGCGGCCTCTGATTGGTCGCGTGCCGGTCACATGGGCGGCACGCGACCAATCAGAAGCCGGGACGTCATTCACAGGTCCGAAAGGCGCGCTTTTTAAACAAAGAAGCCTCCCGGTTAGCAGTGTGAAGTCCAGGGGCCGCCGGAGAGGTGAGCATATCAATATTTTTTATTTTAATTCTTTATTTTCCACATCCCTATGGATCCCAGGGCCTGAAGGAGAGTTTCCTCTCCTTCAGACCCTGGGAACCATGAGAATACCTTCCGATACTTGATGTCCCATCGACTTGTATTGGTATCGGATATCGGTATCGGCGATATCCGATATTTTTCGGGTATCGGCCGATACTATCCGATAACGATACTTTCAAGTATCGGACGGTATCGCTCAACACTATGTAGCACCAGAAAGCGAATAACTTCCTGATGTGCAGGAGCCATGCACATGGTCAGCTGGGTCCAGTACTGAGGTTTATTCTTGGCCAAAGGTGTAGCATCAATTCCTCTCAACGGAATAGGACACCGCAAAGGCTCCAAGTAAAACCCACAACGTTTAGCATAATCCAAATCCATCAGATTCAGGGCAGCGCCCGAATCCACAAACGCCATGACAGAATACGATGACAAAGAGCATATCAAGGTAATGGACAGAAGGAATTTGGATTGTACAGTACCAATGACGGCAGACCTATCGAACCGCTTAGTGCGCTTAGGACAATCAGAAATAGCATGAGTGGAATCACCACAGTAGAAACACAGACCATTCAGACGTCTGTGTTCTTGCCGTTCAACTCTGGTCATAGTCCTATCGCACTGCATAGGCTCAGGTTTAATCTTAGACAATACCGCCAAATGGTGCACAGATTTACACTCGCGCAAGCGTCGACCGATCTGAATGGCCAAAGACATAGACTCATTCAAACCAGCAGGCATAGGAAAACCCACCATGACATCCTTAAGAGCCTCAGAGAGACCCTTTCTGAACAAAGCTGCCAGCGCAGATTCATTCCACAGAGTGAGTACTGACCACTTCCTAAATTTCTGACAATATACTTCTATATCATCCTGACCCTGGCACAAAGCCAGCAAATTTTTCTCAGCCTGATCCACTGAATTAGGCTCATCGTAAAGTAATCCGAGCACCAGGAAAAACGCATTGACATTACTCAACGCAGGGTCTCCTGGCGCAAGAGAAAATGCCCAGTCCTGAGGGTCGCCGCGCAAAAAAGAAATAATAATCAAAACCTGTTGAATAGGATTACCAGAAGAATAAGGTTTCAAGGCCAGAAATAGCTTACAATTATCTTTGAAATTAAGAAACTTAGTTCTATCACCAAAAAACAAATCAGGAATAGGAATTCTTGGTTCTAACATAGATTTCTGATCAATAGTATCTTGAATCCTTTGTACATTTGTAACGAGATTATCCATTGAAGAGCACAGACCCTGAATATCCATGTCCACACCTGTGTCCTGAAACACCCAAATGTCTAGGGGAAAAAAAAGACTGAACACAGAGCTGAGAAAAAAAAATGATGTCAGAACTTCTTTTTTCCCTCTATTGAGAATCATTAGGTGGGCTCCTTGTACTGTTGTGTAGGCAATCCAGTGACACAGTGTGCCAGCAATCTGAGCACATGCAGTGATTTGACAATAACCCAAAAACAATAGAACGAGCTCTGAGACGTGGAATCTCTGTAGACCGCAATACCTGAACCTATCCTAAACACAACTAAAGGCAGCTGTGGATTGCGCCTGTCACTACCTATGCAACTCGGCACAGCCTGAGGAGCTGACTAGCCTGAAGATAGAAAAACAAGCCTGACTTGCCTCAGAGAAATACCCCAAAGGAAAAGGCAGCCCCCCACATATAATGACTGTTAGCAAGATGAAAAGACAAACGTAGGGATGAAATAGATTCAGCAAAGTGAGTCCCGATATTCTAGATAGAGCGAGGATAGCAAAGAGAACTTTGCAGTCTACAAAAAACCCTAAAGCAAAAAACCACGCAAAGGGGGCAAAAAGACCCACCGTGCCAAACTAACGGCACGGCGGTGCACCCTTTGCGTCTCAGAGCTTCCAGCAAAAACGAATAGACAAGCTGGACAGAAAAAGTAGCAACAAAAACAAAGAAGCACTTATCTAAGCAGAGCAGCAGGCCACAGGAAAGATCCAGAAGCTCAGGTCCAACACTGGAACATTGACAAGGAGCAAGGAAGACAGAATCAGGTGGAGTTAAATAACAAAGCAGCCAACGAGCTCACCAGAACACCTGAGGGAGGAAGCTCAGAAGCTGCAGTACCACTTGTGACCACAGGAGTGAATTCAGCCACAGAATTCACAACAGGTATAGGTGCGACATGTTCAACGCATGGCACTGTATACTGCCGCAGAGAAACATTGTATACTGCCACAAAGACATACGCTGGAGCATTGCATTAAGGTTGTATGTCAGGAAATCTTCCTAATGTAGGTGGTTGAATTCCTGGTGAAACACTACAATGTAGCCAAACCAGGTAACGAGAAGGCCAACCGACAGCTAAAAGAAAAGGGCAGAAAAGGTATTAGCGTCAGACTGGTATCATGTAGTGAAAAAACTGCATTTTAGCGGAGTAGGGAGATGGTGAGCTAGCCGCTAAAAGTGTTATGCACCTATCTTGACTTCGGACACTGCTCCCTTCACCTATGGCTAACATCCATTGCTGTGCTCCAAGTCTTTCACTACTTGCCCGGAGTGCCTGTGCAACTTCATCATCTAAGGCCTTTTAGTATCCACTTAAACACACCTGTTCGTCTGAGTATTCAGTCAGTGTGGACTCCTGTTGCTATTTGTTTGAATTTTTCTTTTATTATCCAGTTTCTTCAACTACTATCATTTCATCAAGCTCTTGTGATTTCTACAACTTGCATCTACTGCTCCTCAGACATGCCAGTAAACCTATTTTTTGTTGTAAGCATTACGAACTGTTAGATCATCCCTCCATTCTTCTGTGGTTTCTACAACTTGTATCTACTGCTCCTCATACATGCTGGTTAGTTTATGATTTTCTGTATGCATTTCAATCAGTTATTTAGAGACTATTCACAATACACTGCAATTATCCTGCACTCTCCTGTGGTTTTTGCAACTTGCATCTACTGCTGCTCAGACCTGCTGGTCAGCCCATCGCTTTCAGTAAGTGTTACAAATAGTTGTTTTGAGACTGTTCACATTACCCTGTAATCATCTCTACAATCTTCTGAGGCTTCAGTTGTGTCTGACTCCACCTGATTCTTTTCCGTCCTGGTCGTCACTGCTTTGCCTTCTTCATCATTTTGTGTGTACACACCGACCTGCGGCTTTTTGGATCCATTTCTAGTAGTGAAGAAGGCAGAAAAGGTAAAAGTAGTCCGGTGTCAGACTGGTATCATGCAACAAAATACCTGGACCCTTCAGCATCGCATATATTGGCATCCGTCTTCCCTAGCCTCACCCATACAATCTTCTGACCACACTCATCTAGACTCCGACTCCACTCCAACTGTTTTACAAGTTTCATGCAGCACTAAACCATCAATGGCCTCAATTTTTTTTCTAGCTTTATTCCATCAACCTATAGACTTCATGACCTTGTTTTTTTTTCCTCTGACATGAACCTTTTTAGGTTGGGAAGCCATGTTTGCTCCTCCAGTTTTATTGTTCTCTCTAGCAATGTGTTGGTTAATAGCCACCAGTAAAAGGCCAGTTCAATAGGAGGTCAAGTGAGGTCAGCGAATAATCTGAAAAGCCATTGAATAATTGAAAAGCTAATTTAGCGGTCACTCACATGGCAGCTTGGTAATCGTGCATCACTTTTTTTTAATGATATTTTAATTGCCTTCCTCAATGCGATCATCCAGCGCCATTGATCTGCTTTATTAACTGTGCATCAGTCCATTGATTAAACATTGTTTTTGGGGGCTAATAACAAGCAGTTTTACTGAATTGGGACACTGAATCTGTCCTGACACTGAATTGTCAGTCCCAAAGGGGATCGCGGTGACTTAATGACAATTACATGTTAAAAAGGTTAACTGCAGATGACACCAGAAAATTAAATTTATTTATACAAGTTCTTTAAATAATAGATTTGGGATTGTGATATTTTTACAGCAAAACTAATGTTAATTGTAGACATCTATACAGCTCCCTGCATTAATAATTAATTTTGGCTATCATGTTTTCCATGGAAAATCTTGATGGGGCAAACTTGCTTTGTGGATTATTTATCTATCTATTTATCTATCTACGGTATCTATCTATCTAATAATAATTTTATTTATATAGCACTAACATATTCCATAACACTTTACAATTAAGCAGGGATGAGTACAGAATCGGATAATAAAGAAAATACAATGTAACACACAAGTGCTATTGGAGCATGTGGATATGAATAAAAGGGACCAAATTCTGAGGAAAATTTAGAAAGAGGGAAAAGCAAAAAGTTTGCTTAGTGTGGGGATAGGCCTCTCTAAATAAATGTGTTTTAAAACACACTTAAAGGGACACTGTCACCTGAATTTGGAGGGAACAATCTTCAGAAACAGAGGCGGGGTTTTCGGGTGTTTGATCCACCCTTTCCTTACCCGCTGGCTGCATGCTGGCTGCAATATTGGATTGAAGTTCATTCTCTGTCCTCCATAGTACATGCCTGCACAAGGCAATCTTGCACAGCGCAGGCGTGTACTATGGAGGACAGAGAATGAACTTCAATCCAATATTGCAGCCAGCATGCAGCCAGTGGGTAAGGAAAGGGTGGATCAAACACCTGAAAACCCCGCCTCTGTGGCTGAAGATTGTTCCCTCCAAATTCAGGTGACAGTGTCCCTTTAATATGTGGTTTAGGTATTAATTGGTCATCTGGGGTAGCGCATTCCAAAACATTTCTGCAGCACGAGAGAAGTCTTCGAGATGGAGGTGCAAGGCGAGAATGTTAGTCTTAGATCAGCTGCAGAACAGAGTGCACCGGTATGAGACAGAGATGAGGGAATAGATATAGGGCAGTGCAGAACTGTGGAGAGCTTTGTGGGTGAGAGAGGTGAGTTTGTATTGTATTCTGTAGCAGATGGGTAACCAGTGCAATGACTGGCACAAGGTGGAGGCATTGGTGTAGCGGCTGGACAGAAATACAACCCTGGCTGCCGTATTCAGCATGGATTAGAGAGGAGGGAGACCGACCAGTAGAGAGAGTTGCAATAGTCCAGAGGAGAAAGAATAAGAGCTACAGTAAGAGTTTTTGCCGTTTTGAAAGGTGAGAAAAGCTCAGATTCAGATGGAGCTGTTTTTAAGATGTAGGTGACATGAGCGAGTGAGCAATTGGATATAGGGAATAAGCAAAAGTTCTGTGTCAAATATGACCCCATGACATGGAGTGTGCTGCTTGGGAGTTGAGAAGGGGTGGTCTGAGTAATGGACAACCCCTTTGACAAGGGGAATAGTTATACCTGGTTGTTAGTTGTGCAAATATACTTCAAAGTACTTGGTATTTACTAAAACAGACATTGTAGGAGATAAAAGCTCTTCCATTGGTGTGGCATAGAGGGTTAGCACAAGGGCGGTTGCCCTAGGTGTCAAAGACTAAAGAGTTAGATGAAGAGCACCTTGGATACACTCAGTGAGTGAGTGCTGTCAGGGTTGAGAGTGATGATGAGATGAGTTTGTCATCAGCTGCTGCACTCTACACGGGCAGCGACTGATGTGACAAAGCTCAGTATAATGAAGAGAGCTTTGTGATCTTGTAAGGAGGTTGCTTTCCCTGCTCCTTACCTGGAACCACTCAGTTAGACAGCTGGGTTGTCGGGGGGAAGACTTTCTGCCCTGGACAGAAGGGACCATGTGATGGCAGGGGGCAAAGAGGAAGAGATGGGGGTGTGGTCAGAAAAGAGCTGGAGAGCAGAGCGCGCTAGACAGAGGGGACAGCGTGCCAGAGAGAAAGCAGGCTGCAGCGCCGAGCTCCCCATGACAGAGTGCTCCCTGTGAGGGCACTAAAGCTGGAGTGAGAGTGTGGACTTGGAAGCCTCCATAATCTGAGACGACGTACCCCCTTACAGTGACCTGAGCGCGCAGCCCCGGTGACCGCACTGACAAGCCAGGACCCCTGAGTGTGACTAAGGAAACTGCTCAGTGTGTGTGTATTCTTGCTGAAGAGAGAGAGACTGTCAGCCTAATATCCAGAGACTCCAGCAGAGTGACTGTGTGACTTCCTACTTCCAGCTGCACAGGGAGAAAAGGCTGCAGAGGCTTAACCCCGGAGTCTCCAGTTTCCAGGAGACAGAGAAGACACTTCAGGATCTCAAGCCCTGCTGGCGACTGTACCCACGTTGGGATAAGGACCCTCCAGTCAGGACCTTCCTGGACTGATAAGTTACAAGAACACTCTTTAACCCTTTTGATTCCGCTTAACTGTTTACTGTCTGATTTGTCTCCATTAACCCCCTGTTTACTCCCTACGAGGAGAATCTTACTCCTGTTTATAAATTCCCCTCAACAGTTGGTCTGTCTGTTCCGTGGTGACATACTCAACCCTGCACTCTATTACAATCTCATTTTCAGCCTAGGCAGAGTGCAGCAGCCTATGACAAACTCATCTCAACTGCTGCGCTCCGCATAATCAACAGCCGAGATGAGAGAAGATGAGCATCTAGTGAATGAAGACAGTATTGAATCATGTGCATTGCAGAGGACGTGATTCAATGCAGCCTTTACTCATGACTGTATTTTCGAGCTGAGTGCTGTTGATTTAAAAAAATGGACCACACTCAGACCAATGTTATTCCATGAGGAAGTGCAGATGAGCAATTTTTTTCACTGTCTAAATCTGCATGTGAAAAAAGGGACAGCGTGCAGTAGTTTCATCCGTAAGTTGGATGACACTCGCCCATTGAAGTCTATGGGTGCGTCGAAAAAATCAGATGCCATACGGAGCCACAGTGTAGCATCCGATTTTCACAGATACATTACAATTCTGTAACATAGGAAACTGTAAATGGGCTTGGGCTTGTAAAGGTGTAATAGCTGCTGTCAAATAAACAGATTGTACACGGGTCACAAGTGAGAAAAAAAAATCATCCCATTTTTCTAGATGAAACTCTGAATGATTTTTTATATGTTCTTGTGAACCTACCCAAACCCTGACTATGGACAGGGTTATGGCTAGGTATAGGTTTAGGCTAATAATAATGTTAAATTAAAACATAAAAAATATATAACAATATATAACTTAATCTTGAAAATTATATGTTTGTAACAAAAACCCATTAACTTTTCCACATTTTTTTCTCGTTACATCCACACATTTAAAGTACATACTGTATATTTTATTGGGGTTTTATGTGATATACTAACACAAAGTAGCAAATATTTGTGAAGTCTAAAGGAAATGACATAACGTTTTCTAAATATTTAAAAAATATAAATCTGAAAATTGTTATGTGCATTTGCATTCAGCCCCCCGAATCACTACTTTGCAGAACTACCTTTTGCTGCAATTCTGCAATTGTTTTGGGGACGCCCTTCTCTGGTCAGATGAGACCAAAGTAATACTTTTTGAGCTAAATGCAAAACGTTATGTGTAGAAGAAAATGAACATTGCACATCACCTTGAAAACACCATCTACTGTCAGACTTGGTGATGGTAGCATCATGCTGTGGGGATGCTTTTCTTCAGCAGGGGCAGGGAAGCTGGGCAGAATTAATGGGAAGGTGGGTGGAGCTAAATACAGGGAAATCCTGGAGGAAAACCTGTGAGAGGATGAAAAAGACTTGAAACTGGAGTGTAGGTCCATCTTCCCATAGGACAACGACCCTAAACATCCCACCAGAGCTACAATGGATGGTTTTGATCAAAGCATATTCATGTGTGTGAACGGCCCAGTCATTGTCCAGATGTAAATGCGTAAGGCTTTTTTGATACTGCACCATTGCTCTGCCTGCAGACTGCATCAGCATGGGATGTGTCTGTCACTATGGAGGTATCTAATGAAGATGCTGGTTTGGTACCGAAGATCATATGAATCAATAATATATTTATTGGATCCGTCCTCCTTCTATGAACAACTTGTGAAAGATTTGCTGGTTTATAATTCAATGCAACTCCTTCCATAAATCTAGTATCTCACAGGTGAAGACCTTGATTGAAGTTGTTTTCTCTACTTTTATTCTCCAACCAGACAAGACTGCTATTACTACTTCTCCTGATTATGGAGTTTACTGCCAGGCATCTTTACATCTGCACACATCCCTTATCTTTATAGTTATCATCAGTGCAGAGTCCAGTTCTCCCCCATGCAAAACCACCATACTGCCACACCTTCTGCTGGCTATTACCCCCCAAAATCCTGCAAACTTCAGTGATCAGGAGAAATCACCATAGTGGTCTGGGCCGGATGGAAAAGAAAAGGCCGGAGAAAGACTCCAATTAGAGACATAAATTACATAGTTTATAGAAGAGCTGTCGAATACCTAGGTGACTCACTGTGTTAACAATTATGAAGCTTTTTTTACCGCAGTGTCCATCCTCTGTTTCGCCTACTGGAAATGTGTGACTAAGGCCTGACCTAGATGAAGATTGTTAGTGATGCACCTAACTGTTATCGTAGAGAATTACATGTGCAATCAAAGCCTGCTATTCAGCCGCAGCTGTCACTCAGTAGTTAAAATCAATCAGCAGCGCTATGCAAAATATCTCAGGTCCTTAATTGACAACTGTGCGTTATGACGCCCCCTTGTCAATATCACGTGTCACTACACAGTTGGATACAGTCAGCTATGATTGGACAGTCAGTGCGGAAAGACACAACCTTTTGGCAAGGAAAATGGTAACTCCCAGTTGTCAATCTATTCGTACATTTCCAAGAGGGAAAACAGAGGGATTACACAATGCAAAGTTCCAAGTAATAAACCTCAAAATTCATTTAAGCCCTTCACGACATATGACGTTCATGTGCATCATATGTCATTTTCCTGTCTTTGAGGCGGGCTCACATGCTGAGTCCGCATCTTTCCTGACAGATGATGGCGGATTTCATTTGCCATCATGTGCCTCTAACAGATGGAAGTGGAGCAGAGTTGTTAACATTTTTAATGCTTTCTGACAGCGGCATTTAGCACACATCAGTGGGGGGGAAGCGTCATACCAGGAGCCCATGGACGCGCCCGTGATGTGGTGTCAGAGTGCCGCTGAATTGCTATGACAGCTGGAGGTCCGCTGATGACCCCCGTGGCTGTCATGATGATTCTCCTGTGACAGTCAGCTTGTAGCTAGCTGGTGTTCATAGGAGATTGTGATTTTCTCTATACATAGTCATGCTGAAGAGCAAGCGATGGGATGATCGCAGCTTCAAGTCCCCTAAGGATATAATATTTAATATACAGTAAAAACTAAAAAAAAAAGTTTAAAAAACTATGAAAAAAACCCACAAAAGTTCAAATCACCCCCTCAAGTCCCCTCAAAAATCAAACAATTAAAAAAATGTTAAACAATACACATATATGGTAACGCTGAGTTAATAAAAGTCCAATCTGCCAAAATATAAAATAAATTATTTTGATCACTAGAATTTTTTTTTTTTTGCTGCTACAACTTTGCAGTAAAATGCAATAAGTCGAAAAATGAAAGCATTATCAATGGCGACATAAGCAAAGTTTTCTTTTTTGTGTGTTTACAAATTTCCTAATTTTTTTTCACCCCGAAAAAAAAAAAAATATATATATATATATATATATATATATATATATATATATGTGTGTAATTGTAATGACTCACAATTTCAATGCGCTCGGAATTTTTTTTCCATTTTCCAGTGCATCACATAATGAAATGAATGATGAATGATGTCGTTCAAAAGTACAACTCGTCCCGCAAAAAAAACTACGTGGATGGAGAACATTTAAAAAAATGTTACGGCTCTTGGAAGAAGGGGAGATAATAGACGAAAACGAAAAAAACAAAAACAAAACAGGAGGTGAAGGGTTAATAGATAACACGACTATTGAAACTAAAACAGTGTGATGATACTTTGCAGAACGTCTGGTATTGGCCCAGTTTATGGTCACTGTGTGGCAGTATTATGGGTTATATCGGGACATGTATAATAGTAGTGTATATACATAGTATATACTCGCGGCTGCTTTACTACAAACAATTCTTTACCGGATCCACCTTTTCTTTGTAGCTCTGCCAAAACCAGAATCTCTGAGTCATTGTGCTTATTTCCTCCTGACATTACCATATAACTATACACGCGTACGTGCTGAGCTCTGCTACATGCACGCTCCGGCCTGACTCACTTCGCTGATGCTCAGGTGACGCTGTCAATAAGTGGCAGATGTGCCGTCCCCGGTGGGAAATGTAAACCTTTTACGAATTAATTGATTTTTATGCTTTATTAAACAAGTACGGGCGTTATCTGCCTGCGTGTCCGGAATTAGAATTGACAACCACACGTCTTGAGTTTCTTTTCACGAGCAGATTAACCGTGTCATCCCCACAGTTGAGAGACAGGAGTCACAATTGTTACGGTCAAAACAGGTTTTTCGGGGCTGAAAAAAAAAAAAAGGTGACAGTGTGTAATGCACCCACTGTCAGGATTCCCCTGTATCCACAGCACAAGTTAGCGGTCACATGAGCACATGGGTGAGATCACATTCTAAAAAGATTCTGAAGTGGATTAGAATCTAGTCCACAAAACTACAAGTCCCATACATGTCACCGCTATTATGTGCTGTGAATACAGGAGAATCCTGACAGTGTGGATATTACATACTGTCATGATTTGGCAGTATGCAGTCACAAGGACGAGAAAACGCCTTTAATGTTGGTATAAAGGTCTGCTTTTGTTTGTTTTGGGGTTTTTTTTGCGGTGTCATTCCCAGGGGCGACACATGCTCAGTAAGGTAGTGAGGAGGTTGTGAGAGCCGGATTATTATCAGTCTGAGGATGCGCCTCCTCCCGGGGAATGATGGCACATGCATGAGATCTCGTTTAGGGGAGCAGGTCACAGAGAAGAGTGATCTGTCAGTCACAGACAGGAGGCGGAAAAAGAGGTCGGAGAGCTCTAAGTGCAGGCCAAGCCTCCTTCACTCATTTGGTATAATTACCGTAGTTGCCGCTAGATTTCAAGAAAAGGCGGACAAATACTTTTAATATCAATTGTATGGATGTCACCAATATTTCAGTTGCTTTACATAGATGATGTCAGTATACGGTCTAAAAGTCTGTATATGAAGGGATCTGGCTCTCTGGACAATATTATTAGATAAGCCAGCCCCCTTCACATATATCACTCATCACCTGCTGGCACAGGAAGCTTTGTTTTGGTGCTGTTGGGTCCCCGGACCAGCACTGGCCTCTAGACATTGGTGTTGTCGTTGATTTCAGTTGTAACATCTACAGCACTTTTCATCTTGTCGGACAACCCCTCCAAGTTTCCACCTCCAGTTTTTGGTCAGTATTTTCCATCAGTATTTGTAACCCAAAACCAGGAGTGGGTGATAAATACAGAAGTGTGGACGTGTCTCTATTATACTTTTCCTTTGATTGTTCCACTCCTGATTTTGGCTTATAAAGACTGATATAAAATATTGACCAAATACTGAACGTGTGCACGTGGCCTAAATGTCTAAAAGGTGAGGTTTGCATGTCTGGGAGCACGTGGGGAACCTGACCCATGATATTCCCAGTTAGGCTATGTTCACACGTTGGGTTTTTGCAGCGTTTTTTGGTTGCACTTATTTTTTTTCTCCTTACTCCAAGCATAGTGTAACTAAATTAGTGATACTTAAATTAATGAAATGTGCTAAAAGTATACAATGCTAAAAAAACATAAAAACATTTATTTCCTTTAAATAATTTAATCAAATTGTCCATTTTTGGCAAAAATGCTTTATGGTTTGACATTCGGTGGCCTAGCACCTTGCATTGTTTATGCATGCAAGGTAAAAGCAAAGCTGAACTTTGAGATCCTGAAAACGCAGCAGAAAATGCAGCAAAATACACAGCAAACCTCTGTTTTGGCTGTAGATTTTCTTTTTACCAAAAGATCAGGTTTTGGCTGCAGAAAAAAAAATGCAGGAAAAATTCAACTTTTTTTTCTGCAGTCAAAACCTGCTCTCTTGGCCGCAAAGAAGTTACTTTCAAAAAACAGGTTTTGCTGAGTTTTTACACATTTTTACTGGATTGTTTGGTGTAGATTATACAGGTGCTTCTCACAAAATTAGAATATCATCAAAAAGTTAATTTATTTCAGTTCTTCAATACAAAACCTCATATATTATATAGAGTCATTACAAACAGAGTGATCTTTCACCTGTTTATTTCTGTTAATGTTGATGATAAAACTGAAAAGTATTGATCTCAGTAAATTAGAATAATTAACAAATAACACCGGCAAAGGCTTCCTAAGTATTTAAAAAGGTCCCTTAGTCTGTTTCAGAATCCAACAATCATGGGGAAGACTGCTGACTTGACAGATGTCCGGAAGGCAGTCACTGACACACTCCACAAGGAGGATAAGCCACAAAAGGTCATTGCTAAAGAAGCCGGCTTTTCACAGAGTGCTGTATCCAAGAATATTAATGGAAAGTGGAGTGGAAGGGGAAAGTGTGGTAGAAAAAGGTGCACAAGCAACCGGGATAACTGCAGCCTTGATAGGATTGTTAAGAAAAGGCTATTTAAAAATTTGAGGGAGATTTACAAGGAGTGGACTGCTGCTGGAGTCATTGCTTCAAGAGTCACCACACACAGACATATCCAGGACATGGACTACAAGTGTCACATTCCTTGTGTCAGCCACTCAGGACCAATAGACAACACCAGACGCTTCTTACCTGGGCCAAGGAGAAAAAGAACCGGACTGTTGTCAGTGGTCCAAGGTGTTTTCAGATGAAAGTAAATTTTGCATTTCATTTGGAAATCAAGGTCCCAGAGTCTGGAGGAAGAGGTGAGAGGCCACAATCCAAGCTGCTTGATGTCTAGTGTGAAGTTTCCACAATCAGTGATGGTTTGAGGAGCCATGTCATCTGCTGGTGTAGGTCCACTGTGTTTTATCAAGACCAAAGTCAGCACAGCCATCTACCAGGACATTTTAGAGCACTTCATGCTTCCCTCTGCCGACAAACTTTTTGGAGATGGAAATTCCATTCTCCCGCAGGACTTGACACCAGTCCACACTGCAGAATGTACCAATACCTGGTTTACAACCAACAGTATCACTGTGCTTGATTGGCAGCAAACTCGCCTGACCTTAACCCCATAGAGAATCTATGGAGTATTGTCAAGACGAAGATGAGACACCAGACCCAACAATGCAGATGAGCTGAAGGCTGCTATCAAAGCAACCTGGGCTTCCATAACCCCTCAGCAGTGCTGCAGGCTGATCACCTCCATGCCACACTGCATTGATGCAGTAATTGATGCAAAAGGAGCCCAAACAATTATTGAGTGCATTTACTGAACATGCATTTCACTAGGCCAACATTTCAGATTTTAAAATCATTTTTCATGCTGGTGTTATAAAGTATTCAAATTTACTGAGATAATGACTTTTGGGTTTTCATTGGCTGCAAGCCATAATCATTAACATTAACAGAAATAAACACATGAAATAGATCACTCTGTTTGTAATTACTCTATATAATATATGAGTTTCACTTTTTGTATTGAAGAGCCGAAATAAATTAGCTTCTTGGTGATATTCTAATTTTGTGAGAAGCACCTGTATGTGTCGTTTGTTTACAGTACATGTTTTATTATGTTAGTTTTAGTCTATTTTTTTTAGCACTTTCTCATTGCCTTTTATGGGGAAAAAAATGCTGCAAAAATGCTGAAATAACTGACAGGCTGCAGTTTTCAAAAATGCTGCAGTTTTCCAATTCAGTAAAAAAAAAAAACAACAGAAAACAATCATGTGCATGAGATTTCTAAAGTCTCACACCTTTTTCTGGTACTGTAAAAAGCAGCTTTTCATTTGCATGAAAAAAAAAACAGCAAAAAAAAAAACGCTGCAAAAGCGCAACGTGTGAAGATAGCCTAAGGATGCCTGGTTGTTTTTGTAAGGCCGGGGTCACACTTGCGAGTGTGATGCGAGAAATTTGCGCAAGTCTCTCCCATCCTGGCACTGCCGCCGGCACTCGAGACCAGAGTGTGCGGCTGCATGTATTTCTATGCAGCCGCAGGCTCCGGTCCCGAGTGCCTACAGCAGCGCTGGGTATTGATGCGAGAGACTCTCGCGAAGTTCTCGCATTACACTCTCAAGTGTGACCCCGGCCTAACTTTCATAAACTTTTCATGGTCCTCATAAGGTGGACACATCAAATAGCCATAGTCTAACTATTGCACTTACATTGGGGCCAATGGGGCATCCAAATTTGCAGAAATTTCAATAAATGGAGTAAATGCACTTGCAGAAAGCAGATCCTGCAAACATTATGTAACTATGCATCCATATTATGTATAGCATGGATTAATATTTAGCACAGGTTTAGACAAGTATCCCCAATGAGCCTGCAATGATAGAGACTCTGGCTCTGACCGGAGGATCTGTCCGTGGAGATTGATATTCGGTTATTCCCTGAACTTCCTTGGGAATGAGATCTGAACTTGATAGATGACAAGGATGTGGCTTTAAGAACTCCCAGTCTCGGACCATCATGTCTTAATCTCTCACCGGCACTGATGGATGCACTTTGGGTTGACTTTTATTAACTCCATCTCTACCAGGACGATGCGTCGTACAAAGCGCTGGAAACATTTAATAACTTCCAGACATTTTACTGCAGAATCTTCTTAGATGATCGTTTGTATTTTACAAATATTTCCCAATAAAAGCACAAAACAGAACCGGATCAATGATGGGGTGACTTAAGAAAATGATACAGATGGAGACCTAGAAGTGGGACATAGGCAAAGCACATTTTCTGGCCAACTGCTCTTCACACTTTTTTTTTTTTTTTAATTCTTTATTTAAATTTTCAATTAACAGTAATAAAACAGTTAACATTCGCTCTCATGTCAAGAAATGCAGGTATTTGTCATTTTATAATATGTCTAAGGATATTCATGGCAGCTGGATTATACGTATGCATTCCTTAGACAGTGAAGACAATTGAGCTTACAGAACTTAGAACAAAATTTCAGGACTGCAAAGAACTAGCCCTAGATACAGTACAAGTTATGATAAAAATTTGTAAGGCTAGAGGGTGAGACGGAAGGACTAATTTATCGCGGATAAAATTGAATTCAGATGAGGTGGAGGAGGAGTGGATGGCAAAGAAAAAGGCTGGAACATGCAAAAAATAGAGTCGGGACGGTCATCGCCTTCACACTTTTTTTTTTACAGTTTTCTTTCTATGCATGGAAGAGGTAATTTGCATGTTTTTCTCCTCAGAGCATTGCCAATAGGATGCTATACACAGCTGGTTTCTTCAGTTTTTGTCCACCTGCCCCAAGGCTTATCATTTCCTTCCAAGTTCTTCACTCAAATCTAGATTGATTAGGTGGGTCACAATCTACCATAGAAATCTGTAGGATAATCCATTATATGGAAGCTACTAGACAGTTGGAAGATTTTTTTGCTAGTAATTTGATAGGTGCCATGCCTACAGGGCACCGTACAGTTGCACATGAAGTCCATGTGATGTGTCCACCAGTCTCCAAAGATTACAAGAACTATCTGAGATTCTTCCTCTTAGGCTTGGGTTGGAGATACTGGCTCCAACAGCACCAAAGAAGTCATGGATTGATTAAAGTTGTCTAAATTGGGATATGGTGATCAATTCAGAATGCACTGACCCACGTTATGCCCATTTTGGGCCACCAACATCCGGCATGTTAGTGTAAATGAATGAACCCTCTTAGTCTGACTCCATAACAAAGTTACAGTGTGCGGCTCTTGAGACACCATTTCTATGAATGTCTCTATCAACCAGTACTGACACTAAGAGATTTAATCAAATAGCTTGACTCGACTGCAGAGGCACGTATGAAGATTCCAGAAGAAGGTTTATTTTCAAGCTGAATTATTGAAGTTCTGCACAATTACAGTAGGTAAAAAAGACTATTCTGAACTAGAGATGCAAAGACAGGAGCCTCTTAACATGGCTGACATACACAGAATGAGGAAGAAGGGAGGGTTTACAGACATCAGAGCAGAGGTGAAAAGCAGGTTGAGAGGTAGGAAAAACTTCTAAAAGGCAAACCTGATTGCATAGCAAAAAAACAGCAACAATACAATGCAATACTGTATGATTCCCAAGTCGTTGGATGTGACACCTCTCATTGTTTGGACTTTGTCCAGTAGTTTAGCCACAGACTATCCTATAAAAAATATACACTGCTCAAAAAAAATAAAGGGAACACTTAAACAACGCAATGTAACTCCAAATCAATCACACTTCTGTGAAATCAACCTGTCCAGTTATGAAACAACACTGATTGTGAATCAATTTCTCATACTTTTGTGCAAATGGAAAAGTTAACAGGTAGAAATGATAGGCAGTTAGCAAGACAACCCCTATAAGGGAGTGGTTCTGCAGGGGGGTGACCAGAGACCCTTTCTCTATTTTCATCCTTTTGTGGCTGTTGTTTTGGTCACTCTTGCATTTTGTTATTGCTCTCACCCCTACAGGTATAGTAGCATGAGGCGATGTCTACAACCCACAGAAGTTGCTCAAGTATTGCAGCTCATCTAGGATGTCACATCACTGCGAGCTGTGGCAAGAATGGTAGCGGTGTCTGTCAGCATAGTGTTCAGAGCATGAATCAGATACCAGGAGACAGGCCAGTACACCAGAAGACGTGGAGGGGGCCGTAGGAAGGCAACAGCTCAGCAGCAGGACTGCTACCGCCTCCTTTAAATAAGGAGGAAAAGGAGGAGCAGTGCCAGAGCCCTGTAAAATGACCTCCAGCAGGCCATTAACGTCCATGTACAGTGGGGAAAAAAAGTATTTAGTCACAAACCAACTGAAGTTCTCCCACTTACAAAGATGAGAGTGGCCTGTAATTGACATCATAGGTAGACCACAACTATGAGAGTCAAAATGAGAAAATAAATCCAGAAAATCACCTTGTCTGATTTGGCAAGATTTATTTTGCAAATTATGGTGGAAAATAAGTATTTGGTCATTAACAAAAGTTCATCTCAATATTTTGTTATATATCCTTTGTTGGCAATGACAGTGGTCAAACGTTTTCTGTAATTCTTCACAAGGTTGGCACACACTGTTGGTGGTATGTTGGCCCATTCCTCCATGCAGATCTCCTCTAGGGCAGTGATGTTTTGGGCCAGTCGCTGGGCAACACTGACTTTCAACTCCCTCCAAAGGTTTTCTATGGGGTTGAGATCTGGAGACTGGTTAGGCCACTCCAGGACCTTCACATGCTTCTTACGAAGCCACTTCTTCATTGCCCAGGCGGTGTGCTTGGGATCATTATCATGCTGAAAGACCCATCCATGTTTCTTCTTTAATGCCCTTGCTGATGGAAGGAGGTTTGCACTCAAAATCTCATGATACATGGCCTCATTCATTCTTTCATGTACACAGATCAGTCATCCTGGTCCCTTTGCAGAGAAACAGCCTCAAAGCATGATGTTCCCACCCCCATGCTTCACAGTAGGTATGGTGTTCTTTGGATTCAACTCAGCATTCTGTCTCCTCCAAACATGACGAGTTTTGTGTCCACAAAACATTTCTACTTTGGTGTCATCATACCATATGATATTCTCCCAATACTCTTCTGGATAATCTAAATGCTCTCTAGCAAACTTCAGATGGGCCTGGATATGTACTGGCTTAAGCAGGGGGACACGTCTGGCAATGAAGGATCTGAGTCCCAGGCGGCGTAGTGTATTATTGAATGTAGCCTTTGTTCCAATGGTCCCAGCTATATGCAGGTCATTCACTAGGTCCCCCCGTGTGGTTCTGGGATTTTTGCTCACCATTCTTGTGATCATTTTGACCACATGGGGTGAGATCTTGCGTGGAGCCCCAGATCGATGGAGATTAACAGTGATCTTGTTTGTCTTCCATTTTCTTATTATTGCTCCCACAGTTGATTTCCTCACACTACTGGTTGCCTATTGCAGATTCAGTCTTCCTAGCCTGGTGCAGCGCTACAATTTTATTTCTGGTGTCCTTCGACAGCTCTTTGGTCTTCTCCTTAGTGGAGTTTGGAGTGAGACTGTTTGAGGTTGTGTCTTTTATACTGATAACAAGTTCAAACAGGGGCCAGAGTGGAGGACAGAGGATCCTCTTAAAGAAGAAGTTACAGGTCTGTGAGAGCCAGGAATCTTGCATGTTTTTAGGTGACCAAATACTTATTTTCCACCATATTTTGCAAAATAAATCTTGCCAAATCAGACAAGGTGATTTTCTGGATTTGTTTTCCCATTTTGACTCTCATAGTTGTGGTCTACCTATGATGTCAATTACAAGCCTCTCTCATCTTTTTAAGTGGGAGAACTTGCACAATTGGTGGCTGACTAAATGCTTTTTTCCCCACTGTATCTGCTCAATCTGTCAGAAACAGACTCAATGAGTGTGGTATGAGGGCTCGATGTCCACAAGTGGGTGTTGTGCTTGTGCAGGGCGATTGGCATGTGCAAGAGCCAAGATTGACAGTTTTGACATTGGCGCCCTGTGCTCTTCACGGATTAGAGCAGGTTCACACTGAGCAAATGTGACAGACGTGACAGAGTCTGGAGACACCGTGGAGAATAATCTGCTGTCTGCAACATCATTCAGCATGACTGGTTTGGCAGTGGGTCAGTAATGATATGGGGTGGCATTTCTTTGGAGGGCCGCACAGCCCTCCATGTGCTCGCCAGAGGTACCCTGACTGCCATTAGGTATCGAGATGAGATCCTCAGACCTATTGTGAGACCATATGCAAGTGCCCTGGGCTCCTTCTGATACATGACAGTGCTAGGCCTTATGTGGCTGAAGTGTCAGCAGTTCCTGCTTGATGAAGGCATTGAAGCTATGGACTGGCCCGCCCATTCCCAGAGCTGAATCCAATCGAGCACATCTTGGACATCGTGTCTCACACCATACACCAACGTCACGTTGCACCAAAGACTGTCCAGGAGTTGACTTTGCTTTAATCCAGATCTGGGAGTAGATCCCTCAGGAGAACATCCACTGTCTTATCAGGAGCATGCCCAGGCGTTGCAGGGAGTCATTACAGACATGAGAAGGCCACACACACTACTGAGCATCATTTCCTTGTTTTGAGGCATTTCCACTGAAGTTGAATCAGCCTGTAATTTGATTTTCTACTTTGATTTTGAGTATCATTGCAACTCCAGAACTCCATGGCATGGGCGGACATACCGCCTGTTCAACCTGTGCAACCGCACAGGGGCCCGGAGCGGGAGGGGGCCCCCAATGGGCATACAAAGCAGTGAATATGAATGACAGCCGGCGGCAGTATTACTGCTAACAGGAGAAGCAGAGGGGGCCGCTCTGCTGCACGCATGTGATATGACAGTTAAACGGGCCCCCCTCCTCACCTGCTAGCATATATTATGCTGCTGTCCAGCCGGCTGTCACTACTGTGGTCTGCAGTGAAGTGACAGGTAGCAGACGCTGGACCAGGAAGAGAGGAGGGAGCGGGAGGGCCTCTCAGTCATAGTGAGTCACTGAAGCTTGCTCATGACCTGTGATGAGGTCACAGGAGGGGAAGAGTCAGGAGTCACATGATCAGGGGCCTCCGTATATTGCAGGACTCTGCTGTGCTGTCATGGTGCTAGACGGTAAGCTTAACCCTCCGTCAGGGGCAATATGTTTCATAACGAGTTTAGGGGCATTGTGCCTGTCCGGCACAGGCTAGAAAATTGGCTAGATTTTCCTTTTTTAAAAATTTCAATGCCCTAAAAGTGATCAGTTACCTTAATAGGAATGTAATAAATGAGAGTACACATACCGGTAATCAGGTGTTAAAAAGTTTAATAACCAGAAAAGTAATGTTTCTATGTTTTTGAGCATCCTCCTCACTGTCTCCATCTTGATCTGTATCAGACACATCTGGACATTCTTCCACATCATCTTCTGAATCAAAGTCACTTTCTTCCCCTAAATCTTCTAGCTGTAGGGGGTCTGTCTCATCATCAAGCAGTATATTTTGCACTTGCTCAACATGAAGGGCGTTGGACAAGTCAAATATTCTCCTCGCCATTTCATAAGAAAAGCAGAAGCAAGAGAGAGAATATGTGTTAGGGCGCAATGTGCCTGAGAAGCACACTCTTATTTCTAACAAAACCTTCTATGACAAACCCACAAATTTAGCACTAGCTATTCATAATACAAGCTAAAAAAATAATTGGGATGAATAAAAACAGCAAATTCTAATCGTCAAAGGTGTGACGCATTCAGGGGCAATGAGCCTGAGAAGCCAAAACACTGATATCTGATGTCCTGCAGCTCTGCAGCACAAGAGGCTTCTCAGGTTTCACACAGCCTTTAAAGTTAAGGTACCTTCACCCTGAACGATATCGCTAGCGATCCGTGACGTTGCAGCATCCTGGCTAGCGATATCGTTCAGTTTGACACGCAGCAGCGATCAGGATCCTGCTGTGATGTCGTTGGTCGCTGCAGAAAGTCCAGAACTTTATTTCGTCGCTAGACTCCCTGCAGACATCGCTGAATCGGCTTGTGTGACGCCGATTCAGCGATGTCTTCACTGGTAACCAGGGTAAACATCGGGTTACTAAGCGCAGGGCCGCGCTTAGTAACCCGATGTTTACCCTGATTACCAGTGTAAAAGTAAAAAAAACAAACGCTACATACTTACCTTCCGGTGTCTGTCCTCCGGTGTGCTTCTCTGCACTGGCTGTGAGCGTCACCGCTCTGCTTTCCGGCCGCTGTGCTCACAGTCAGTGCAGGAAAGCACAGCGCCGGGGACAGACAGCGGAAGGTAAGTATGTAGTGTTTGTTTTTTTTACTTTTACGCTGGTAACCAGGGTAAACATCGGGTTACTAAGCGTGGCCCTGCGCTTAGTAACCCGATGTTTATCCTGGTTACCGGCATCGTTGGTCGCTGGAGAGCTGTCTGTGTGACAGCTCTCCAGCGACCAAACAGCGACACTGCAGCGATCGACATCGTTGTCGGTATCACTGCAGCGTCGTTCAGTGTGAAGGTACCTTTAGGAAGGTACTGGGGGGATGGTGTTTCCCAGACAATCCACTGAAAATAGAGAAATGAAACTAAGTGAGCTGCGCCTGTCAGATCAGTTGCCCCTGACGGAGGGTTAAGTGTGGGGTCGGAGTTGTTTATAGTGTGGATGTAGCAGAGCTGTGTGTGTGTGTACGAGGTGTACAGAGCAGAGCTGTGTGTGTATGAGGTGTATGGAGCGGAGACGTGTGTGTATGAGGTGTACTGAGCTGAGCCGTGTGTGTGTATGAGGTGTACGGAGCGGAGCCGTGTGTGTGTATGAGGTGTAGGGAGCTGAGCCGTGTGTGTATGAGGTGTACGGAGCGGAGCCGTTTGTGTGTATGAGGTGTACAGAGCGGAGCCGTGTGTGTGTATGAGGTGTACGGAGCGGAGCCGTGTGTGTATGAGGTGTACGGAGCGGAGCCGTGTGTGTGTATGAGGTGTACGGAGCGGAGCCGTGTGTGTGTATGAGGTGTACAGAGCTGAGCCGTGTGTGTGTATGAGGTGTACGGAGCTGAGCCGTGTGTGTGTATGAGGTGTACGGAGCTGAGCCGTGTGTGTGTATGAGGTGTACGGAGCTATGTGTGTGTATGAGGTGTATGGAGCTGAGCCGTGTGTGTGTATGAGGTGTACGGAGCTATGTGTGTGTATGAGGTGTACGAAGCTGAGCCGTGTATGTGTGTATGAGGTGTACGGAGCGGAGCCATGTGTGTGCATGAGGTGTACGGAGCGGAGCCCTGTGTGTATGAGTTGTACGGAGTGGAGCCCTGTGTATGTATGAGGTGTACGGAGCGGAGCCATGTGTGTGCATGAGGTGCACAGAGCGGAGCCGTGTGTGTGTATGATGTGTACAGAGCTGAGCCATGTGTGTGTATGAGGTGTACGGAGCGGAGCCGTGTGTGTGTATGAGGTGTACGGAGCGGAGCCCTGTGTGTATGAGTTGTACGGAGCGGAGCCCTGTGTGTGTATGAGGTGTACGGAGCGGAGCCGCATGTGTAGGAGTAACTATGTGTGGCCATTATACTGTGCGCAGTATCATGTGTGGCCATCATACAGTATGTAGTATCATGTAGGGCCATCATACAGTATGCAGCATCATGTGTGGCCATTATATAGTATGGAGCACTGTGTGGCCATTTTACAGTATGGAGCACTGTGTGCCCATTATACAGTATGGAGCATCATGTGTGGCCATTATACAGTATAGAGCACTATGTGGCCATTATACAGTATAGAGCACTATGTGGCCATTATACAGTATGGAGCATCATGTGTGGCCATTATACACTATGGAGCATCATGTGTGGCCATTATACAGTATGGAGCATCATGTGTGGCCATTATACAGTATGGAGCATCATGTAGGGCCATTATACCATATGGAGCATCATGTGTGGCCATTATACAGTATGGAGCATCATGTACGGCCATTATACCGTATGGAGCATCATGTGTGGCCATTATACAGTATGGAGCATCATGTGTGGCCATTATACAGTATGGAGCATCATGTGTGGCCATTATACAGTATGGAGCATCATGTAGGGCCATTATACCATATGGAGCATCATGTGTGGCCATTATACAGTATGGAGCATCATGTACGGCCATTATACCGTATGGAGCATCATGTGTGGCCATTATACAGTATGGAGCATCATGTGGGGTCATTATACAGTATGGAGCATCATGTGTGGCCATTATACAGTATGGAGCATCATGTAGGGCCATTATACCGTATGGAGCATCATGTGTGGCCATTATACAGTATGGAGCATCATGTGTAGCCATTAAACAGTATGGAGCACTGTGTGGCCATTATACCGTATGGAGCATCATGTGTGGCCATTATACAGTATGGAGCACTGTGTGGCCATTATACCGTATGGAGCACCATGTGTGGCCATTATACAGTATGGAGCATCATGTAGGGCCATTATACCGTATGGAGCATCATGTGTGGCCATTATACAGTATGGAGCATCATGTGTGGCCATTATACAGTATGGAGCACTGTGTGGCCATTATACCGTATGGAGCATCATGTGTGGCCATTATACAGTATGGAGCACTGTGTGGCCATATTTTTTGTTTATAATTATTGTTTATGAAACAGTGTGATCAGCAGTGCTAAATGGCTGTGATTGGGATGTGGATATGGGTGTGACTAGTTGTGAAATGGGTGTGCTCAGAGGCGTGGCTTAAAATTTGCCGTGGTTCGCGACACGCACTGCAAACTTTATCCCTCTTTCCCTTCTTCAAAAGTTGGGAGGTATGGTTTAACTGCGCACCTACTTGTATATGTTTGAGGAAAAGGTGTGTGTAAATGGGTGTGGCTTAAAAATGGCTGTGGTTTTCCTACACAAACACAGAACCTGTTGTTAAAAATTTGAATCCCACCCCTACCTAAATGCTTACATAACTTTGTTGTGCTATGGAGGGGGGGGGCAGGAAGATTTCTTGCACAGGGCCCTCTGCAGTCTGTGTCCACCCCTGCTCCGTGGGATATTAATTTTGATTTACATTGATTGTTTTTCTGCTTTATTGTACTCAACGCGTTCCACTATGTACTGAATAAAGATTTGTAACTGGACTATTTCATTCAGTGATAAATCATTCAGTGATATCTAGGGTGTGGGATTTTAGTGTTTACTTTATTTTTTGGAGCAGTGTATATAATATTACCTATCCCCAGAAAAGGTGATTAATACACTGAATACTGGGACGCAAAGCATTTGGACCTGTTGCAGATTTTACCTTTCAGCAGAATCGTCAGCACTTCCGGAATCATGGGACAATAAAATGTATTAGTCAGGACATTTGGAAACAATTACCTTTATCACCACAGCATTGAAGATTACTGGAGGGAACTGACACAAAGAATAGCTGAGAGGTCATACAGTACAGTATAGACAATCTCTAACAGCTTACATCACGTCAGCAGGTGTCTCCCACAGCATAAGCCTGCAGCTGTTGTATACTTCAATAGGATCCTCCACTGATCCAGAGAACAGGGATCCCAAAGTACCATATGTGAATGGAGAAGTGGTGCCATTTGCCAGGAGACTTTCAGGTTCACACTTTATAGGAATCCATGGAGGTCTCAGCAGATGGACCCCCAGCTATCATACATTTATCTTTAATAATGTGAATGCGCAATAAATGTTGTTTATGAGACAATCCCTTAAATAAACAATTTAACCTATTTTTTTTTTTTCAAAATATTTTGTATATCATCTATTATTGGGACTTGTAAACCTGAAAGATCTGGAGAAGATCTGTATGGGGGAGTGGGGCAAAATCCCTGCTGCATTGTGTGCAAACTCGATCAAGAACTACAGGAAATGTCTGACCCCTTTAATTGCAAACAAAGGTTAATGTACCAAATATTAAGTTCTATTTTTCCATTGTATCAAATACTTATTTCATGCAATAAAATGTAAATTAATTATGAAAAAATCATACAATGTGATTTTCATTTTTAAAAGTTTCAGGCAGGGGTGGGCAAAAATGTTGCAAAATAAGATTAAGATTACATCATTTATTTTATTCTTGTTAAATGATAAAGTTCTGGCGGAATGTAGCCACCACTAGGGGGAGCTAACTGCTTTTAGATTTTTCAATACTAGTGTGTAATTCAATGGGAGCTGTGCATATGTGTTTAGTTGAGCTCCCCCTAGTGGTGACTACAGTAAGGCCTTTTTACAATGTCACAGCAAGCAATAATTCAATGCTGGCCTTCCTCCCACCTTTTTTGGGCAGATATATCACTACCTACAAGTTACAATTCTGGTGGTTGCCGTCTTTAAACATTTAACACACAGGTTCAATACACTGGCCGCTACCAGCCTGAATTATGTATACAGGGCTATGTGGTTCTGTCTGCAATGACAACTCCCAGAGGTTAAATTATCTCTGCAAACCACATCCCATATCCTTCCCCGGTGAAGCTGAGGTTTGTTAGCCCTAATAGAAATGTTAGCAGTACCTAAATGGTTTAGAGTCTGCAGCTGTAAATCAGCAATCAGTCCATAAATTTCCAGATCAAATCTCCCCGGGGCCCCGGGAATACAGGGAGGATTAGATACCATGTGTGGGGAAGAGGATCTATAAGATAGATGTGGTTATAGGAACATGAATTAATAGGTTTTCAGGAAAACCTTCTAATTTATAGGGTGCCTTTAAGGGGTTATATAGCCAAAGATTGCAGATCTACACATTTTTCTCCTGTTCAAGTGTCAGTGATGTGTCTAAAGGGTTAACTCTTTCCATGCACGGAAAGTAAGTGAAGGAGCAAATATGATGGGTCACAGGGGGAGGTTAGGTTTAGCCGGACAGATGTGAAATACATGTGCTGCACAGAGATGAGCTACTGACCTCACACATTATGAGTCATTCAGGGGGGGAAAACGCCATGGATATACCAGTAGTCAGTCAAAGCTTTGATTATCTACTTGCCACCTCGGCGGCCCCCGTACACTTCACATTGAGGAGGTTGTCTGAAACTTGAAATTGATAGCTTATTCTTTAGATAGGTGTTCAGGGTCTGACTGGTGGAGGTGTGACTCTTGGCAGTCCTGCCGATCACCTGTTACCGGTGTTGTCCAAAACCGCTGTTATGGAGCTGTACAACGCAACTCAGTTCCATTGACAGAATAGTGATTGCGGCCGGGTACTGCGCATCAACCTTCTTTTGATTTAGGCGCTACATCCACTATACTAGTAGGCGGTGTTTGATGTGCAACTGATCAGTTCCGTCCAGCACTGGAAAAGGTGATCCGTGGGGTACCAGGTGTCACCGATCAGACATCGATGACCTATCCCAAGATTGGCCATCAATGTTCAAGTACCCGACAACCCCTTAAAAGTGGGCTACACCCGTTAATTATCTCATGTTTCTGATCAAGGGTATCTGGCAGTGCTACGTGCTCTCCTCCCTATGAACAAAATTATTCAGTCTAAGCTTAGATCACAAAGCGTATGTCGGTGGGTGACAAGAGATAGCTGTTGGCCAACCGAGACTTTGGCCAATCTTTTTTTAAGGTTCAATATCTTCTGGTGGAGGTTTCACGATGTTCATAGCCTGGGATCCTTTTTCCCATTTGTATCTTATTCCATCCATTTCTATCTGGTTTTAAATGGCTGAACTAACAATGCTGTACGCAAGTACAGCATTCCCCTACTCCAGTCCTCAAGAGCCCCCAACAAATCAAGTTTTTAGGACTTCAACACCCATGCAATGCTAAGGAAATACTTAAAACATGATCTGTTGGTGGATCTTGAGGACTGGAGTTGGGGAACACTGCCCAAGAGCAAGGGTGATCAAGCTTTTTAGTTCCAAGGGCCATATTGGAACCAAACCCAAGGGCAGGAATATTACCATAGTATAACCTTCTAAGACTTTTATTGCATATTGAAAGTATGTGCGATACATATCTTATATGTACTTGTTCCATTTATAGAGCTTCCACCTATCTAGAACCCTTCTCATGGGTTTGAAGTCCTGAAAGGAAGTGACCATTTTACTGTTGCATGAGTCAGTCTAAGTCAAACTTCAGCTTTAGAATACATGGCATCATATTTAACACTATAATGCTTTGGTATATACGGAGTGGTTCAAAGTCGATTCAATGATTGCAAGGTGCCCAGGTCTTGTGATTGCAAAGCAAGCCCAAATCATGAACCCTCCACCACCATGCTGGATAATTGGTATCCTCTGTTTGTGCTGATAAGCTGCTTTTGATTTTCATTAAACGTGACACAGGTTGTTATGGCCAAACATCGCAACCTGGTTCTCATTTGTCCAAAGAACATTTGTCGTAAAGAAAAATGAAAATCCATAAAGACCTGTTAGGGTAATGGAAAAGTGTTGTTAAGTCTCAGAGAGACAGCCTACATAGTTGCTGTAACCCACAGTTAGAGTGCCCAGAATGCAGGTAATGTGCTGCCTTCTGGATCCTCATCACCCTGGGATAACAGGACCAGTTACTGACCCCGAGTAGGACCAAAATGGTTCATGTGAGGTTGGAACCTTAACGTCACTTCTGTCTACCCCTAGCTAGGAGTTTCAGACTGCACTACTCATAGATACCAGTCTTGAAGCTCTGAGTGACCTCATGGAGAAGCACATCTCCGAGTCCAAGAAGGAGAAGATATTGTGGGATCCAAGGAGGGTGTACCATAAGGTGGACTTGGAAGATAATTTTTAAATCAGTCACCAATGCTGCCTTTAAAAGGGGGAGGTGTCATAGAGAAAAATGAAATTCAATGCAGACCTCTCCAGGGAGGGGACATGTCCCCTTCACATTGAACATATGGGAAGAGAGAAAAAATTAACACTTCAACCTCCATTGAAGTAGAACTCCACATTGAGCATATGGGAATAATTATAGCTGGCAAGAGAAAGACTAATTCTATCTAGGGAAGAGAAAGAGAGCTAACACTTCAACGTCCATTGAAATAGGGGCCTTCTGCAGTGACTGGACAATTACAGCAAAGAGATTTGCTGGGAATAAGACAACAAGTCTGAGATCTGTTTACGCAGAGGTGGAGAAGTATCTTTCCCAGGGATAGGGCTTCCTCTGATCAAATAATTTTCTTAGACTTTTGTAGCCAGTGGTTAGTGATTAATATTTGGGGTTTACATTAGAGTTGAGCGACCTTGACCTTTTTAGAGTCGAGCCGGGTTTCACGAAACCCGACTATCTCAAAAGTCGGGTCGAGTGAAATCGGCCGATTATGACGTAAAGTCGGGATCGACCGAAACACGAAACCCAATGCAAGTCAATGGGGCAGCATAGTCGGCAGTGAGTGGGGGCCAGGAAAACACCTAGAGTGCCCATTTTAATGTCAAAACCATCCATTCTTCTTAATGAAGCTTGTCAAGCGTAATTTACCTTATAATAATTGGAAGGCATTTGAAATTGGGGGTCATTTGGCTAAAGTTGTGGTGGGTAGGGCTGGTTCAAGTAATTAGTGGGCCCAGGAAATCTGGACCACGTCACGGCAGTGGAGCAGGGAGAGGTAAGTATTTCAACTTTGCAAGTGCTGTGAACCTGAGCAAGCAGGGGGGGCCCACTCGTTGGCATTGGCACTGGCACAGGGCCCCTCAAAGTACAGCGGTGTGTTTGCACGGCGGGGGCGCCTCCCACCGGCAGCAACACTTTTGCGTACCATGAGAGGCCCTGTGCCAGTGACGTCGCCAACTAGTATTCCTCCCCCCACCTGATGAAGGAACCTGCACTTTCATCTGCACCTTCCTGTTTGTCCCCGTGTAAGGTGGTATGGTATGCGGGAAGGGGGACCTGACTTTCAGCAGGGTCACAATCTTGCAGTGTAGCGTGCACGGGAAATGTTGCGTTATGGGTCAATGTACCAGCAGACTCATCTATCACTGGCTGGGCAATGGGCAGGATGAGGAGGAAACACAGATATAGGCCCAAAGAATAAAGTGGGCTAAATGCAGTTCAAAATTGGTAACACAGGACTAATCAGGGGGCATTGCAGTGGAGGACAACTGGAATGAGAGGCTGACACAGAGAGTAGGCCCAAATCAGTAAGTAGTCGAAATGCAGTTCAAAATTGGCAACAGTAGTAAACAGGCGGCACAGCTTTGTTCAGTGGAGGAGAACAGCAAGGAGTGGCAGACACCGATAGTAGGCCCCAACCCAACTAGTAGGCCAAATGCAGTCTAACATTAACAACTACTTAACGAGCGCCTGAAAACGGAATTTCAGGACAGGAAATCAGGAGAACAGCAAGGAGCGGCAGACACCGATAGTAGGCCCCAAACCAACTAATACGCCAAATGCAGTTGTTCCGTTTAACCACAATTTAATGAGAGCCTGAAGATAGAAGTTCAGGAAAGGCAACCTGGAGAACACCTTGGAGTGGAACACACCATCTCTCTACACCCCATACCCAATTTGTAGGTCTAATGCAGCGTAGTTTCCAACAACTACTAAACGAGAGCATGATGATCGAAGCATTGGCGAGGAAACCTGGGGAACACCTTGGAGTGGAACACACCATCTCTCTACACCCCATACCCAATTTGTAGGCCTAATGCAGCGTAGTTTCCAACAACTACTAAACGAGAGCATGATGATCGAAGCATTGGCGAGGAAACCTGGGGAACACCTTGGAGTGGAACACACCATCTCTCTACAGTGGAACACACCATCTCTCTACACCCCATACCCAATTTGTAGGCCCAATGCAGCGTAGTTTCCAACAACTACTAAACGAGAGCCGGAAGATCGAAGCAATGTAGAGGAAACCTGGGGAACACCTTGGAGTGTAACACACCATCTCTCTACACCCCATACCCAATTTGTAGGCCTAATGCAGCGTAGTTTCCAACAACTACTAAACGAGAGCCAGAAGATCGAAGCAATGGAGAGGAAACCTGGGGAACACCTTGGAGTGTAACACACCATCTCTCTACACCCCATACCCAATTTGTAGGCCTAATGCAGCGTAGTTTCCAACAACTACTAAACGAGAGCCGGAAGATCGAAGCAATGGAGAGGAAACCTGGGGAACACCTTGGAGTGTAACACACCATCTCTCTACACCCCATACCCAATTTGTAGGCCTAATGCAGCGTAGTTTCCAACAACTACTAAACGAGAGCCGGAAGATCGAAGCAATGGAGAGGAAACCTGGGGAACACCTTGGAGTGTAACACACCATCTCTCTACACCCCATACCCAATTTGTAGGCCTAATGCAGCGTAGTTTCCAACAACTACTAAACGAGAGCCGGAAGATCGAAGCAATGGAGAGGAAACCTGGGGAACACCTTGGAGTGTAACACACCATCTCTCTACACCCCATACCCAATTTGTAGGCCTAATGCAGCATAGTTTCCAACAACTACTAAACGAGAGCATGAAGATCGAAGCAATGGAGAGGAAACCTGGGGAACACCTTGGAGTGGAACACACCATCTCTCTACACCCCATACCCAATTTGTAGGCCTAATGCAGCGTAGTTTCCAACAACTACTAAACGAGAGCATGATGATCGAAGCATTGGCGAGGAAACCTGGGGAACACCTTAGAGTGGAACACACCATCTCTCTACAGTGGAACACACCATCTCTCTACACCCCATACCCAATTTGTAGGCCTAATGCAGCGTAGTTTCCAACAACTACTAAACGAGAGCCGGAAGATCGAAGCTCAGGAAAGGCAACCTGGGGAACACCTTGGAGTGGAACACACCATCTCTCTACACCCCATACCCAATTTGTAGGCCCAATGCAGCGTAGTTTCCAACAACTACTAAACGAGAGCCGGAAGATCGAAGCTCCGGAAAGGCAACCTGGGGAACACCTTGGAGTGTAACAAACCCTCTCTCTACACCACGGAAGGGCTGATTCTTAGGAAGGAAGGCTGTCGGAAAGAAGCAGGGCGCGTCCGAGGGTGATTATATTCTTATTAGGTATATACTCACCCTCGGACGCGCCCTGCTTCTTTATTTGTAATGAATGTTTATTTGCAATGTGGTTTTGACTTACTCTATTTTTTTGGTAAATAATGATTTTATTATTTTCATTGCTTTGCATCTTCTTGGCAATAATATAAAGAAGACGCGACAGGACAACACTCGGTGGATGCCATATCTGTGTTTAAAATTGAAAAAACCTTTCAGTTAACTACTTGCAGGAGAAAGTTATTGTAGCTGGTGGCCATTTTTAGTACTGTACCAGATTTTTGTTGTATGTGTTTGTTTTTAATGTTAAAATGTCTGCATTTGATATCTCTCCAGTATTTTCTTCTTTATAAGCAAAATACTTATTTTTATATTTTCTGATGTTGGTTCCAGGGGTACACGGGCAGCAGTGGTGTGGTCAGTGGAGGCCTAGTGGAAGGAGTGACCGCAGACAGGCATCGAAGGCCTAAAATAATAACACATGGCTGTAGGCAATTTTAAATTGGTTCCAGGGGTACACGGGCAGCAGTGGTGTGGTCAGTGGAGGCCTAGTGGAAGGAGTGACCGCAGACAGGCATCGAAGGCCTAAAATAATAACACATGGCTGTAGGCAATTTTAAATTGGTTCCAGGGGTACACGGGCAGCAGTGGTGTGGTCAGTGGAGGCCTAGTGGAAGGAGTGACCGCAGACAGGCATCGAAGGCCTAAAATAATAACACATGGCTGTAGGCAATTTTAAATTGGTTCCAGGGGTACACGGGCAGCAGTGGTGTGGTCAGTGGAGGCCTAGTGGAAGGAGTGACCGCAGACAGGCATCGAAGGCCTAAAATAATAACACATGGCTGTAGGCAATTTTAAATTGGTTCCAGGGGTACACAGGCAGCAGTGGTGTGGTCAGTGGAGGCCTAGTGGAAGGAGTCACCGCAGACAGGCATCGAAGGCCTAAAATAATAACACATGGCTGTAGGCAATTTTAAATTGGTTCCAGGGGTACACGGGCAGCAGTGGTGTGGTCAGTGGAGGCCTAGTGGAAGGAGTGACCGCAGACAGGCATCGAAGGCCTAAAATAATAACACATGGCTGTAGGCAATTTTAAATTGGTTCCAGGGGTACACGGGCAGCAGTGGTGTGGTCAGTGGAGGCCTAGTGGAAGGAGTGACCGCAGACAGGCATTGAAGGCCTAAAATAATAACACATGGCTGTAGGCAATTTTAAATTGGTTCCAGGGGTACACGGGCAGCAGTGGCCTGGTCAGTGTAGTAGTAGTAGAAAGAACGGACCGCAGACAGGCATCGAAGGCCTAAAATAAAAAAATTGGGCAGGCTGTAGGCAATTTTAAATTGGTTCCAGGGGTACACGGGCAGCAGTGGTGTGGTCAGTGGAGGCATATTGTAAGGAGTGACCGCAGACAGGCATCAAAGGCCTAAAATAATAACACATGGCTGTAGGCAATTTTAAATTGGTTCCAGGGGTACACGGGCAGCAGTGGTGTGGTCAGTGGAGGCCTACTGGAAGGAGTCACCGCAGACAGGCATCGAAGGCCTAAAATAATAACACATGGCTGTAGGCAATTTTAAATTGGTTCCAGGGGTACACGGGCAGCACTGGTGTGGTCAGTGGAGGCCTAGTGGAAGGAGTGACCGCAGACAGGCATCGAAGGCCTAAAATAATAACACATGGCTGTAGGCAATTTTAAATTGGTTACAGGGGTACACGGGCAGCAGTGGTGTGGTCAGTGGAGGCCTAGTGGAAGGAGTGACCGCAGACAGGCATCGAAGGCCTAAAATAATAACACATGGCTGTAGGCAATTTTAAATTGGTTACAGGGGTACACGGGCAGCAGTGGTGTGGTCAGTGGAGGCCTAGTGGAAGGAGTCACCGCAGACAGGCATCGAAGGCCTAAAATAATAACACATGGCTGTAGGCAATTTTAAATTGGTTCCAGGGGTACACGGGCAGCAGTGGTGTGGTCAGTGGAGGCCTAGTGGAAGGAGTGACCGCAGACAGGCATCGAAGGCCTAAAATAATAACACATGGCTGTAGGCAATTTTAAATTGGTTACAGGGGTACACGGGCAGCAGTGGTGTGGTCAGTGGAGGCCTAGTGGAAGGAGTCACCGCAGACAGGCATCAAAGGCCTAAAATAATAACACATGGCTGTAGGCAATTTTAAATTGGTTCCAGGGGTACACGGGCAGCAGTGGTGTGGTCAGTGGAGGCCTAGTGGAAGGAGTGACCGCAGACAGGCATCGAAGGCCTAAAATAATAACACATGGCTGTAGGCAATTTTAAATTGGTTCCAGGGGTACACGGGCAGCAGTGGTGTGGTCAGTGGAGGCCTAGTGTAAGGAGTGACCGCAGACAGGCATCGAAGGCCTAAAATAATAACACATGGCTGTAGGCAATTTTAAATTGGTTACAGGGGTACACGGGCAGCAGTGGTGTGGTCAGTGGAGGCCTAGTGGAAGGAGTGACCGCAGACAGGCATCGAAGGCCTAAAATAATAACACATGGCTGTAGGCAATTTTAAATTGGTTACAGGGGTACACGGGCAGCAGTGGTGTGGTCAGTGGAGGCCTAGTGGAAGGAGTGACCGCAGACAGGCATCGAAGGCCTAAAATAATAACACATGGCTGTAGGCAATTTTAAATTGGTTACAGGGGTACACGGGCAGCAGTGGTGTGGTCAGTGGAGGCCTAGTGGAAGGAGTCACCGCAGACAGGCATCGAAGGCCTAAAATAATAACACATGGCTGTAGGCAATTTTAAATTGGTTCCAGGGGTACACGGGCAGCAGTGGTGTGGTCAGTGGAGGCCTAGTGGAAGGAGTGACCGCAGACAGGCATCGAAGGCCTAAAATAATAACACATGGCTGTAGGCAATTTTAAATTGGTTACAGGGGTACACGGGCAGCAGTGGTGTGGTCAGTGGAGGCCTAGTGGAAGGAGTCACCGCAGACAGGCATCAAAGGCCTAAAATAATAACACATGGCTGTAGGCAATTTTAAATTGGTTCCAGGGGTACACGGGCAGCAGTGGTGTGGTCAGTGGAGGCCTAGTGGAAGGAGTGACCGCAGACAGGCATCGAAGGCCTAAAATAATAACACATGGCTGTAGGCAATTTTAAATTGGTTCCAGGGGTACACGGGCAGCAGTGGTGTGGTCAGTGGAGGCCTAGTGGAAGGAGTGACCGCAGACAGGCATCGAAGGCCTAAAATAATAACACATGGCTGTAGGCAATTTTAAATTGGTTCCAGGGGTACACGGGCAGCAGTGGTGTGGTCAGTGGAGGCCTAGTGGAAGGAGTCACCGCAGACAGGCATCGAAGGCCTAAAATAATAACACATGGCTGTAGGCAATTTTAAATTGGTTACAGGGGTACACGGGCAGCAGTGGTGTGGTCAGTGGAGGCCTAGTGGAAGGAGTCACCGCAGACAGGCATCGAAGGCCTAAAATAATAACACATGGCTGTAGGCAATTTTAAATTGGTTACAGGGGTACACGGGCAGCAGTGGTGTGGTCAGTGGAGGCCTAGTGGAAGGAGTGACCACAGACAGGCATCGAAGGCCTAACATAACAAAAATGTCAATACAATGGTATTGTCAGTGGCAGGCATTGAAGGATGTCAGCGCATAGACTAAACATTGGTGGAGCTGTGAGATAATTTTGCAAGTGGTAGAGCACTGTTTGAGCTGGGGTGGGGGGAAACTGTCTTGTGGCCGGCGGTACAGGCCCAGGGCCCCTCATATTACAACGGTGTGTCTGACGTTGGGTGCGCACCACCACCGCCAGAGACACTTTATTGTACTAGGAGGGACCCAGTGGCAGTGCCGTCGACCAAAAGCGGGCTCACCCACCTCTTCAGACAAACTGCACTCTCACAGGTGCTGTCGCCAAGTGTCGATACCACGGCCCCGTGTGGGGAGTTTGGCCATTTAGTGAGGTGTAAACATGTCGTATGCTGGACAATCAGGTGCAGAAAATTACAAGATTGGAAAAGGCATTCAGAATAGTCCACAGGCAAGACCTTTTCATAGGAAAGCTAGGTGTCAGTCGGGCAAGGTGGGGCAAAAGATTTCGAAATCCAGTTGTGGTTCATTTTAATGAAGGTTAGATCATCTACATTTTGGGTAGCCAGACGAGTCCTTTTTTCTGTTAGTATTGAACCTGCAGCACTGAATACTCTTTCTGATAGGACACTAGCTGCCGGGCAAGCAAGCTCCTGCAATGCATATTCTGCCAATTCTGGCCAGGTGTCTAATTTTGATGCCCAGTAATCAAATGGGAATGACGGTTGAGGGAGAACATCGATAAGGGATGAAAAATAGTTTGTAACCATACTGGACAAATGTTGTCTCCTGTCACTTTGAATTGATGCTGCAGTACCTGTCCTGTCTGCGGTCATAGCAAAATCACTCCACAACCTGGTCAGAAAACCCCTCTGGCCAACGCCACTTCTGATTTCTGCCCCTCTAACTCCTCTGGTCTGCTGGCCCCTGCAGCTCGTGTGAGAACGATCACGGGCGCTGTGTGCAGGGAATGCCAGAAGCAAACGGTCAACAAGAGTTGATTGTTTGGTTGCTAAAATTAGTTCCAAGTTCTCATGTGGCATTATATTTTGCAATTTGCCTTTATAGCGAGGATCAAGGAGGCAGGCCAACCAGTAATCGTCATCATTCATCATTTTAGTTATGCGTGTGTCCCTTTTGAGGATACGTAAGGCATAATCCGCCATGTGGGCCAAAGTTCCAGTTCTCAAATCTGCGGTTGTGCTTGGTTGAGGGGCAGTTTCAGGCAAATCCACGTCACTTGTGTCCCTCAAAAAACCAGAACCCGGCCTTGCCGCGCCACCAATTTCCAGTGGCCCCGGAAAAGCTTCCTCATTAAAAATATAATCATCCCCATCATCCTCCTCGTCCTCCTCCTCCTCTTCGCCCGCTACCTCGTCCTGTACACTGCCCTGGCCAGACAATGGCTGACTGTCATCAAGGCTTTCCTCTTCCTCAGCTGCAGACGCCTGATCCTTTATGTGCGTCAAACTTTGCATCAGCAGACGCATTAGGGGGATGCTCATGCTTATTATGGCGTTGTCTGCACTAACCAGCCGTGTGCATTCCTCAAAACACTGAAGGACTTGACACATGTCTTGAATCTTCGACCACTGCACACCTGACAACTCCATGTCTGCCATCCTACTGCCTGCCCGTGTATGTGTATCCTCCCACAAAAACATAACAGCCCGCCTCTGTTCACACAGTCTCTGAAGCATGTGCAGTGTTGAGTTCCACCTTGTTGCAACGTCTATGATTAGGCGATGCTGGGGAAGGTTCAAAGAACGCTGATAGGTCTGCATACGGCTGGAGTGTATGGACGAACGGCGGATATGTGAGCAAAGTCCACGCACTTTGAGGAGCAGGTCGGATAACCCCGGATAACTTTTCAGGAAGCACTGCACCACCAGGTTTAAGGTGTGAGCCAGGCAAGGAATGTGTTTCAGTTGGGAAAGGGAGATGGCAGCCATGAAATTCCTTCCGTTATCACTCACTACCTTGCCTGCCTCAAGAACTACAGTGCCCAGCCACGACTGCGTTTCTTTCTGCAAGAACTCGGACAGAACTTCCGCGGTGTGTCTGTTGTCGCCCAAACACTTCATAGCCAATACAGCCTGCTGACGTTTGCCAGTAGCTGCCCCATAATGGGAGACCTGGTGTGCAACAGTGGCAGCTGCGGATGGAGTGGTTGTGCGACTGCGGTCTGTGGACGAGCTCTCGCTTCTGCAGGAGGACGAAGAGGAGGAGGAGGGGGTGCGAACGGCTACAGCCAATTGTTTCCTAGACCGTGGGCTAGGCAGAACTGTCCCAAACTTGCTGTCCCCTGTGGACCCTGCATCCACCACATTTACCCAGTGTGCCGTGATGGACACGTAACGACCCTGGCCATGCCTACTGGTCCATGCATCTGTTGTCAGGTGCACCTTTGTGCTCACAGATTGCCTGAGTGCATGGACGATGCGCTCTTTAACATGCTGGTGGAGGGCTGGGATGGCTTTTCTGGAAAAAAAGTGTCGACTGGGTAGCTCGTAGCGTGGTACAGCGTAGTCCATCAGGGCTTTGAAAGCTTCGCTTTCAACTAACCGGTAGGGCATCATCTCTAACGAGATTAGTCTAGCTATGTGTGCGTTCAAACCCTGTGTACGCGGATGCGAGGCTAAGTACTTCCTTTTTCTAACCATAGTCTCATGTAGGGTGAGCTGGACTGGAGAGCTGGAGATCGTGGAACTAGCGGGGGTGCCGGTGGACATGGCAGACTGAGAGACGGTGGGAGATGGTATTGTTGCCACCGGTGCCCTAGATGCAGTGTTTCCTACTACGAAACTGGTGATTCCCTGACCCTGACTGCTTTGGCCTGGCAAAGAAACCTGCACAGATACTGCAGGTGGTGCGGAAAATGGTGGCCCTACACTGCCGGAAGGGATGTTGCGTTGCTGACTAGCTTCATTGGCCGAGAGTGCTACAACCTTAAGGGACGTTTGGTAGTTAGTCCAGGCTTGCAAATGCATGGTGGTTAAATGTCTATGCATGCAACTTGTATTGAGACTTTTCAGATTCTGTCCTCTGCTTAAGGTAGTTGAACATTTTTGACAGATGACTTTGCGCTGATCAATTGGATGTTGTTTAAAAAAATGCCAGACTGCACTCTTTCTAGCATCGGATACCTTTTCAGGCATTGAAGACTGAGCTTTAACCGGATGGCCACGCTGTCCTCCAACAGGTTTTGGCTTTGCCACGCGTTTTGGGCAAGATACGGGCCCGGCAGATGGAACCTGTTGCGATGTTGATGCCTGCTGCGGCCCCTCCTCCTCCGCTTCAGAACTGCTGCCGCCTGCACCCTGTTCCCCCAATGGCTGCCAATCGGGGTCAAGAACTGGGTCATCTATTACCTCTTCTTGTAGCTCGTGTGCAACTTCGTCTGTGTCACCATGTCGGTCGGTGGTATAGCGTTCGTGATGGGGCAACATAGTCTCATCAGGGTCTGATTCTTGATCAGCACCCTGCGAGGGCAATGTTGTGGTCTGAGTCAAAGGACCAGCATAGTAGTCTGGCTGTGGCTGTGCATCAGTGCACTCCATGTCAGATTCAACTTGTAATGGACATGGACTGTTAACTGCTTCACTTTCTAAGCCAGGGACGGTATGTGTAAAGAGCTCCATGGAGTAACCCGTTGTGTCGCCTGCTGCATTCTTCTCTGTTGTTGTTTTTGCTGAAGAGGACAAGGAAGCGACTTGTCCCTGACCGTGAACATCCACTAACGACGCGCTGCTTTGACATTTACCAGTTTCACGAGAGGAGGCAAAAGAGCTAGAGGCTGAGTCAGCAAGATAAGCCAAAACTTGCTCTTGCTGCTCCGGCTTTAAAAGCGGTTTTCCTACTCCCAGAAAAGGGAGCGTTCGAGGCCTTGTGTAGCCAGACGACGAACCTGGCTCCACAGCTCCAGACTTAGGTGCAATATTTTTTTTCCCACGACCAGCTGATGCTCCACCACTACCACTACCCTCATTACCAGCTGACAATGAACGCCCCCGGCCACGACCTCTTCCACCATACTTCCTCATTGTTTTAAAAACGTAAACAAACTAACGGTATTTGTTGCTGTCACACAAATTACACGGTGAGCTATAACTTCAGTATGATTTAGCTACCCCTTTACAGGTGAGTGAGACCACAACGAAAATCAGGCACAATGTTACACACTCTGTTGTTGGTGGCAACAAATGAGAGAGATGCCACACACGCAGGACTGTCACTGAAGCACAAATGTAAATATTAATCTCCCACTGATTTGATTTTTTTTTTTTTTTAAGGGAGACTTTAGGAAAAAAAAATAATAGAATAAAATGATTTTTTCAGGAAGAATTTAGAAACCAAATAAAATAAAATGATTTTTTCAGGGAGAATTTAGAAAACAAATAAAACAAAAAAAGGCTTTCTATGGCCCACTGAGTGAGAGATGATGCACACAGGAGTCAGGAGTGGCACACAAGCCCAGAGGCCAATATTTATCTCCCACTGATTGATGTAGTGATTTTTTCAGGTAGATTTTGGAACCCAAATCAAGCTAAAAAAAATAATAGGCTTTCTATGGCCCACAATTGGAGAGAGAGAGAGAGATGGCACACCCAGGAGTCAAGACTGGCACACAAGCAGAAAGGGCAATATTAATCTCCCACTGATTTGTTTTTGTTTTTTTTTTTCAGGGAGACTTTAGGAAAAAAAAATAGAATAAAATGATTTTTTCAGGAAGAATTTAGAAACCAAATAAAATAAAATGATTTTTTCAGGGAGAATTTAGAAAACAAATAAAACAAAAAAAGGCTTTCTATGGCCCACTGAGTGAGAGATGACGCACACAGGAGTCAGGAGTGGCACACAAGCCCAGAGGCCAATATTTATCTCCCACTGATTGATGTAGTGATTTTTTCAGGTAGATTTTGGAACCCAAATCAAGCTAAAAAAAATAATAGGCTTTCTATGGCCCACAATTGGAGAGAGAGAGAGAGAGATGGCACACCCTGGAGTCAAGACTGGCACACAAGCAGAAAGGGCAATATTAATCTCCCACTGATTTGTTTTTTTTTGTTTTTTTTTCAGGGAGATTTTAGGAAAAAAAAATAGAATAAAATGATTTTTTCAGGAAGAATTTAGAAACCAAATAAAATAAAATGATTTTTTCAGGGAGAATTTAGAAAACAAATAAAACAAAAAAAGGCTTTCTATGGCCCACTGAGTGAGAGATGACGCACACAGGAGTCAGGAGTGGCACACAAGCCCAGAGGCCAATATTTATCTCCCACTGATTGATGTAGTGATTTTTACAGGTAGATTTTGGAACCCAAATCAAGCTAAAAAAAATAATAGGCTTTCTATGGCCCACAATTGGAGAGAGAGAGAGAGATGGCACACCCCGGAGTCAAGACTGGCACACAAGCAGAAAGGGCAATATTAATCTCCCACTGATTTGTTTTTTTTTTTCAGGGAGACTTTAGGAAAAAAAAAATAGAATAAAATGATTTTTTCAGGAAGAATTTAGAAACCAAAGAAAATAAAATGATTTTTTCAGGGAGAATTTAGAAAACAAATAAAACAAAAAAAGGCTTTCTATGGCCCACTGAGTGAGAGATGACGCACACAGGAGTCAGGAGTGGCACACAAGCCCAGAGGCCAATATTTATCTCCCACATTTTTTTTTTTGTTCCAGGGAAAATTTATAAACCCAATAAAAAAAATAATAAATAGGCTTTCTATGGCCCACTATCTGAGAGACAGAGAGAGATGGCACGCTTAGGACTGGCACACAAGCCCAAAGGCCAATATTAATCTCCCTTTTTTTTTTAAGGGAGAATTTATAAAACCAAAAAAAATAAATAGGCTTTCTATGGCCCACTATTTGTGAGAGAGATGGCACGCTCAGGACTGGCACACAAGCCCAGAGGCCAATATTAATCTCCCACTTTTTTTTTTTTTCCAGGGAAAATTTATAAACCCAATAAAAAAAAAAAAAATAAATAGGCTTTCTATGGCCCACTATCTGAGAGAGAGAGATGGCACGCTTAGGACTGGCACACAAGCCCAAAGGCCAATATTAATCTCCCACTGATTGATTTATTGATTTTTTCAGGTAGAATTTAGAACCCAAATAAAGCAAAAAAAAAAAAAAAAGGGCTTTCTATGGCCCACTGAGTGAGTGATGATGCACACAGGAGTCAGGAGTGGCACACAAGCCCTGAGGCCAATATTTTTCTCCCACTGATTGATGTAGTGATTTTTTCAGGTAGATTTTATAACCCAAATCAAGCAAAAAAATAAATAGGCTTTCTATGGCCCACTGAGTGAGAGATGACACAGACAGGGATGGCACTCTAGCAGAAATGTCAATCTTAATCTCCCACAAAAAAAAAAAAAAACAGGGAGTGTCCTTCAATTACTATCTCCCTGCAGTAATCTCAGCCAGGTATGGCAGGCAGCAATAAGGAGTGGACTGATGCACAAATTAAATAAAAAGTGTGTACAAACCAAAAAGATAGCTGTGCAGAAAGGAAGGAACAAGAGGATTTGTGCTTTGAAAAAAGCAGTTGGTTTGCACAGCGGCGTACACACAGCAATGCAGCTATCAGGGAGCCTTCTAGGGCAGCCCAATGAGCTACAGCGCTGAGGGGGAAAAAAAAATGTAGCTTCCACTGTCCCTGCACACCGAAGGTGGTGTTGGGCAGTGGAAATCGCTACAGCACAAGCGGTTTGGTGGTTAATGGACCCTGCCTAACGCTATCCCTGCTTCTGACGAAGCGGCAGCAACCTCTCCCTAAGCTCAGATCAGCAGCAGTAACATGGCGGTCGGCGGGAACGCCCCTTTACAGCCCCTGTGACGCCGCAGACAGCAAGCCAATCACTGCAATGCCCTTCTCTAAGATGGTGGGGACCAGGACCTATGTCATCACGCTGCCCACACTCTGCGTTTACCTTCATTGGCTGAGAAATGGCGCTTTTCGCGTCATTGAAACGCGACTTTGGCGCGAAAGTCGCGTACCGCATGGCCGACCCCGCACAGGGGTCGGATCGGGTTTCATGAAACCCGACTTTGCCAAAAGTCGGCGACTTTTGAAAATGAACGACCCGTTTCGCTCAACCCTAGTTTACATTGATCCGATGTTTAAGGGAGATATATTTTTTGGCGTAGTAGCATAGGGATGAACATATCGCATTCACTCACATCACCGTAAGGCCATTCTAACCCCTCCAACTTAACAACGGACCAATGAATGGTGCTAGCCAGGCCATATTTCATCTCTACAGACACATAAATATGAGCTCAACAGAGCAGTATTTGGGTACGGCATTGAGCTAATAAAAATGAAAGTTTTAGTAATTGTCATTCTGGAAGACATACAGTAAGTTAGCTGTGACAGTTTTCCATTTTCACAATCGGAATGTTTCTCTTCATAAAGATAAAAGCCATTACTGCAACATCAGGTTTAGTAATTCTCTTTCATTATTCCTTTATATTTAATGTAATTGGATATTTCATATTGTTTTGTTCTCATTTTGTATTATCTTTGTATATTTTTCATAAACACTGTCTACCTTCAGCCTAGGCTTTAAGCTTCAGCCTAGAAGAAGATTCACATTAGGCAGGTTCTCAGCAAAGAGAATTGCCTTATTGCGGCTGCCGGTTACACATGAATCTGCCAATTTATGCACTATGTATGCCCAATTTTTCCTACTTTCTAGAGCAGTAATGCAATTCAGATTTCATACATTTCATGTTTTTGTAGGAGGGTGGTGCTGTTATGGACAGTAAGGAACACGCTGTCACTTTAAGAGACTGCCCCCCCTTGTCTGACGTGATGGAATGTTCTGCTTCTCCCCTGCCATAGACTGTGTGAATGAACTGGACTGTGCAGAGTGTAGGGGTGGAGCCTGGACAACGTGTGTGAGCTGAAGTTGCTGGAGAGAGAACTGTGTGTGCAAATAGCTGCAAGAGAGGACCCACAGCCTGTGACAGAGTAGACTTGTGAGATTTGACAGACTTTTCCGGGTGCAGCAAGGGTGGCTGTCCTGTGTTAGTTGGAGAAGCCATGAAGATACTGAGAAAGGGATTTACAGTTTCCAGGAGCACCTCCAGGACCCAGAAGCAAGGAGAAGACCACGTTTCTCGGAGCTGGCAGAAAGCCGTGTGCACCACCGTACTAGACTGTAGGGGGCCCCCTGGGACTGCATCTGAGTCCCCACCATCACCGTAAGTTTGTTCCTGTTTTGTGCACATGTCAGGGCCTAGTGCAGGCTTCAATAGTCAGATCACAGCAGCCGTGTAGCCTGCTTAGTAAAGGCCAGGGAGGTTATATGTAAAGTAGCATTAGGGTATGTTCACATGTTCCTGATTTCCATCCTTTTTTTTTCAGGCCTGAAACCGCAGCTCTTTGCAGAAAACGCAGGTCCTTTTTTTGGTGCTTTTTTGGTGCTTTTTTGGTGCGTTTTTTGATGCGTTTTTTGATGCGTTTTTTGATGCAGTTTTCTCTGCAGAGTCTGTGTGTTTTCTAGGAAGTTTTTTAGGGTTAAAATGGCTGAAAATACCCTAACCCTACCCCTACCCCTAACCCTACCCCTAACCCTACCCCTATCCCTAACCCTACCCCTAACCCTATTCTAACCTTAGTGGAAAAAAAAAAAAAATTCTTAATTTTTTTATTGTCCCTACCTATGGGGGTGACAAAGGGGGGGGGGGTGTCATTTACTATTTTTTTTTATTTTGATCACTGAGATAGGTTATATCTCAGTGATCAAAATGCACTTTGGAACGAATCTGCCGGCCGGCAGATTCGGCGGGCGCACTGCGCATGCGCCCGCCATTTTGCAAGATGGCGGCGCCCAGGGAGAAGACGGCCGGACGGACACCGGGAGGCCGGGTAAGTATAAAGGGGGGAGATTAGGGCACGGGGGGGGGCATCGGAGCACGGGGGGGCATCGGAGCACGGGGGGAGGGCATCGGAGCATGGGGGGGTGGGATCGGGGCAGCTACACTCCGCCCACGCACTTCCGCCCGCTTCCCCGCACTTCCTGCTGCAGCGGTTCGGCACCACAAACCGCAATAAAACCCGCAGATATATTTTTGATCTGCGGGTTTTACTGCGGGTTTGACCTCACAATGGAGGTCTATGGGTGCAGAACCGCTGCGGCTCCGAAAAAAGAAGTGACATGGTACTTCTTTTTTACCGCGGCTATTCAGCGCGGCTTTTTTTCCTGATTCCTGCATCATGTGCACAGTGGTTCCTGTTTTCCATAGGGTACATTGTACTGTACCCTGCATTGAAAACAGCTGCGGAACCGCAGCGGCAAAAACGATGCGGTTCCGCAGAAAAAAACGCACTGTGTGAACATGGCCTTATTCTTTTTTTATTGTTTGCACTTATTTGTGTAACATATATTGAGTCTGTAACAGTTGTAGCACCGTGCTATCTTACGGACAAGCTAAAGAGTATAACTCTTGTAAATTATCTTTTGCCATTGCATACCCCTGTTTGCAACTTCCTCATCCACTTCATTCGTTGCCTTCCAATAAATCTGTCCTTTGTTGTTTGCACCACATCTTGTGTATGGTAGTCTTCCTGCACCGTGGTCGTCCCCCAGCCATCGCTTCTAGTGGCGCTGTGAGCAGGGTACTGTCACCAAGATGGAGGCAGCAGACAGCAACGGCGGGAATGCTAATGTTAATGGAGATGCTGTGGGCATTGGTGGAACCCCTGCAAAGACACTCCCTATGGGCACCATATTTAGTGTACTACCAAAGTTTGACAGCAATATTATGCCACTTTCCGACTGGGTGTCCCAGCTGCAAAGCACCCTGAAGATTTATAACATCAGCCCAGACCTTGAAGCGGACATTGCTTTATCTGCCCTAAAGGGAGAAGGCTGTAGAAACGTCTGCTAACAACCAGAACTCACCCGCAGTACCCTGAAGGAGCTACTGAAGTTCCTGGAAGAGATCTACTGCGAGTATGCTAGTGCTGGACACCTTCGCGCCAAATTTTTCTCTAGGCTGCAGCGGGAAGAAGAAGGCATTTCTCAGTATGCAACAGCACTGCAAGAAGTGTTAGTGGAGGTGCAGAGAAAGGAGGCGGATGGATTTGGCGGCATGGGCTCTAAAGACAGGATACTCCGGGAGCAATTCATTCTGGGACTGCACAGCACATCCTTGAGGCGAGCACTGTCAGAATGGTGTTATGAATAGGTAATTCAGAACCACAATGGACCTTGAAGTTCAGAGCACACAAAGTGTCCAGACAATAACCAAAAAACATAGGACGAGCTCTGAGACGTGGAAACTCTGCTGACCGCAATTCCTAATCCTAACACACCACACTAGAGGTAGCCGTGGATTGCGCCTAACACTCCCTATGCAACTCGGCACAGCCTGAGAAACTAACTAGCCCTGAAGATAGAAAAATAAGCCTACCTAGCCTCAGAGAAATTCCCCAAAGGAAAAGGCAGCCCCCCACATATAATGACTGTGAGTTAAGATGAAAATACAAACACAGAGATGAAATAGATTTAGCAAAGTGAGGCCCGACTTACTGAATAGACCGAGGATAGGAAAGATAGCTTTGCGGTCAACACAAAAACCTACAAACAACCACGCAGAGGGGCAAAAAGACCCTCCGCACCGACTAACGGTACGGAGGTGCTCCCTCTGCGTCTCAGAGCTTCCAGCAAGCAAGAAAAACCAAAATAGCAAGCTGGACAGAAAATATAGCAAACAAAAGTAACACAAGCAGAACTTAGCTTATGCTGGGAGACAGGCCACAAGAACGATCCAGGAGGAAGCAAGACCAATACTAGAACATTGACTGGAGGCCAGGATCAAAGCACTAGGTGGAGTTAAATAGAGCAGCACCTAACAACCTAACCTCATCACCTGAGGAAGGAAACTCAGAAGCCGCAGTACCACTCACATCCACCAACGGAAGCCCATAGACAGAATCAGCCGAAGTACCACTTGTGACCACAGGAGGGAGCTCGACCACAGAATTCACAACAGTACCCCCCCCTTGAGGAGGGGTCACCGAACCCTCACCAGAGCCCCCAGGCCGACCAGGATGAGCCATATGAAAGACACGAACAAGATCGGCAGCATGGACATCAGAGGCAAAGACCCAGGAATTATCTTCCTGACCATAACCCTTCCACTTAACCAGATACTGGAGTTTCCATCTCGAAACACGAGAATCCAAAATCTTCTCCACTATATACTCCAACTCCCCCTCCACCAAAACCGGGGCAGGAGGATCAACAGATGGAGCCATAGGTGCCACGTATCTCCGCAACAATGACCTATGGAATACGTTATGGATGGAAAAAGAATCTGGAAGGGTCAAGCGAAAAGACACAGGATTAAGAACCTCAGAAATCCTATACGGACCAATGAAACGAGGCTTAAACTTAGGAGAGGAAACCTTCATAGGAATATAACGAGATGACAACCAAACCAAATCCCCAACACGAAGTCGGGGACCCACACAGCGTCTGCGATTAGCGAAACGTTGAGCCTTCTCCTGGGACAAGGTCAAATTGTCCACTACATGAGTCCAAATCTGCTGCAACCTGTCCACCACAGTATCCACACCAGGACAGTCCGAAGACTCAACCTGCCCTGAAGAGAAACGAGGATGGAACCCAGAATTGCAGAAAAACGGCGAAACCAAGGTAGCCGAGCTGGCCCGATTATTAAGGGCGAACTCAGCCAACGGCAAAAAGGACACCCAATCATCCTGATCAGCAGAAACAAAACATCTCAGATATGTTTCCAAGGTCTGATTGGTTCGTTCAGTCTGGCCATTTGTCTGAGGATGGAAAGCCGAGGAAAAAGACAAATCAATGCCCATCCTAGCACAAAAGGCTCGCCAAAACCTTGAAACAAACTGGGAACCTCTGTCAGAAACGATGTTCTTTGGAATGCCATGTAAACGAACCACATGCTGGAAGAACAATGGCACCAAATCAGAGGAGGAAGGTAATTTAGACAAGGGTACCAAATGGATCATCTTAGAGAAGCGATCACAAACTACCCAAATGACCGACATTTTTTGAGAGACGGGGAGATCCGAAATAAAATCCATAGAGATATGTGTCCAAGGCCTCTTCGGGACCGGCAAGGGCAAAAGCAACCCACTGGCACGAGAACAGCAGGGCTTAGCCCGAGCACAAATCCCACAGGACTGCACAAAAGAACGCACATCCCGTGACAGAGACGGCCACCAAAAGGATCTAGCCACCAAATCTCTGGTACCAAAGATTCCAGGATGACCAGCCAACACCGAACAATGAACCTCAGAGATAACTTTATTCGTCCACCTATCAGGGACAAACAGTTTCTCCACTGGGCAACGATCAGGTTTATTAGCCTGAAATTTTTGCAGCACCAATCAAATCAGGGGAGATGGCAGACACAATTACTCCCTCTTTGAGAATACCCGCCGGCTCAGGCAAACCCGGAGAGTCGGGCACAAAACTCCTAGACAGGGCATCCGCCTTCACATTTTTAGAGCCCGGAAGGTACGAAACCACAAAGTCAAAACGGGAGAAAAACAGCGACCAACGAGCCTGTCTAGGATTCAACCGTTTGGCAGACTCGAGATAAGTCAAGTTCTTGTGATCAGTCAAGACCACCACGCGATGCTTAGCTCCTTCAAGCCAATGACGCCACTCCTCGAATGCCCACTTCATGGCCAGCAACTCTCGATTGCCAACATCATAATTTCGCTCAGCAGGCGAAAACTTCCTGGAAAAGAAGGCGCATGGTTTCATCACCGAGCAATCAGAACCTCTTTGCGACAAAACAGCCCCCGCTCCAATTTCAGAAGCATCAACCTCGACCTGGAACAGAAGCGAAACATCTGGTTGACACAACACAGGGGCAGAAGAAAAACGACGCTTTAACTCTTGAAAAGCTTCCACAGCAGCAGAAGACCAATTGACCACATCAGCACCCTTCTTGGTCAAATCGATCAATGGTTTAGCAATACTAGAAAAATTACAGATGAAGCGACGATAAAAATTAGCAAAGCCAAGGAACTTTTGCAGACTCTTCAGAAATGTCGGCTGAGTCCAATCATAAATGGCCTGGACCTTAACAGGGTCCATCTCGATAGTAGAAGGGGAAAAAATGAACCCCAAAAATGAAACCTTCTGAACACCAAAGAGACACTTTGATCCTTTCACAAACAAAGAATTAGCACGCAGGACCTGGAACACCATTCTGACCTGCTTCACATGAGACTCCCAATCATCCGAGAAGACCAAAATATCATCCAAGTATACAATCAGGAATTTATCCAGGTACTCTCGGAAGATGTCATGCATAAAGGACTGAAATACTGATGGAGCATTGGCAAGTCCAAATGGCATAACTAGGTACTCAAAATGGCCCTCGGGCGTATTAAATGCAGTTTTCCATTCATCGCCCCGTTTAATACGCACAAGATTATATGCACCACGAAGATCTATCTTGGTGAATCAACTAGCCCCCTTAATCCGAGCAAACAATCAGCGGCGGCAAGGGGTACTGAAATTTGACCGTGATTTTATTTAGAAGGCGGTAATCAATACAAGGTCTCAGCGAACCATCCTTCTTGGCCACAAAAAAGAACCCTGCTCCCAATGGCGATGACGACGGGCGAATATGACCCTTCTCCAAGGATTCTTTTACGTAACTCCGCATAGCGGCGTGCTCAGGTACAGATAAATTAAACAGTCGACCCTTAGGAAACTTACTACCAGGAATCAACTCGATAGCACAATCACAATCCCTATGTGGAGGTAGGGCATTGGACTTGGGCTCATCGAATACATCCCGGTAATCAGACAAGAACTCTGGGACCTCAGAAGGGGTGGATGATGAGATAGACAGAAATGGAACATCACCATGTACCCCCTGACAACCCCAGCTGGACACAGACATTGATTTCCAATCTAATACTGGGTTATGGACTTGTAGCCATGGCAACCCCAACACGACCACATCATGCAGATTATGCAACACCAGAAAGCGAATATCCTCCCGGTGCGCAGGAGCCATGCACATGGTCAGCTGGGTCCAATACTGAGGCTTATTCTTGGCCAAAGGCGTAGCATCAATTCCTCTCAATGGAATAAGACACTGCAAGGGCTCCAAGACAAACCCATAGCGCCTAGCAAACTCCAAGTCCATCAAATTCAGGGCAGCGCATGAATCCACAAATGCCATGACAGAATAGGAAGACAAAGAGCAGATCAAAGTAACGGACAAAAGAAATTTCGACTGTACCGTACCAATGGTGGCAGACTTAGCGAACCGCTTAGTGCGCTTAGGACAATCGGAGATAGCATGAGTGGAATCACCACAGTAGAAACACAGCCCATTCTGACGTCTGTGTTCCTGCCTTTCAGCTCTGGTCAAAGTCCTATCGCACTGCATAGGCTCAGGTTTATGCTCAGATAATACCGCCAAATGGTGCACAGATTTACGCTCACGCAAGCGTCGACCGATCTGAATGGCCAAAGACATAGACTCATTAAGACCAGCAGGCATAGGAAATCCCACCATGACATCCTTAAGGGCTTCAGAGAGACCCTTTCTGAAAATAGCTGCCAACACACATTCATTCCATTGAGTGAGCACGGACCACTTTCTAAACTTCTGACAATAAATCTCTATCTCATCCTGACCCTGACACAGAGCCAGCAAATTTTTCTCTGCCTGATCCACTGAATTAGGTTCATCGTACAGTAATCCGAGCGCCAGAAAAAACGCATCAATATTACATAATGCAGGATCTCCTGGCGCAAGGGAAAATGCCCAGTCTTGAGGGTCGCCACGTAATAAAGAAATAATGATCTTAACTTGTTGAACTGGGTCACCAGAGGAGCGAGGTTTCAACGCCAGAAACAGTTTGCAATTATTTTTGAAACTCAGAAATTTAGCTCTATCTCCAGAAAACAAATCAAAAATAGGAATTCTTGGTTCTAACATAGAATTCTGAGCCACAAAGTCTTGTATATTTTGTACTCTTGCAGTGAGATGATCCACACATGAAGACAGACCTTTAATGTCCATCACTACACCTGTGTCCTGAACCACCCAAATGTCTAGGGGAAAAAAAGGCAAAACACAGTGCAAAGAAAAAAATGGTCTCAGAACTTCTTTTTTCCCTCTATTGAGAAGCATAGTACTTTGGGCCTCCAGTACTGTTATGAATAGGTAATTCAGAACCACAATGGACCTTGAAGTTCAGAGCACACAAAGTGTCCTGACAATAACCAAAAAACATAGGACGAGCTCTGAGACGTGGAAACTCTGCTGACCGCAATTCCTAATCCTAACACACCACACTAGAGGTAGCCGTGGATTGCGCCTAACGCTCCCTATGCAACTCGGCACAGCCTGAGAAACTAACTAGCCCTGAAGATAGAAAAATAAGCCTACCTAGCCTCAGAGAAATTCCCCAAAGGAAAAGGCAGCCCCCCACATATAATGACTGTGAGTTAAGATGAAAATACAAACACAGAGATGAAATAGATTTAGCAAAGTGAGGCCCGACTTACTGAATAGACCGAGGATAGGAAAGATAGCTTTGCGGTCAACACAAAAACCTACAAACAACCACGCAGAGGGGCAAAAAGACCCTCCGCACCGACTAACGGTACGGAGGTGCTCCCTCTACGTCTCAGAGCTTCCAGCAAGCAAGAAAAACCAAAATAGCAAGCTGGGCAGAAAATATAGCAAACAAAAGTAACACAAGCAGAACTTAGCTTATGCTGGGAGACAGGCCACAAGAACGATCCAGGAGGAAGCAAGACCAATACTAGAACATTGACTGGAGGCCAGGATCAAAGCACTAGGTGGAGTTAAATAGAGCAGCACCTAACGACCTAACCTCATCACCTGAGGAAGGAAACTCAGAAGCCGCAGTACCACTCACATCCACCAATGGAAGCCCATAGACAGAATCAGCCGAAGTACCACTTGTGACCACAGGAGGGAGCTCGACCACAGAATTCACAACAGAACGGGTCCGGGCAGATCCGGCTCTTACGTTTCGTCAAATCATCGTGGAAACAGTGGCCAGAAGTAAAGAAGAGAGCTACACGTCTGCGGTGATGCATGTCCAGGGCGCCAATACCAGAGGGACCCAAACCATCAGGAGGTGCTGGTCCAGGTGGTGCAAGACTTACAGCCGTCCATTGTCAACGTGCAAGAGAAACTGACCGAGATGGAGCGAAGAGTGGGGGAACTTCAACAGTCTGACCCACCGTACTCATGCAACCATTCTTCGGCCCAACCAATAAGGGATCAGTGGGAGCAAGCCCCCTCCCATCAGCCATCGGTGGCCCGAGGACAGGCTTGAGGTGCCCCCTGGTGAGGAGGAGACATCCAATGCTGGGAATGTGGAGGACAGGGGCACCTTTCTAGAGACTGTCGGAACTGTACACAAGTGATGACAATACCAGAAACGTATTTCAGGCAGCATTTCCAGGCCGTAACAAAAATGTAAAGGTGAAGATAGAATGGCACCAAATGTTTCATCCACGAATATGGTATAACGTGGGGTATGCCTAGACTGTCAAACAAACAGCGCTGGGAAATGGAGACTCAATTTAGAACCACTGTGGCATGCGGTAATCAAAGGCATTAGGGTGGTGCTCAACAAAAAAGCAATGAAGGTCCAAGGAATGAAGAAAAAATAAAGTGGCACTCACCCAATATTGCTGTATGAAAAATGTCCTTTATTCAGAGTATACACTCACAGACATCAGGTGGAGAGGCGGCTTCGTAGGAAGGGAGGTGCAAGAGGAGGCAAGAGGACTCTTGCAAGAGTCCTCTTGCCTCCTCTTGCACCTCCCTTCCTACCAAGCCGCCTCTCCACCTGATGTCTGTGAGTGTATACTCTGAATAAAGGACATTTTTCATACAGCAATATTGGGTGAGTGCCACTTTATTTTTTCTTCATTCCTTGGATTTCCAGGCCGTGGCCAAGCCAGAAAAAGAGACATTGATCCGGTTGTTTGCTGCCAACCAACAAATAATCCCGGTCACAGGGGTCGTGTGGATGAATATTCAAATTTGTGGGCAAGAAGTGGGGAGAAAAGGGATCCTGCTAGTCCCTGAGCCTATCAAAGAATATGTGCCTGTAGTACTGGTAATGAATATTCTACGTGAACTCGATCAAATTATGCTTACCAAACTGGGACCTGGATATTGGAAGAAGGCTACTACACATAAGCCTACTCAAGAAGCTCTTCAAAGACTGATCCGCGTCTGTGGGATGCAGAAGAGTGAGCCATCTTATCAGATGGTAGAGGTCATCAGGGCTCCTGGTAAAGAACCTGTAATCCTGCCTCCCGAGTGAGAAACTACAGTATACCTTTCAGTGGGGACTCATCGCAACCTTGACGGGTTGGAAGTGAATGTTCAGCCTGTGGTAGGCGGAGGAGTGGACCAAGAAGTCATGATAGCTCGTACGATAGCTGTGGTCCAGCGAGGACACGTCCCCATAAGAGCTTTGAATGTGTGCCCTGGTGTACCTACATAAAGGTGAAGTGGTGAGCCAGAAGGAGATGTCTTTATCGCCGAAACAAGGTGCGGGGTGGACCCTAGCAGTTGCTGCGGGGGCCGAAGAGACACCATTCCCGGCGGGGAGCGGACGGGTCATCCTTGATCAAATGGAAGTGGATGTAAAGGCTCTGGGCCCTGAGCGTGTCCAAGCAAAAGAAGCTATGCTGTGGGAAAGTCAGGCCGTATTCGCCCGTCACACCGAAGATTTTGGCTGTACTGAAGCCATCACGCATGAGATACTGACCGGGGAAGCTCGTCCAATTCAAGAATGACACCAGCAGATCCCACCCAAGATGTATCAAGCGTAGTGTTGAGCAATCCGATACTGCGAATATTGGGTATCGGCCGATATTCGCTGTATCGGAATTCCAATACCGAGTTCCGATACTTTTGTGATATCGGATACCGGAATCGGAAGTTCCCATAGTGCAATGATGCACTATAATGGAGTGTGGGCGGAGTGCGGGCGGAGACTGCATGTCTGTGTGTGCAGGCGGGGTCTGTGCATGACCGTGGGGGGGTCTGTACGTGCCTGCCGGGGCTCTGTACGGGCTGCCGGGGGTCTGTGCAGGCCTGCCGGGGCTCTGTGTGGGTTGCCGGGGCTCTGTGTGGGCTTGCCGGGGCTCTGTGCGGGTCTGCCGGGGCTCTGTGCGGGCCTGCCAGGGCTCTGTGCATACCCCCTATCTACAACTGTTTGGAAGAGCTGGACAAGAGATCATTGACCTGAATTTGGAACAGCCAGAGGAGCTGATGGAGTGAACTGTCACCTCACGGGTGAAAGGGCATCGGCAACAATTACAAACGATACGGCGGTTAGCAGGTCAGCAGCTGCAAGAAAAAGAACATACGGGCTGCAAACCGACTCAAGAGTTACCGCTCCAACCTGGAGACAGAGTATAAAGGTACCGTCACACTAAGCGACGCTGCAGCGATACCGACAACGATCCGGATCGCTGCAGCGTCGCTGTTTGGTCGCTGGAGAGCTGTCACACAGACCGCTCTCCAGCGACCAACGATGCCGGTAACCAGGGTAAACATCGGGTAACTAAGCGCAGGGCCGCGCTTAGTAACCCGATGTTTACCCTGGTTACCATCCTAAAAGTAAAAAAAACAAACAGTACATACTTACCTACAGCCGTCTGTCCTCCAGCGCTGTGCTCTGCTCTCCTCCTGTACTGTCTGTGTGAGCACAGCGGCCGGAAAGCAGAGCGGTGACGTCACCGCTCTGCTTTCCGGCTGACCGACGCTCACAGCCAGTACAGGAGGAGTGCAGAGCACAGCGCTGGAGGACAGACGGCTGTAGGTAAGTATGTACTGTTTGTTTTATTTACTTTTAGGATGGTAACCAGGGTAAACATCGGGTTACTAAGTGCGGCCCTGCGCTTAGTTACCCGATGTTTACCCTGGTTACCAGTGAAGACATCGCTGAATCGGTGTCACACACGCCGATTCAGCGATGTCTGCGGGGAGTCCAGCGACCAAATAAAGTTCTGGACTTTCTTCCCCGACCAGCGACAGCACAGCAGGGGCCTGATCGCTGCTGCCTGTCACACTGGACGATATCGCTAGCGAGGACGCTGCAACGTCACGGATTGCTAGCGATATCGTCTAGTGTGACGGTACCATTAGTCAGAGAGATATGCCCCAAGGGAAAACTAAGTGAGACAAGGGAAGTACAGCCTTACAGAATAATTGTGCGAGTGTATGCTAACGGCCCTGTCTACAAGGTGCATATTGAGAGTGGGGCATCTGCCCCTAGAGTGCTTCACAGAAATATGCTGCGGCCCTTCTGGTCTGAAGTCTGTTCTACACCATTGTCATCTGAATGCGCTACTCCACTTCCTGAATCTGTCATGCCTGATGGTGAAATCGATGACAAGTGGTGGACCGTCCCTGACACAGTAGGGGGTCCTCAGCCGCACAGAGACGGTAATCCCATGGATGTACCAGTACCACCATGCGAGGACGAGACCAGACAAGAGCCTACGATGACTCCTGCAGGAAGTGTTCCTCTGGAAGATAGTCAAGCCTTTGCCTGACAGCCAAGAGCTTCGGAGATCCCAGAGGTCTAATGCAGTGGTTCCACCAGTTCGATATGTAGAACAGTGTGCTCTGTCTGTTTTTACAACTTTGTTGCCTCATCTATTGGTGCTGTTTCAGCATTGCACGTTCCTTCATTACACTTTGACCCTGATGCTGTGATGGCCGAGGATGACCATCATTAAGAAGGGAGGCATGTAGGAGGGTGGTGCTGTTATGGACAGTAAGGAACACGCTGTCACTTTAAGAGACTGCCCCCCCTTGTCTGACGTGATGGAATTTTCTGCTTCTCCCCTGCCATAGACTGTATGAATGAACTGGACTGTGCAGAGTGTAAGGATGGAGCCTGGACAACGTGTGTGAGCTGTTATGATCAGGTGGCCTGAAATTTCTGAAGAACCCGTCGTAAATCAGGAGAAATGGCAGAAAGGACCACCCCTTCCTTCAAAATACCAACTAGTTCCAAAACCTCAGGAGAATCAGGCAAAAAACTCCTAGAGAGGGCATCTGCCTTAACATTCTTAGAACCAGGAAGGTACGAGACCACAAAATCAAAACGAGAAAAAAACAAGGACCATCGAGCCTGTCTAGGATTCAACCGTTTGGCAGACTCGAGGTAAATCAAATTCTTACGGTCGGTCAAGACCACAATACGGTGCTTAGCTCCCTCAAGCCAATGTCACCACTCCTCAAACGCCCACTTCATAGCCAACAACTCCCGATTTCCGGCATCATAATTGCGTTCTGCAGGCGAAAATTTACGGGAAGAGAAGGCACACGGTTTCATCAAGGAACCAACAGGATCCCTCTGAGACAAAATGGCCCCTGCCCCAATCTCAGAAGCGTCAACCTCAACCTGAAACGGAAGAGAAACATCCGGCTGGCGCAACACTGGAGCAGAAGAAAAACGATGTTTAAGTTCTTGAAAGGCAGAGACAGCCGCAGAGGGCCAATTCGCCACATCAGCGCCCTTCTTAGTCAAATCAGTCAAGGGTTTAACCACGCTGGAAAAATTAGCAATGAAACGCCGATAAAAATTAGCGAAACCCAAAAATTTCTGAAGGCTCTTCATGGATGTGGGCTGAATCCAATCATGAATGGCCTGAATCTTAACCGGATCCATCTCAATAGATGAGGGAGAAAAAATAAAGCCCAAAAAGGAAACCTTCTGCACCCCAAAAAGACACTTAGACCCTTTCACAAACAAGGCATTGTCACGAAGGATCTGAAATACCATCCTGACCTGCTGCACATGAGACTCCCAATCATCGGAAAAAATCTAAATATCGTCCAAATAAATGATCAAGAATTTATCAAGATAACTCCGGAAGATATCATGCACGAAGGACTGAAAAACAGATGGAGCATTAGAGAGTCCGAATGGCATCACAAGGTATTCAAAATGGCCTTCGGGCGTGTTAAACGCAGTTTTCCATTCATCACCCTGCTTTATACGAACAAGATTATAAGCCCCCCGAAGGTCAATCTTAGTAAACCAACTAGCTCCCTTAATCCTAGCAAACAAATCAGAAAGCAAAGGCAAGGGGTATTGAAACTTGACCGTGATCTTATTTAAGAGGCGATAAGCAATACAGGGTCTCAAAGAACCATCTTTTTTAGCAACAAAAAAGAACCCTGCTCCCAACGGTGAAGAAGATGGACGAATATGCCCCTTCTCCAAAGACTCCTTAATGTAACTCCGCATGGCGGTATGTTCAGGTACAGAAAGGTTGAAAAGTCGACCCTTAGGAAACTTACAGCCTGGAATCAAATCAATAGCACAATCGCAGTCACTGTGCGGTGGAAGGAAACTGGACTTAGGCTCATCGAATACATCCTGAAAATCAGACAAAAACTCCGGAATTTCAGAAGAGGGAGAAGGGGCGATTGACATCAGAGGAACATCATTATGAACCCACTGACAACCCCAACTAGTTACAGACATGGACTTCCAATCCAAAACAGGATTATGGACCTGCAACCACGGGAAACCCAGCACGACAGCATCATGCAAATTATGCAATACCAGAAATATACAATCTTCCTGGTGGGCTGGCACCATGCGCATGGTCACCTGTATCCAAAACTGAGGCTTATCTTTAGCCAAGGGTGTAGCATCAATTCCCCTTAAAGGAATAGGATTCTGCAAAGGCTGCAAGGGAAAACCACAACGCCTAGCAAAGTCAAAGTCCATCAAATTCAAGGCGGCGCCTGAATCCACAAACGCCATGACAGAAAATGACGACAATGAGGCGATCAAGGACACAGATAACAGAAATTTAGGTTGTACAGTACTGATAGTAAATGAACTGGCGATCTTTTTTGTCCGCTTAGGGCAGACAGAAATGACATGAGAAGCGTCGCCACAATAAAAACACAACCTGTTGAGACGTCTGAAACTTTGTCGTTCCGTTTTAGACAGAATCCTATCACACTGCATAGGCTCAGGAATTTGCTCTGAGGATAACGCCATAGCACGCACAGTTCTGCGTTCCCGCAAGTGCCGGTCAATCTGAATGGCCAAAGACATAGAATCACTCAGATTGGAGGGTGTGGGAAACCCACCATAACATCCTTAACGGATTCAGAAAGACCCTTTCTGAAAATTGCCGCCAAAGCATCATCATTCCATTTAGTTAGCACAGACCACTTTCTGAATTTCTGACAATACAATTCAGCCGCCTCTTGCCCCTGAGATAGGGCCAACAAGGTTTTCTCAGCTTGATCCACAGAATTAGGCTCATTATACAATAACCCCAATGCTTGAAAGAAAGAATCAACATTAAGCAAAGCAGGATTGCCAGATTCCAGGGAAAATGCCCAATCCTGTGGGTCACCACGCAGCAGGGATATGATGATTTTAACCTGCTGACTGGGATCACCAGAGGACTGGGGTCTCAATGCAAAAAACAGTTTACAGTTATTTTTGAAACTCAAAAATTTGGATCTGTCACCAAAAAATAAATCAGGAGTGGGAATCTTAGGTTCTAATGCAGGAGTCTGAACAATATAATCCGAAATACCCTGTACCCTAGCAGCAAGCTGATCCACACGAGAAGCTAACTCCTGAACATTCATGTTAGCACTAGGTTCCTCAGCCACCCAGAGATTAAGAGGGAGGAGAAGACAGATCAAACTGAAGAAAAAAAAATGGCTCAAGACCTTTCCTCCCTTCTTCTGAGATGCATTTAGCTCATTGATGGCCAGTTGTACTGTTATGATCAGGTGGCCTTGGAGCAGCATGAAATGACCTTTGCTGGAGCAGTGGTAACTATACTGACCGCAAACCCTGATCCTATCACCGCAACTAGAAGTAGCCGTGGGGTGTGCCTAACCAGACCTAGACACCTCGACACAGCCGGAGAACTAAATATCCCTAAAGATGGAAATAGGAAAACTCTCTTGCCTCAGAGTAGACCCCCAAAGGATATACAGCCCCCCACAAATAATGACTGTGAGTAGGAGAGGAAAAGACACACGCAGACTGAAAACAGGGATAAGCAAAGGAGGCCACTTCTACCTAGAAAGGAAAGGAAAGTACAGGATACTATGCGGTCAGCATAAAACACTACAAAATATCCACAGCAGAAAAATACAAAAACTCCACCACCTAACTAAAGATGTGGAGAGTATATCTGCGACTCCAGCGAATCCAACTAGACTGAGAAAAACATCAGGCACAGTCTAGCAGGAACAAAATAGAAACAAGATACAGTGCCTACAAGTAGTATTCAACCCCCTGCAGATTTAGCAGGTTTAATAAGATGCAAATAAGTTAGAGCCTTCAAACTTCAAACAAGAGCAGGATTTATTAACAGATGCATAAATCTTACAAACCAAAAAGTTTTGTTGCTCAGTTAAATTTTTATAAATTTTAAACATAAAAGTGTGGGTCAATTATTATTCAACCCCTAGGTTTAATATTTTGTGGAATAACCTTTGTTTGCAATTACAGCTAATAATCGTCTTTTATAAGACCTGATCAGGCCGGCACAGGTCTCTGCAGTTATCTTGGCCCACTCCTCCATGCAGATCTTCTCCAAGTTATCTAGGTTCTTTGGGTGTCTCATGTGGACTTTAATCTTGAGCTCCTTCCACAAGTTTTCAATTGGGTTAAGGTCAGGAGACTGACTAGGCCACTGCAACACCTTGATTTTTTGCCTCTTGAACCAGGCTTTGGTTTTCTTGGCTGTGTGCTTTGGGTCGTTGTCTTGTTGGAAGATGAAATGACGACCCATCTTAAGATCCTTGATGGAGGAGCGGAGGTTCTTGGCCAAAATCTCCAGGTAGGCCGTGCTATCCATCTACCCATGGATGCGGACCAGATGGCCAGGCCCCTTGGCTGAGAAACAGCCCCACAGCATGATGCTGCCACCACCATGCTTGACTGTAGGGATGGTATTCTTGGGGTCTTATGCAGTGCTACCCAGTCTCCAAACATCACGTGTATGGTTGGCACCAAAGATCTCGATCTTGGTCTCATCAGACCAGAGAACCTTGAACCAGTCAGTCTCAGAGTCCTCCAAGTGATCATGAGCAAACTGTAGACGAACCTTGACATGAGGCTTTGAAAGTAAAGGTACCTTACGGGCTCGTCTGGAACGGAGACCATTGCGGTGGAGTACGTTACTTATGGTATTGACTGAAACCAATGTCCCCACTGCCATGAGATCTTCCTGAAGCTCCCCACTGCCATGAGATCTTCCTGGAGCTCCAGGCCGTGGAAGGCTAACAGTAGTTCCATAAGCCTTCCACTTCCGGATGATGCTCCCAACAGTGGAGACAGGTAGGCCCAACTCCTTGGAAAGGGTTTTGTACCCCTTGCCAGCCTTGTGACCCTCCACGATCTTGTCTCTGATGGCCTTGGAATGCTCCTTTGTCTATCCCATGTTGACCAGGTATGAGTGCTGTTCACAAGTTTGGGGAGGGTCTTAAATAGTCAGAAAAGGCTGGAAAAAGAGATAATTAATCCAAACATGTGAAGCTCATTGTTCTTTGTGCCTGAACTACTTCTTAATACTTTAGGGGAACCAAACAGAATTCTGGTGGGTTGAGGGGTTGAATAATAAATGACTCTCTGAAAAGACTTTTCACAATTTAAAAAAAAAAATAAACAAACAAATAACATTCTTTTTTTGCTGCAGTGCATTTCACACTTCCAGGCTGATCTACAGTCCAAATGTCACAATGCCAAGTTAATTCCAAATGTGTAAACCTGCTAAATCTGCAGGGGGTTGAATACTACTTGTAGGCACTGTAGCACAGAAAATAAACACACATCAGTGTGTCTAAAACAAAAAAGAAGCAAACAGTTAACTTAGCTGAATTGGCAGCAAGCAGGAGAGGCCAGGCAGGACCAACACTTCCAAAGGAACAATGGACAACTAGCAGGGACTAAAGAGTCCTGCAAAGCTATATACCCCAGTCAGCTTTGCAATTAGCAGATACACCTGCCCAATCCTGCAGTCCAGGCACAACTGCATTACCCTCTACAACCACCGGAGGGAGCCCAAAAGCAGAATTCACAACATTGAGCTGAAGCTGCTGGAGAGAGAACTGTGTGTGCAAATAGCTGCAAGAGAGGACCCACAGCCTGTGACAGAGTGGACTTGTGAGATTTGACAGACTTTTCCGGGTGCAGCAAGGGTGGCTGTCCTGTGTTAGTTGGAGAAGCCATGAAAATACCGAGAAAGGGATTTACAGTTTCCAGGAGCACCTCCAGGACCCAGAAGCAAGGAGAAGACCACGTTTCACAGAGCTGGCAGAAAGCCGTGTGCAGCACCGTACTAGACTGTTGGGGGCCCCCGGGACTAGATCTGAGTCCCCACCAGCACCGTGAGTTTGTTCCTGTTTTGTGCACGTCAGGACCTAGTGCAGGCTTCAATAGTCAGAACACAGCAGCCATGTAGCCTGCTTAGTAAAGGTCAGGGAGTTTATACGTAAAGTAGCATTATTCTTTGTTTATTGTTTGCATTTATTTGTGTGACATATATTGAGTCTGTAACAGTTATAGCACAGTGCCATCTTACGGACAAGCCAAAGAATATAAGTCTTGTAAATTATCTTTTGCCATTGCATACCCCTGTTTGCATCTTCCTCATCCACTTCATTCCCTGCCTTCCAATAAATCTACCCTTTGTTGTTTGCACCTCACCTTGTGTACGGTAGTCTTTCTACACCGTGGTGGTCCCCCGGCCATCGCTTCATTTTCACTACAGAGTGAAACTTTATTTGTTAGTTATATATGGAGATGGCTACTCTCAGTAATCACCTGTTCACACCTGTTTTCTGTTTAGAAGTGACAGTCATTCTTTTGGTATTTGGATACCTTTCTGGATTAAACATATGAAATTTATTAGCTCTGATTCTCTTGCTCTGTGAACTGCATCCCTGAAGCCATACGCTACCTGTAATAGGTGTCCAATCGGCCTGTATAAATAATTGGTGGTGGCAGCTAGTAGCAGTTCCTTTTATTGTGGAGTTGGCAGTGACCATATCGGGGTATATATAAATATAATCTATGATCTGGAATCGGAGGTGTATGTACCATACGCTCACTGTGAGTTCCCTAATAACTGGCCTAGTTGTGGAAACAGCTGTGGCCTCATTTGTCCCTCATCAGTCAATTGCATAATTGCCCTGATGAATGGAGGCTGCGGAGTCGTGTGCCCCTCAAAACGTATGGCAGCAGTAAGATCTACGTGATCTTTCTGGTATCACCTATGACAAAGTAGTAACAGTGGCTGGATCTGAGTGACAAACCCCTCCCCTACCTGACAACAATTTTTCAAAAATATTGTTGTTTGTTAAGATGCAAGTTTGCAATTTTTAACCATCCTTCAAAGTACTTTTAAGAAATTAGAGGTTTCCTCCTGGCAATCCTTCCAAACCAGCTATACAAATTCCGTCTTTCTCTAATTGTACTGTCCTCAAATTGAACATTTACCCTACTGAGTCCTTTAGAATCTGAGCTGTAGCTCTTGGATTTTTTTCAATTTTTATGAGCATTGCACAGTCTGACCTTGGGGTGAATTTACTGGAGCATCCACTCTTGAGAAGATTGTCAACCGTTTTTTATCTTTTCCACTTGTGAAAAATTATTGTTGCTGAAGAATGATGGAGTCAAAATTGATGCGCACCAATATTACTTATCTAAGCTTTTATTTCTTGACACTGTGTTAATGCTCCAGACCAGCAAACTGCCAAAACTTCTGCTTTTATAGAGGTGGTCATCCTTGCAGATGAGCAATAAAACAAAGGGTATTTGATTAGCACCATCTCCTGATACTTACTTAATTCCGATGGTAGCAATAAGGGTGTACGTTATTTCACTCATGGGGTCAAAAAAATTTTTGGTAAATAAATATAGACACAGTTTAATTTCTTGGGTGCTGTTGTTCACCTTAATTTGTATTTATCCAATTTTAGGACCTCCTAAGGACACTTTTTTATTATGTCCTAATGCATAAAAAACAGAATTCTGAGAAGGTGTACTTAGTTTTTTTGACTATCAAAGAAGAACCTACGTATGGAAGTCAATATGTCGATAAATACAGATACAGTATCAAAGAAAGGACCAATAAGAAAATACTAATGTAAAAATGGATGTAATATTTACATTTGGAAAAGACGAAGTCAAACGATGACAGTCAAATAAAATGCCTTTATTAAAAAATAGTATAAATATACATATTTATTTGGGCAATAATTGGTAACAACAATCTGTGCCTGTAACTGGAGGGGACATAATACAAAAAATAAAAAATAAATAAATATACAACAATAATAAAGAATAATAAAAAATAATATATGTATAGCGGGAACGGACACCACAGGAGGTGAGGTAATTATATAAAAAATAATAATAATCTTAATAATAAATACTCCGATGCTCAAATGTCTGGCTCTGCATAGATAGTGCGAGGTAGCATATGTACGTACAAAATATATATTTAAAAGAAAAATATGAGTAATACTGTATGAAAAGAGTGTGTGTGTATGTACGTGAAAAATATATATAAGAGAACTAAGTAATGTAATAGATAAACCATTATTTCTTATTTTTAGTGACTCTATAGCGACAGGGTCTGTTCCGCAGGACTGGCGCATAGCAAATGTGGTGCCAATATTCAAAAAGGGCTCTAAAAGTGAACCTGGAAATTATAGGCCAGTAAGTCTAACCTCTATTGTTGGTAAAATATTTGAAGGGTTTCTGAGCCATGTTATTCTGGATTATCTCAATGAGAATAACTGTTTAACTCAGGGGTCGGGAACCTATGGCTCGCGAGCCAGATATGGCTCTTTTGATGGCCGTATCTGGCTCGCAGACAGGGGGCCCGGGGCCGGCAAGTCAGACGCCCCTGGTCACCGCACTATGTCCGCCTCCTGCTCCCGCACACTTCCGTCACTTACTTCTATCTATAGATAAGCAGCAGTGCGCAGGCTCAGTGACGCTGCAGAGCGGCTCCTCCCATCCATAGCAGGGGGTGGCTCTCTGTATCCGCCGCCACGCCCCTGACATGCCCACTACACAAGCATCGCGTGCGGATGCTTTCTTCAGTTCCCATGTTTCCGGCGGTGCCCGGAAGCGGCAGCACCTGTTTCCATAGTGACCCGCGGCCGTCCTAGCCATGTCCTGTCACGCACTGCGGCTCCGACTCTGCCACCTGTCCCCGGCCCTCAGGGGCCCCCGCAGGAGCCTTCATTATGTCCAGGGCCAGAACCCCGACCCCTAAACCAAGGAGTACTTCTACTACATCGACCACCAGGGACAGGTACGGGGGCACAGTGCAGCAGGAGCTCGGGCCCCTGGGGCCCATAGCTGTGATCAGCTGCAGCGTGATTTCTCCTCTTTATTTTACAGCCCGCACAGTGGTATGTATATACCGCACAGCCCGCACAGTGGTCTATCCATCCGGCTGTGCTGTATAGACCACTGTGCGGGCTGTGCTGGATAGACCACAGAAGCCAGACTGCTGGACTGATGTCATGCATCGCAAGCTCACAATGTAAGTTATTTATTTAATTTTTTACTGCTAATTACCATTGTTTCAGTCCAGTTGTGGCTTTATACAGCAGGGAGGAGCATTCCTTGCTGTACTAAGTGAACATTGGAGCGATTGATCTGTCAATGGCCCTTTAAACATATTGTACGGCTCTCGCGGAATTATATTTCAAAATATGTGGCGTTTACGGCTCTCTTAGCCAAAAAGGTTCCTGACCCCTGGTTTAACTCCATATCAGCATGGGTTTATGAGAAATCGCTCCTGTCAAACCAATCTAATCAGTTTTTATGAAGAGGTAAGCTATAGGCTGGACCACGGTGAGTCATTGGACGTGGTATATCTCGATTTTTCCAAAGCGTTTGATACCGTGCCGCACAAGAGGTTGGTACACAAAATGAGAATGCTTGGTCTGGGGGAAAATGTGTGTAAATGGGTTAGTAACTGGCTTAGTGATAGAAAGCAGAGGGTGGTTATAAATGGTATAGTCTCTAACTGGGTCGCTGTGAGCAGTGGGGTACCGCAGGGGTCAGTATTGGGACCTGTTCTCTTCAACATATTCATTAATGATCTGGTAGAAGGTTTACACAGTAAAATATCGATATTTGCAGATGATACAAAACTATGTAAAGCAGTTAATACAAGAGAAGATAGTATTCTGCTACAGATGGATCTGGATAAGTTGGAAACTTGGGCTGAAAGGTGGCAGATGAGGTTTAACAATGATAAATGTAAGGTTATACACATGGGAAGAGGGAATCAATATCACCATTACACACTGAACGGGAAACCACTGGGTAAATCTGACAGGGAGAAGGACTTGGGGATCCTAGTTAATGATAAACTTACCTGGAGCAGCCAGTGCCAGGCAGCAGCTGCCAAGGCAAACAGGATCATGGGGTGCATTAAAAGAGGTCTGGATACACATGATGAGAGCATTATACTGCCTCTGTACAAATCCCTAGTTAGACCGCACATGGAGTACTGTGTCCAGTTTTGGGCACCGGTGCTCAGGAAGGATATAATGGAACTAGAGAGAGTACAAAGGAGGGCAACAAAATTAATAAAGGGGATGGGAGAACTACAATACCCAGATAGATTAGCGAAATTAGGATTATTTAGTCTAGAAAAAAGACGACTGAGGGGCGATCTAATAACCATGTATAAGTATATAAGGGGACAATACAAATATCTCGCTGAGGATCTGTTTATACCAAGGAAGGTGACGGGCACAAGGGGGCATTCTTTGCGTCTGGAGGAGAGAAGGTTTTTCCACCAACATAGAAGAGGATTCTTTACTGTTAGGGCAGTGAGAATCTGGAATTGCTTGCCTGAGGAGGTGGTGATGGCGAACTCAGTCGAGGGGTTCAAGAGAGGCCTGGATGTCTTCCTGGAGCAGAACAATATTGTATCATACAATTATTAGGTTCTGTAGAAGGACGTAGATCTGGGTATTTATTATAATGGAATATAGGCTGAACTGGATGGACAAATGTCTTTTTTCGGCCTTACTAACTATGTTACTATGTTACTATGTTATACCATTGGTGCAAAAAGACAAAGCAAGAAAAAAATATATATAAGAAAAAATTATATATATATATGGGAAAAAAGTGTGAAAAAAGTGAAAAAAATGTGAGTAAAATATATATGTGTATATATAGTATAATCAAAATATAACCTATATATCAAACTATATATACACATATATATTTTACTCACATTTTTTTCACTTTTTTCACACTTTTTTCCCATATATATATAATTTTTTCTTATATATATTTTTTTCTTGTTTTGTCTTTTTGCACCAATGGTATATTTTTCACGTACATACACACACACTCTTTTCATACAGTATTACTCATATTTTTCTTTTATATATATATTTTGTACGTACATATGCTACCTCGCACTATCTATGCAGAGCCAGACATTTGAGCATCGGAGTATTTATTATTAAGATTATTATTATTTTTTATATAATTACCTCACCTCCTGTGGTGTCCGTTCCCGCTATAAATATATTATTTTTCATTATTCTTTATTATTGTTGTATATTTATTTATTTTTTATTTTTTGTATTATGTCCCCTCCAGTTACAGGCACAGATTGTTGTTACTAATTATTGCCCAAATAAATATGTATATTTATACTATTTTTTAATAAAGGCATTTTATTTGACTGTCATCGTTTGACTTCGTCTTTTCCAAATTTAAATATTACATCCATTTTTACATTAGTATTTTCTTATTGGTCCTTTCTTTGATACTGTATCTGTATTTATCGACATATTGACTTCCATACCTAGGTTCTTCTTTGATTCTCATAACCGAATGGTATGCCATTCATTCACTTAGTGGGGATAGTTCTTTACGTGCATTCTATTCGGCACTTTGGGCACAATTGCACTATCTGTAGTATTTTAATTTAGTTTACATATTTTGCCCATTTGATTTTATACTGTCCACTGCTATAATTTTTTTAGTTTTTTTGACTGTATATAACTGCTTTAAATCAGCACCCTGCCCTGTTTACATGGGGTTAATATATGAGCCATAAAGTAAGTACATAAATGTTCATAGAGATATTCACCTAAAGGCATGTCAGGATCCCAGGAACATAAAACGAGCAGTGACAACGAGAACAGTCTACGCGTTTTTTTTAACAGAGGAGAGTAAATCACAAGTTTGGCAGCTTGTTCAAAGAGAATTCCTCTGTCCTTATAAACAGAATTGAGAGATGTCTTACTTAAGTTTGGAAGTAGAGAGCGGAAGGCGTTTCCACCTGCCATAGAAATATATGCCAAAAAAAAGAAAGACAGGGACTTGGTGTTACTGCAAGGAGTTATATAAGAAGTATATAAAGTTGTGCCAGGGAACTTCGTGGTGCCACTTGTGTTGGTGTTCGAATAAAATGTACTGATGGGAAGTAATGTAATTAATGGGAACAGAATATTCTACTCACAGAAATTAGCACTCTGATTGAAGTCCAATGATTTTCCATCTAGATCTGAGGTCGAGTGGAAATTAACTAGCAGCCCGATTTTGCCAGAGTATCACATTTATTTATCAAATGCGAAATTATTACTTTTTAAAGGGAATCTGTCACCACCTAATCTGAGAGCAGCATAAGGTAGGGACAAAGATCCTGATTCCAGCAATGTGTCACTTACTGGGCTGCTTGCTGTAGTTATGAGAAAATCACTGTTTTATCAGCAGGAGATTATTACTAAAGGACTAGTAAACCTGCTGTAAGGTAGTCCAACCACGCCCCCACCACTGATTGGCAGCTTTATGCTTCCAATCAGTGGTGTGGGTGGGGTTATACAGAGCTCAGCTGTTGTGAATTCTGTTGTCAAGCTCCCTCCTGTGGTCATGAATGGTACTTCGGCTGGTTCTGTCCATGGGCTTCCTCTGGTGGGTGTGAGTGGAGCTGCGGCTTCTGAGTCTCCTTCTACAGGTGACAAGGTTAATTCGTTAGCTGGCTGCTCTATTTAACTCCACCTAGATCATTGCTCCATGCCACCTGTCAATGTTCCAGTATTGGTCTAGTTCTCTCCTGGATCGTTCTTGTGACCTGTCTTCCCAGCTGAAGCTAAGTTCCTGCTTGTTTTTCTCTGGTTTGCTATTTTTCTGTCCAGCTTGCTATTTTGATTTTTGTCTTGCTTGCTGGAAGCTCTGGGACGCAGAGGGAGCGCCTCCGCACCGTGAGTCGGTGCGGAGGGTCTTTTTGCGCCCTCTGCGTGGTCTTTTTGTAGGTTTTTGTGCTGACCGCAAAGTTACTTTTCCTATCCTCTGTCTGTTCAGTAAGTCGGGCCTCACTTTGCTAAATCTATTTCATCTCTGTGTTTGTAATTTTCATCTTTACTCACAGTCATTATATGTGGGGGCTGCCTTTTCCTTTTGGGAATTTCTCTGAGGCAAGGTAGGCTTTATTTTTCTATCTCTAGGGCTAGCTAGTTTCTTAGGCTGTGTCGAGTTGCATAGGGAGCGTTAGGAGCAATCCACGGCTATTTCTAGTGTGTGTGATAGGATTAGGGATTGCGGTCAGCAGAGTTCCCACGTCTCAGAGCTCGTCTTATATTATTAGTAACTATCAGGTCATTCCGTGTGCTCTTAACCACTAGGTCCATTATTGTCCTTACCACCAGGTCATAACAGTACAGGCGGCCCAAAGTATTAATGCATCTCAATAGAGGGATAAGAGAAGTTCTGAGACCATTTTTTTTTCTTTGCAGTGTGTTTTGTCTCTCTTTTCCCCTTTACCTCTGGGTGGTTCAGGATACAGGTGTAGATATGGACATTCAAGGTCTGTCCTCTTGTATGAATAATCTCACTGCAAGGGTACAAAACATTCAAGATTTTGTGGTTCAGAATCCGATGTTAGAGCCTAGGATTCCTATTCCTGATTTGTTTTTTGGGGATAGATCTAAGTTTCTGAATTTCAAAAATAATTGTAAATTGTTTCTTGCTTTGAAGCCTCGCTCCTCAGGTGACCCTGTTCAACAAGTGAAAATCATTATTTCTTTGTTACGTGGCAACCCTCAAGACTGGGCATTTTCCCTTGCGCCAGGAGATCCGGCATTGCGTGATGTTGATGCGTTTTTTCTGGCGCTCGGATTGCTTTATGATGAACTTAATTCAGTGGATCAGGCAGAGAAAATCTTGCTGGCTCTGTGTCAGGGTCAGGATGAGGTAGAAATATATTGTCAGAAGTTTAGGAAGTGGTCTGTACTCACTCAGTGGAATGAATGTGCCCTGGCAGCAATTTTCAGAAAGGGTCTCTCTGAAGCCCTTAAGGATGTCATGGTGGGATTTCCCATGCCTGCTGGTCTGAATGAGTCTATGTCTTTGGCCATTCAGATCGATCGACGCTTGCGTGAGCGTAAAGCTGTGCACCATTTGGCGGTATTATCTGAGCATAGACCTGAGCCTATGCAATGTGATAGGACTTTGACCAGAGCTGAACGGCAAGAACACAGACATCGGAATGGGCTGTGTTTTTACTGTGGTGATTCCACTCATGCTATCTCCGATTGTCCTAAGCGCACTAAGCGTTTCGCTAGGTCTGCTACCATTGGTATGGTACAGTCGAAATTTCTTTTGTCCGTTACTCTGATTTGCTCTTTGTCATCCTATTCCATTATGGCATTTGTGGATTCAGGTGCTGCCCTGAATTTGATGGACTTGGAGTTTGCTAGGCGCTGTGGTTTTTTCTTGGAGCCCTTGCAGTATCCTATTCCAGTGTCTTATTCCATTGAGAGGAATTGATGCTACGCCTTTGGCCAAGAATAAGCCTCAGTACTGGACCCAATTGACCATGTGCATGGCTCCTGCACATCAGGAGGATATTCGCTTTTTGGTGTTGCATAATCTGCATGATGTGGTCGTTTTGGGGTTGCCATGGCTACAGGTCAATAATCCAGTATTGGATTGGAAATCTATGTCTGTGTCCAGCTGGGGTTGTCAGGGGGTACATGGTGATGTTCCATTTTTGTCTATTTCGTCATCCACCCCTTCTGAAGTCCCGAAGTTTTTGTCGGATTACCGGGATGTATTTGATGAGCCCAAATCCAGTGCCCTACCTCCTCATAGGGATTGCGATTGTGCTATCAATTTGATTCCTGGTAGTAAGTTTCCTAAGGGCCGACTGTTCAATTTATCTGTGCCAGAGCACGCCGCTATGTGGAGTTATGTAAAGGAATCCTTGGAGAAGGGTCATATTCGCCCGTCGTCGTCACCATTGGGAGCAGGGTTCTTTTTTGTGGCCAAGAAGGATGGTTCTTTGAGACCTTGTATTGATTACCGCCTTCTTAATAAGATCACAGTCAAATTTCAGTACCCTTTGCCGCTGCTGTCGGATTTATTTGCTCGGATTAAGGGGGCTAGTTGGTTCACCAATATAGATCTTCGTGGTGCGTATAATCTTGTGCGTATTAAACAGGGCGATGAATGGAAAACAGCATTTAATACGCCCGAGGGCCATTTTGAGTACCTGGTTATGCCATTCGGGCTTTCCAATGCTCCATCAGTATTTCAGTCCTTTATGCATGACATCTTCCGAGAGTACCTGGATAAATTCCTGATTGTATATTTGGATGATATTTTGGTCTTCTCGGATGATTGGGAGTCTCACGTGAAGCAGGTCAGAATGGTGTTCCAGGTCCTTCGTGCGAATTCTTTGTTTATGAAGGGGTCAAAGTGTCTCTTTGGAGTTCAGAAGGTTTCATTTTTGGGTTTCATTTTTTCCCCTTCTACTATCGAGATGGACCCTGTTAAAGTCCAGGCCATTTATGATTGGACTCAGCCGACATCTGTGAAGAGTCTGCAAAAGTTCCTGGGCTTTGCTAATTTTTATCGTCGCTTCATCAGTAATTTTTCTAGTGTTGCTAAACCGTTGACTGATTTGACCAAGAAGGGTGCTGATGTGGTCAATTGGTCTTCTGCGGCTGTGGAAGCTTTTCAGGAGTTGAAGCGTCGTTTTTCTTCTGCCCCTGTGTTGTGCCAGCCAGATGTTTCGCTTCCGTTTCAGGTCGAGGTTGATGCTTCTGAGATTGGAGCAGGGGCTGTTTTGTCGCAAAGAAGTTCTGATGGCTCGGTGATGAAACCATGTGCCTTCTTTTCTAGAAAGTTTACGCCTGCTGATAGCAATTATGATGTTGGCAATCGAGAGTTGTTGGCCATGAAGTGGGCATTCGAGGAGTGGCGTCATTGGCTTGAAGGAGCCAAGCATCGCGTGGTGGTCTTGACAGATCACAAGAATTTGAGTTATCTCGAGTCTGCCAAACGGTTGAATCCTAGACAGGCTCGTTGGTCGCTATTTTTCTCCCGTTTTGATTTTGTGGTTCGTACCTTCCAGGCTCTAAGAATGTGAAGGCTGATGCCCTGTCAAGGAGTTTTGTGCCCGACTCTCCGGGTGTTCCTGAGCCGGCGGGTATTCACAAAGAGGGGGTAATTTTGTCTGCCATCTCCCCTGATTTGCGGCGGGTGCTGCAAAAATTTCAGGCTGATAGACCTGACCGTTGCCCAGCGGAGAAACTGTTTGTCCCTGATAAATGGACTAGTAGAGTTATCTCTGAGGTTCATTGTTCGGTGTTGGCTGGTCATCCTGGAATCTTTGGTACCAGAAATTTGGTGGCTAGATCCTTTTGGTGGCCGTCTTTGTCACGGGATGTGCGTTCTTTTGTGCAGTCCTGTGGGACTTGTGCTCGGGCTAAGCCCTGCTGTTCTCGTGCCAGTGGGTTGCTTTTGCCCTTGCCGGTCCCGAAGAGGCCCTGGACGCATATTTCTATGGATTTTATTTCGGATCTCCCTGTCTCTCAAAAGATGTCGGTCATTTGGGTGGTTTGTGATCGCTTCTCTAAGATGGTCCATTTGGTACCCTTGTCTAAATTGCCTTCCTCCTCTGATTTGGTGCCATTGTTTTTCCAGCATGTGGTTCGTTTACATGGCATTCCGGAGAACATCGTTTTGGACAGAGGTTCCCAGTTTGTTTCGAGGTTTTGGCGAGCCTTTTGTGCTAGGATGGGCATTGATTTGTCTTTTTCCTCGGCTTTCCATCCTTAGACAAATGGCCAAACCGAACGAACTAATCAGACTTTGGAAACATATCTGAGATGCTTTGTTTCTGCTGATCAGGATGATTGGGTGTCCTTTTTGCCTTTGGCTGAGTTCGCCCTTAATAATCGGGCCAGCTCGGCTACTTTGGTTTCGCCGTTTTTCTGCAATTCTGGTTTCCATCCTCGTTTCTTTTCAGGGCAGGTTGAGTCTTCGGACTGTCCTGGTGTAGATACTGTGGTGGATAGGTTGCAGCAGATTTGGACTCATGTGGTGGACAATTTGACATTGTCCCAGGAGAAGGCTCAACGTTTCGCTAACCGCCGGTGCTGTGTGGGTCCCCGACTTCGTCTTGGGGATTTGGTTTGGTTGTCGTCTCGTTATGTTCCTATGAAGGTTTCCTCTCCTAAGTTTAAGCCTCGCTTCATTGGTCCGTATAAGATTTCTGAGGTTCTCAATCCTGTGTCGTTTTGTTTGACCCTTCCAGCTTCTTTTGCCATCCATAATGTATTCCATAGGTCATTGTTGCAGAGATACGTGGCGCCTGTGGTTCCATCCGTTGATCCTCCTGCCCCGGTGTTGGTTGAGGGGGAGTTGGAGTATGTGGTGGAGAAGATTTTGGATTCTCGTATTTCGAGATGGAAACTCCAGTACCTGGTCAAGTGGAAGGGTTATGGTCAGGAAGATAATTCCTGGGTCTTTGCCTCCGATGTTCATGCTGCCGATCTGGTTCGTGCCTTTCATTTGGCTCGTCCTGGTCGGCCTGGGGGCTGTGGTGAGGGTTCGGTGACCCCTCCTCAAGGGGGGGGTACTGTTGTGAATTCTGTTGTCAAGCTCCCTCCTGTGGTCATGAATGGTACTTCGGCTGGTTCTGTCCATGGGCTTCCTCTGGTGGGTGTGAGTGGAGCTGCGGCTTCTGAGTTTCCTTCTACAGGTGACGAGGTTAATTCGTTAGCTGGCTGCTCTATTTAACTCCACCTAGATCATTGCTCCATGCCACCTGTCAATGTTCCAGTATTGGTCTAGTTCTCTCCTGGATCGTTCTTGTGACCTGTCTTCCCAGCTGAAGCTAAGTTCCTGCTTGTTTTTCTCTGGTTTGCTATTTTTCTGTCCAGCTTGCTATTTTGATTTTTGTCTTGCTTGCTGGAAGCTCTGGGACGCAGAGGGAGCGCCTCCGCACCGTGAGTCGGTGCGGAGGGTCTTTTTGCGCCCTCTGCGTGGTCTTTTTGTAGGTTTTTGTGCTGACCGCAAAGTTACTTTTCCTATCCTCTGTCTGTTCAGTAAGTCGGGCCTCACTTTGCTAAATCTATTTCATCTCTGTGTTTGTAATTTTCATCTTTACTCACAGTCATTATATGTGGGGGCTGCCTTTTCCTTTGGGGAATTTCTCTGAGGCAAGGTAGGCTTTATTTTTCTATCTCTAGGGCTAGCTAGTTTCTTAGGCTGTGTCGAGTTGCATAGGGAGCGTTAGGAGCAATCCACGGCTATTTCTAGTGTGTGATAGGATTAGGGATTGCGGTCAGCAGAGTTCCCACGTCTCAGAGCTCGTGTTATATTATTAGTAACTATCAGGTCATTCCGTGTGCTCTTAACCACTAGGTCCATTATTGTCCTTACCACCAGGTCATAACACTCAGCATTCAGGGAACTTCTAGACCTGCAGCATAGAAAATAGGGATTTGTATCAAAATGACAGCAAGCAGCCTAATATGTGACACGTCACTGGAATCAGGGTTTCTTCTCCTACATTATGCTGTTTTCAGATTGGGTAGCAAACACTTAGTTTAAGAGGTTATTACTCAGAAAAAAATGTTTGTTTTAAGAGGACTCTCAGGGACAATTATTTGTTTCAAGGAGGCACTCAATGGGCTTCAAAAGGGTTTAGGGGATGCAGTTCTTGCTTTCCGTCAAAGAGGTGGCAAACTCCACTATGCCATTGATCTAACAGAGGAGGATATTTACATAAACCACCTCTGCCCAGTCCTGTATAGCCTATTTACATTAACCACCTCTGCCCCGTCCTTTACAGCCTATCCGTACTTATGGGTTCCGACTTCTAGAACTCTCAAGGACGGAAGTTCACTTGTGCCATGTGAGAACGGATTGGCAGGGCTCATTCATCACCATAGAACTAAATAGCGTGGTTGATGGCCAAAGGGTGTATGGCAGTAACCAGGGGAGGGGGCATAATTTTTGTCTATTTTTGATTATTACATCAAGGGAAAAAAATAAATATAGTTAAGAAATGGCTATATTTCTCCAAAGTCATGCCGAATTTAGAATGGAAGAACCGTGATGATAATGAGTGTAAAGAGCCACGGAACATGATGGCGCTATATAAGTAAAATAAACAAATGGACATTTCTTCAATGTGACAAGAGGACAAAAAGCAATGATTTGGACTAGAGGGTGACTTCCGTATCATAGGATGATCTGGATGCTCTCTTCAATGTAAGGAGTGCAGGAGCGCACTGTACGTACTTCTACTCCTATGATAGTAAATGGCGGAGAAAAAAGGAAATCTAGTGGCGTGTAATAAGGATAAATTATAGGTATCGACTAGATGTCTGAGCATAGTTTAAGTGTAGGGAGAGGACGCGGTTTGTATTTGTCCTTGCGGGGTAATCTGTTCATCCCCATCATAAACTTTTCACTTGACTCGAGATCACACAACTTTCTCATTGCTTTAGGCAGCCACCTGGCTCTTTCGGTTGTACAGAAATGGTTTTCTCGCGGGTGAGAGACATTTGACAGCAAAAAAAAGAAAACGATAAATAAAATCTCGGAGCTTCAAAGACAAGCATTGAACTTGTCAGCATTTACCTCTGCTAATTATCCATGCAGGGAGGGGTGGGATAGTGGTTAAGGTGGATAGGCAGGCAAACAGTGTAATTTTGGTTACTCTATCAAGTCAACCCCATAAGACTTTTCCTCCTCCTCGCAGTGACGCACTTCCCCGCAGGCGGAGGCAGATTAAGGGACTTGGTGTTTGATAATAAAAATGATGCTTTTGACGTCGCCCTCCCACCTGAGATACACTTGGCACACTTAATAATAGCCATTCATAAACTTTTCATTGATTCTAATGTAAGCAAATGATTTATGTGAGAGAAGCTTGGATCTAACAACAGATAATAATCCATGACAGTGAATGGCGAACTGCAGATTAGGCAAAACAAATGGGGGACCTATTGGGAAATCTCGATGAGCGGAAAACTGAAATTGTAATTTCTAATCATATCAATGATTTATTTATACAGATTAATTCCAAATCCATTTTATTTCATTGCTTTATAATCATAATGTTTTGTATATATGCATGGAGAGGTGGGAGCACCATTGAGAAGTTCATTTTACCTCAATGGCACAGTACCCTAAATCCACTAGGGAATTATTTTTGGCTAGGGTTAGCATTATTATTATTATTATTATTATTATTATTATTATTATTATTATTATTATTATAATTTTTGTTAGTATTTAGCTTCTTAGGATCATATGTATCAAATTTAGAAGAGTTTAAAATGAAAAATATTGAAAAATCTAGCAAAAACTTAAAAATAGCCCCACCCCTGAGGTTCCTGGTTGCTTTTAAAAGTTTGGATGTAGGAAGAGAGTCTGATGCATAGGGTGAGGTGGGTAGTGAATTCACTAGTAGAAATCTTGAGGATGATAACAGCAATAGGTAAAAAGGTATTGTGAAGATCTGAGATTATGTAAAATAAGGGATTAAGGGATTAGGCAAGACATGTTTGGAGGGGACATTTTATGGGCAGACTTGTCAATGTCAGTATTTTTCAGTGAATTCTCTGGAAAATGGATAGCCAAATTAGATATTGGCAAAAAATGCAACAATTTGATGCACCAAATTCAGAGGTCTTTGACATACAAAATATTGAAAAATTAGAAATGGACACACCCCTGTGGTTCCTGGTTGATTTTAAAAGTTTGGATGTACAGTACAGACCAAAAGTTTGGACACACCTTCTCATTCAAAGATTTTTCTGTATTTTCATGACTATGAAAATTGTACATTCACACTGAAGGCATCCAAACTATGAATTAACACATGTGGAATTGTATACTTATCAAAAAAGTGTGAAACAACTGAAATTATGTCTTATATTCTAGGTTCTTCAAAGTAGCCACCTTTTGCTTTGATGACTGCTTTGCACACTCTTGGCATTCTCTTGATGAGCTTCAAGAGGTAGTCACCAGAAATGTTCTTCCAACAATCTTGAAGGAGTTCCCAGAGATGCTTAGCACTTGTTGGCCCTTTTGCCTTCACTCTGCGGTCCAGCTCACCCCAAACCATCTCGATTGGGTTCAGGTCTGGTGACTGTGGAGGCCAGGTCATCTGGCGTAGCACCCCGTCACTCTCCTTTTTGGTGACATAGCCCTTACACAGCCTGGAGGTGTGTTTGGGGTCTTTGTCCTGTTGAAAAATAAATGATGGTCCAACTAAACGCAAACCGGATGGAATAGCATGCCGCTGCAAGATGCTGTGGTAGCCATGCTGGTTAAATATGCCTTCAATTTTGAATAAATCCCCAACAGTGTCACTAGCAAAGCACCCCCACACCATCTCACCTCCTCCTCCATGCTTCACAGTGGGAACCAGGCATGTACAGTCCATCCATTCACCTTTTCTGCGTCGCACAAAGACACGGTGGTTGGAACCAAAGATCTCAAATTTGGACTCATCAGACCAAAGCACAGATTTCCACTGGTCTAATGTCCATTCCTTGTGTTCTTTAGCCCAAACAAGTCTCTTCTGCTTGTTGCCTGTCCTTAGCAGTGGTTTCCTAGCAGCTATTTTACCATGAAGGCCGGCTGCACAAAGTCTCCTCTTGACAGTTGTTGTAGAGATGTGTCTGCTGCTAGAACTCTGTGTGGCATTGACCTGGTCTCTAATCTGAGCTGCTGTTAACCTGCGATTTCTGAGGCTGGTGACTCGGATAAACTTATGCTCAGAAGCACAGGTGACTCTTGATCTTCCTTTCCTGGGGCGGTCCTCATGTGAGCCAGTTTCTTTGTAGCGCTTGATGGTTTTTGCAACTGCACTTGGGGACACTTTCAAAGTTTTCCCAATTTTTCGGACTGACTGACCTTCATTTCTTAAAATAATGATGGCCACTCGTTTTTCTTTACTTAGCTGCTTTTTTCTTGCCATAATACAAATTCTAACAGTCTTTTCAGTAGGACTATCAGCTGTGTATCCACCAGACTTCTGCACAACACAATTGATGGTCCCAACCCCATTTATAAGGTAAGAAATCCCCCTTATTAAACCTGACAGGGCACACCTGTGAAGTGAAAACCATTCCCGGTGACTACCTCTTGAAGCTCATTAAGAGAATGCCAAGAGTGTGCAAAGCAGTCATCAAAGCAAAAGGTGGCTACTTTGAAGAACCTAGAATATAAGACATATTTTCAGTTGTTTCACACTTTTTTGTTAAGTATATAATTCCACATGTGTTAATTCATAGTTTTGATGCCTTCAGTGTGAATGTACAATTTTCATAGTCATGAAAATACAGAAAAATCTTTGAATGAGAAGGTGTGTCCAAACTTTTGGTCTGTACTGTGTACCTGTGTCTGCATATAACGAAAGCTATGTGTAAATGGATCTGGCTGACAGCTCATCTCAACAGCTAAGCTGGCCCCCGTCTATGTCTACGCTTCCTTCCTGACCAAGAAGGGGGATATCTTAGCAATTTAAATGAACAGTCAGCCAGCTGCCCCTTTCTAGTGAGGTGCCAATGGAGGAAATGTTGTAATGTGTTGAGCGCAAGTGAGAAATGGACCTGCAGAGCGCATATCTGAAGATTGGGGCCCTTTTGATAATTTTTAACTTACCAATAAGTTGCCTAATTAATTTTTTTACTTATTTAAAGTGGTTATTTAGGATCAGGCTTTCGAGGACTAATCTGTAGGTATCAGATTAGCGGGTGTCTGATACCCAGGACCCCCACCAATCAGCTGTTAGTAGCTCCAGTGGACCCCGGATGTGCAGGTTGTAAGGAGCCACAACACCTGAGCTCTGAGATGTAGTGTCTAAAAAAGGCTACAACAAAGTATAAAGAGCTGTGATATTCCAACTCCGTGCACCGAGGACCTGGTAAATGGTGGGGGTGTCGGGTATCGGACCACCACTGATCTAATATCCAAAGGATAGGTCACCAATATCCTAGTCCTGGACAAAACTTTTAAGTATAATTTTGTTTAACAGGCCAACTCTTTTAAGGACACAGAGAAAGATGAGTGGTAGTCTAGGCAGGATATGATAATGTCAAGTTTTTGTTGACTTGGAGTCCCACGTTCTCATCTCCAATTTGGCAAGGAGCAGACTGCAAAAAAAGCTAGTGTCTTCATAGTGTCTGGTAACAATTCTTTGACAAAAATTGCATCTAAGTGGCTTCCAACCATCTGCTTTTCCACAGACTATTTGCCTTCTGTTGCACTGATATCAGAATAACCTCATATGGAGTACAGAGGATAGCAGTGATGGATGAGCAGCACCCAACTCCTCCTCTGAGTGTTCTTATCAGAACAATCTTCTGCAGCAGTTGATCTCTCCAGAGTTAGTGACACCGGTGCTGAGCTGACCCATTACTGCCATCATCTGAACTCCACATGAGTATGTTCTGTTAGCAGTGCAGCTGAAGGTAAGGAGATAAACCGGGGAGAAGATGGTCTGTTGAAAGACCCTTACATGCAATTTTTTTTTTTAATTTACAGGAATGAGGACAAATTCAATAATGTGATTTGCGAACTTTCCTAACATTCCAATCTGGATAAAATTATTTAAAAATAAAAGTTGACTTGCTTTTTATGGTGTCTGACTGTTTATGGTGTAAATTACTAATAATTACCCTGCACTCATTTTCCAATGTTGAAACTGTGGATCACTTAGCAATAGTTTATGGAGATGAAAGAAAATGTCACTTTTCCGGGACCTAATGGTGAACTATTTTCAAACATTGAATCTTCTTCAACATTTCTTAACCTGATCCTGTTCCCCCCCTCCCGCAATCTGTCAATGACCTGATGACAAATCAACCATTTACTGCAATCTTGATTGTCCACATCCTTCATCGGTAAAGCTCATGGTTTTCTCTTCTGCGGGTGCAGGTATCTGTGAACCGTGACCTTGTTAGATCTATATAGATAATGTTATTTGTTATTATAACTATTAAGTATCTCTGAAAAGTCAATGAAAAGCTTAATGTCAGCCTTCTGTAGCATTCCTCAGGGTTGTCTACTGTGCAGGGGTATGGCCTTAGAGCATTCAAAGGTTGCACCCTAAGGTAACCCAAAATTCACCTTAGTCCATATGAATCCAATACTATTAAATACCCATAATAGTTGGGGTCAGGTCACCCCAATGTTACCTCGTTCTAGCTTTAATATAGTCAACAGATTAAAACTGTCCAATGAACCTGTGAGCTTGATGTCTATATCAGATGTCAGATATTTTCAGATTTCACCTTCAGAGGTCTTTCGACACAAAGGCATAGCTATAGGGGATGCAGAGGCAGAAGTTGAACCTCGTGACCCCTCTGTGATTATATTATACACTTTGACATATGGGACCTTCCCAAAAAGGTAAAAAAGTGCAAAAAATAGCTATGCATTGCAATATCATTAATGTTCATCAGGTGCATGGTGAGAGAGTGACGCCAATGCAACGGGGGGGGCTAAAGGGGTTGTCCTATCTGCATGGACACGGCAGTGAGTAGACATGACATCACCTGCCGCTTACCTCCCAAATTGGAATGGTTGTCCCATCTGCATGTACCTGGCAGTCAGTAGACATGACATCACTGGCCTGCTCGCCTCCCAAATTGGAATGGTTGTCCCATCTGCATGTACCTGGCAATGAGTAGACATGACATCACCGGCCTGCTCGCCTCCCAAATTGGAATGGTTGTCCCATCTGCATGTACCTGGCAGTCAGTAGACATGACATCACCAGCCTGCTCACCTCCCAAATTGGAATGGTTGTTCCATCTGCATGTACCTGGCAGTCAGCAGATATGTCATCATCGGCCTGCTCATGTCCCACAATGGAATGGCTGTCCCATCTGCATGTACCTGGCAGTCAGTAGACATGACATCATAGGCCTGCTCACATCCCACATTGGAATGGCTGTCCCATCTGCATGGACCTGGCAGTCAGTAGACATGGCATCTCTGGCCTGCTTACCTCACAAAATTGGAATGGTTGTCCCTTCTGCATGTACCCGGCAGTCAGTAGGCATGACATCTCTGGCCTGCTTATGGAGCGCCCCAGGGTCCTGGTCATTGCAGTAATGTCGTTCTTCCACCAGGGGGAGTGATGTTACGTCTGAAGGCAATAAAGGAGATCACCTTACCAGGTATCACAAACCACACAACACACTTCACACTCCAGGCCGCCAGGGGGAGCCATGCTTCTATCTATTAGGGCACTCCTCACAATTAGGTGAAACTGGTAGTCTGGACAGGAAGAGAGGGGGAAGCTGGCTGGAGAGAGAGGGAGCCAGAGGCAGACTGAGGTCTGCGGAGGATGAGGGACCACGGAGCTGCGCCTGCCCCACATGCGGCAGCATCCTAAGAAAGAGACATCAGAAGGGAATTGTCTTGTAGTGAGTGAGAAACGAAGTCATAGCAAAGAAGAGGAAACCAGAAGGAGTTCTGCCCTGTAAAGACTGCCTCCTTTCTGAGGCACAGAAGCCGGTAGCCAGAACACAGAGGGAGTAAGGATCTCTATGCTTTACTTCAGAGACTGGCAGGACAGTTAATTCCACATTGGCTGCCTGACCTTATACCCAGGAGGCACGGTGGCAACTTGTGGGGGCGGGGGCGTGATAGAGTCCCTGTAAAAAGCCTCAGGCCATCAGTCATATGGGTTTGTCCTATCCTATACATCAGGGGGACAGAGAGAAAGAAACGTAACATCTACAATATTTGTGAGAACCTCACCGAGAAGCTCAGCAGGGAGGGACTACAATACACAGGCACTAGAGGAAGGCTATTGAATTCCACCTGGATAGAGGGAACTCTGGATTTGCCTTTGGACCGGCTGGACTCTGCCTGCCCTGTGATCCGGTGCTCTGGACTGTGGACACTGAAGCTTCCAGTAAAGGTAAAGAGACTGCAACCTTGTGTCCTCGTTCTTTACTGTGCCTCTCACCATCCACCATCTATACACTGGGAAGCCCTGGGGACATACTTCACCTGTGGGAAGGTATACCATCTAGCTTCCATAACATCAACTCAGTGGACCCCTAAGCAGCGTCGGTCACCCTGACCGAATACCACAAGTGGCGTCACAAACACTATTCTCATAGAAGCTCTTCATTTCATCGGACGCCCCTCAAAGGGCCACGGGCTGGGTCGGGCCACCGTGACATCCCCATCGAGAACTGAAGGACCCGCTACCGAGTACCCCATTGCCATAACGTGGGGGCGCTCCACTTACCTCCCAAATTGGAAAGGTTATCCCTTCTGCATGGACCTGGCAGTCAGTAAACATGACATCTCTGGCCTGCTTACCTCCCAAATTGGAATGGTTGTCTCATCTGCATGAACACGGCAGTCAGTAGACATGACATCACCGACCTGCTTACCTCCCAAATTGGAATGGTTGTCCCATCTGCATGAACCTGGCAGTCAGTAGACAAGACCTCACCGGCCTGCTTACCTTCCAAATTAGAATGGTTGTCCCATCTGCATGGACCCGTCAGTCAGTAGACATGACATCTCGGGCCTGCTCACCTCCCAAATCGGAATACCCCTTCAAAGGGGAACCTTTTAGCGAGTAGGGTGATTAAGGATGGGTTTATCCACTCAATGAGAATGAAATATCTCATTAGTCCAAGTTTATTCAATTTCTGCCAACCCAGCCTGACTGAGAGCTACAGCTTGTATTGAGCAGCATAAGATCTCAACAGGGAGTAGGGACAGTGAGGATCTGGCAGTCAGGCAAAGTGGTGGATAGTGAGCTTACACTTTTCAACTAGAGTCATATAGCCGTTCTGAAATAAATTTTCAAAGTAAGTACACCAGTCTCATCCGATCAAAGAGATCCTCTTGGTAATGTGTACAGTTTGTATTGTGAAGTCTGGTGACATCCACTTTAATATGTGATCTATATACAGTATAAATGACATATGTCATCATGACATTAATTCTGATGAGTAGTGTTGAGCGATACCTTCCGATATCCAGAAGTATAGGTATAGGATTGGATTGTCCGATATCCAAAAAATATCGGATATCGCCGATACCGATACCCGATAATAATGCAAGTCAATGGGACACAAATATCAAAATGTAAATAAGCCCTTTCTGTCCTTCTACATCCTGTTCCAGAGGAGGGAAGAGTGTGGGCGGTGCGTGGGCGAACACTGTGCGTGTCTGTGTGTGTGGGCGGGGTCTGTGTGGGCCTGCCGGGGATCTGTACAGGCCTCTGGGGGGTCTGTGAGGGCTGCCAGGGGTCTGTGCGTGCCTGCCGGGGGTCTGTGTGGGCTGCTGGGGGTCTGTACAGGCCTGCCGGGGGTCTGTGCGGGCTGCCGGGGGTCTGTGCGGGCTGCCAGGGGCCTGTGCGTGCCTGCCGGGGGTCTGTGCGTGCCTGTCTGGGGTCTGTACGGGCCTGCCGAGGGTCTGTGCGGGCCTGCCGGGGCACTATGCGGGCTGCCGGGGGTCTGTGTGGGCCTGCCGGGGATCTGTACGGGCCTCTTAGGGGTCTGTGCGGGCTGCTGGGGGTCTGTGCGTGCCTGCCGGGGGTCTGTACGAGCTGCCAGGGGTCTGTGCGGGCTGCCGAGGGTCTGTGCGGGCTGCTGGGGGTCTATGCATGCCTGCCGGGGGTCTGTGCGGGCCTGCCGGGGGTCTGTACTGGCCTGCCGGGGGTCTGTACTGGCCTGCCGGGGGTCTGTGCGGGCTGCCGGGGGTCTGTGCGGGCCTGCCAGGGCTCTGTGCGGGCCGCCGGGGGTCTGTGCGGGCTGCCGGGGGTCTGTGCGGGCTGCCAGGGGCTGTGCGTGCCTGCCGGGGGTCTGTGCGGGCCTGCCAGGGGTCTGTACGTGCCTGCGGGGGTCTGTATGTGCCTGCGGGGGTCTGTGCGGGCTGCCGGGGGTCTGTGCAGGCCTGCCGGGGCACTGTGCAGGCTGCTGGGGGTCTGTGTGAGCCTGCCGGGGATCTGTACAGGCCTCTTGGGGGTCTATGCGGGCTGTTGGGGGTCTGTGCGTTCCTGCCGGGGGTCTGTGCGGGCTGCCGGGGGTCTGTGCGGGCCTGCCGGGGATCTGTACGGTCCTTTCAGGGGTCTGTGCGGGCTGCTGGGGGTTTGTGCGGTCTGCCGGGGGTCTGTGCGTGCCTGCCGGGGGTCTGTGCAGGCCTGCCGGGGGTCTGTATGAGCCTGCCGGGGGTCTGTGCGAGCTGCCGGGGGTCTGTACGTGCCTGCGGGGGTCTGTGCGGGCTGCCGGGGGTCTGTGCGGGCCTGCCAGGGGTCTGTACGTGCCTGCGGGGGTCTGTACGTGCCTGCGGGGGTCTGTGCAGGCTGCTGGGGGTCTGTGTGAGCCTGCCGGGGATCTGTACAGGCCTCTTGGGGGTCTATGCGGGCTGCTGGGGGTCTGTGCATTCCTGCCGGGGGTCTGTGCGGGCTGCCGGGGGTCTGTGCAGGCCTGTCGGGGATCTGTACGGTCTTTTCAGGGGTCTGTGCGGGCTGCTGGGGGTTTGTGCGGTCTGCCGGGGGTCTGTGCGTGCCTGCCGGGGGTCTGTGCAGGCCTGCCGGGGGTCTGTATGAGCCTGCCGGGGGTCTGTGCGAGCTGCCGGGGTCTGTGCGGGCCTGCCGGGGATCTGTGCAGGCTGTCAGGGTCTGTGCGGGCCTGCCGGGGCCCTGTGCGGGCTGCCGGGGGTCTGTGCGGGCTGCCGGGGGTCTGTGCGTGTGTGCAGGCATCGTCCGATAGTACTACAAGTCCCATCGGACGATGCCTGCTACAGTGACAGTGATTGACACATTAGCCAATGATGGGACAGTAGTAGTCCCATCATCCGGCTAATGTGTTAAATGTAAAAAAACAAAAACAAAAAAAAAATACATACTACATACATACTACATACTGCATACATACTACATACATACATACATACTACATACAGTACATTCATACATTACATACAATACATTCATACATTACATACAATACATACATACAGACATACAGTACATTAAACATAGGTTACATACTCACCATTACTTGTCATTTTGATCCCCGAAGCCAGTGTCACCTGTAAAAAATATTAAAATAACAAACAACCAATATACTCCCTGATCCGCAGAAATCCACGAGTGTCCCACGACGATCTCCCATGGAGAACGGCAGCATCAGCTGATGTGACCGCTCTCCAGGGGCTCCAGAAACACAATGACAGGAGGAAGGTATCCTTCCGCACTGTATTCCTCCACCGCTGTAAAAAAAATAGTCCCTAGTCTCACTTTTGGCATTGCTGTGTGATAAATTTTCCCACGCAGCAATTGCCATAAAGTGAGACTTTGAACTATAGTAACCTCAGTGATGCACTGTAGGAGCCATTGTCTCCTGTCAGTGTGTCACTGAGGGTCCTATAGAGCAGTGACATCACCCGATGTCACTGTTCTATAGGGGAGATCGTCGTGGGACACTCATTAATTGGACTTCGGCGCACAGGTAGTATACGGTTTATTATTTTACGTTTTTTGCAGGCGCTGAAGTATGGTAAGCATGATTAAATGAAGAAAATTAAAATACTTTTTTCCTAATGTGTGTGTGTTTTATTAACCCTTTATTACTTCTGGATTAAAAATGGATAGGCGTCTTATTGACGCCTCTCCGTTATTAACCCGGCTTAATATCACCTTACAATAGCAAGGTGCAATTAACCCCCTGTTACCCCATATCCCACTGCTACACGGAAGTGGGAAGAGAGGGGCTAAGTGCCGGAATTGGCGCATCTTTCAATTGCGCCATTTCTGGGGCGGCTGTGAACTGGTATTTGTAGCCGGGGGGGGGCAGGGGGCGATATCCATGGCCCCTCTCTAGGCTATGATTATCAGCCAACAGCTGTCTGCGTAGCCTTTCTGGCTATAAAATATAGGGGGACCCCACGTCATTTTTTGGGGGGGTCCCCCTTTTTTAATAGCCAGTAAAGGCTATGCAGACAGCTGCGGGCTGATATTCATAGCAGGGTACAAATATTGGCCCCGGGCCGTCGGCTTTCCCCCTCTGGCGCAGAAAATTGCGCGGGAGCCCACGCCGTTTTTTTTCTTTTTCTAAAATTAAATGCTCATTAAGGCCTCTTTCACACTTGCGTCGGTACGGGTCCGCCGCTATGCGTCGGGCCGACGTACCGACGCACGTTGTGAAATTTGTGCACGACGTTCTGAAGTGCGGGGAGGATGGGGCGGAGTTTCGGCCGTGCATGCATAGTAGAAAATGGCGGACGCGACGGACAAAAAAACGTTCACTTGAACGTTTTTTCGTGCCAACGGTCCGCCAAAACACGACGGATCCGTTGCACGATGGACGCGACGTGTGGCCATCCGTCGCTAATACAAGTCTATGGGTAAAAAACTTATCCAGCGAGCACATTTGCAGGATCTGTTTTTTTTCCAAAACGACAGATTGCTAAAAATGCAAGTGTGAAAGTAGCCTTAGAAACATCAGCCTTTCTATTATATATCTATGGATATATCTATCTATAGATATATTTATAGATAGATATATCTATAGATACATAGATGTATCTATCCATATATCTGGCTTATCCATATATCAGGTTTTTGCCGTCAAGCACAATCCGGCGAGCTTTGAAAAAACGGATCCAGTGGAAAAAAAGGGATCTGGCGGAAAAAAACAGTTCCGGTGGGAAAAAAACAGATCCTGCAGAGAAAAAAATGGATACGGTGAGAAAAAACATTCCGGCGGAAAAAACGGATCCGGTGGAAAAAACCAATCCGGCGGATAAAACTGATACAGCGGAAAAAAAACGGATCCAGCGGAAAAAATGGATCCGGTGGAAAAAACTAATCTGGCAGGAAAAAACGGATCCGGCAGACAAAAACGGATCTGTTTTTTTTCAAAACTCGCCGTATTGTGCCTGATGGCAAAAACCTGATGTGTGAAAGCAGCCAGATATATGGATAGATACATCTATGTATCTATAGATATATCTATCTATAAATATATCTATAGATCGATATATCCATAGATATATAAGAGAAATGCCGATGTTTCTAAGGCTACTTTCACACTTTCATTTTCAGCAATCTGTCGCAATCCGTCTTTTTGGGAAAAAAACAGATCCTGCAAATGTGCTCGCAGGATGTGTTTTTCACCCATAGACTTGTATTAGCGACAGGTTGTGACAGATGGCCACACGTCGCGTCCGTCGTGTAATGGATCCATCGTGTTTTGGCGGACCGTCGGCACGAAAAAACATTCAAGTGAACGTTTTTTGTCCGTCGCATCCGCCATTTTCTACCACGCATGCGCGGCCGAAACTCCGCTCCCTCCTCCCCGGACTTCAGAATGGGCAGCAGATGCGTTGAAAAACTGCTTCCGCTACCCACATCGTGCACAAATTTCACGTGCGTCGGTACACAAGTGTGAAAGAGGCCTTAATGAGTGTTGAATTAAAAAAACGGAAAAAAACAGCGTGGGCTCCCGCGCAATTTTCTGCGCCAGAGGGGGAAAGCCGATGGCCGGGGACCAATATTTGTAGCCTGCTATGAATATCAGCCCGCAGCTGTCTGCGTAGCCTTTACTGACTATTAAAATGGGGGGACCCAAAAAAATAATGATGTGGAGTCCCCCTATAATTTATAGCCAGAAAGGCTACGCAGACAGCTGCGTTCTGATATTCATAGCCTAGAGGGGGGCCATGGATATTACCCCCCCGGCTACAAATACCAGTCCGCAGCCACCCCAGAAATGGCGCATCTGTAAGATGCGCCAATTCCGGCACTTAACACCTCTCTTCCCACTTCTGTGTAGCAGTGGGATATGGGGTAATAAGCGGTTAATGTCACCGTGCTATTGTAAGGTGACATTAAGCCGGGTAAATAATGGAGAGGCGTCAATAAGACGCCTATCCATTATTAATCCAGTAGTAATAAAGGGTTAATAAAACACACACACATTAGGAAAAAAGTATTTTAATTTTCTTCATTTAACCATACTTACCATACTTCAGCGCCTGCAAAAAACGTAAAATAATAAACCGTATACTACCTGTCTGCCGTAGTCCAATTAATAACGAGTGTCCCATGACGATCTCCCCTATAGAACAGTGACATCGGGTAATGTCACTGCTCTATAGGACCCTCAGTGACACACTGACAGGAGACAATGGCTCCTGCAGTGCATCACTGGGGTTACTATAGTTCAAAGTCTCACTTTATGACAATTGCTGCGTAGGAAAATTTCTCACACAGCAATGCCAAAAGTGGGACTATTTTTTTACAGCGGCGGAGGAATACAGTGCGGAAGGATACCTTCCTCCGGTCATTGGATTTCTGGAGCCCCTGGAGAGCGGTCGCATCAGCTGATGCTGCCGTTCTCCATAGGAGATCATCGTGGGACACTCATGAATTTCTGTGGATCAGGGAGTATATTGGTTGCTTGTTATTTTAATATTTTTTACAGATGACACTGGCTTCGGGGATCAAAATGACAAGTAATGGTGAGTATGTAATCTATGCTTAATGTACTGTATGTCTATATGTATGTATTGTATGTAATGTATGAATGTATTGTATGTATGTAGTATGTATGTATGTAGTATGTATGTATGTAGTAAGTATGTAGTATGTAGTATGTATGTAGTATGTATGTGTGTAGTATGTATGTAGTATGTAGTATGTATGTAGTATGTAGTATGTATGTAGTATGTATGTATGTAGTATGTATGTAGTAAGTATGTAGTATGTATGTAGTATGTATGTGTGTAATGTGTGTAGTATGTATGTAGTATGTAGTATGTATGTAATATGTGTGTCACGATCCATGTTTGGATCTGTGGCAGATCTGGTTTCCCTCAGATATAAACTTTTTTCCTTTCTGGTCATTGGGGGTTAATGCAGTTTACTCCCCCCGGTGGCCGCTGGTGTTATTGCACTGCATTGCATTGCTGCTGGTCAGCTGATGTTTGTGACCACTCCCACCATCCTTTATAAGGTCACCTGGTGCTTTAGCTGACTGTTGGTTATACAGGTCCTTTGGATACCAACCTTGCTGGAAAAGGAGCTTGCTGAGTGTTGTTGTTCTTCAGCTAAATACACATTCCTGGTGCCTTAGGGTACCGTCACACAGTGGCATTTTGATCGCTACGACGGCACGATTCGTGACGTTCCAGCGATATATCCGTGACGTTCCAACGATCTCGCTGTGTCTGACACGCTCCTGCGATCAGGGACCCCGCTGAGAATTGTACGTCGTAGCAAATCGTTTGAAACTTTCTTTCGTCGTCCAGTGTCCCGCTGTGGTGGCATGATGGCATGGTGTAACAAAGGTGTGCACGATATTGTATACGATGTGCGCATAGTAACCAACGGCTTCTACATCGCACATACGTCATGAAATTATCGCTCCAGCGTCGTACATTGCAAAGTGTGACAGCAGTCTACGACGCTGGACCGATATTGTTACGATGCTGGAGCGTCACGGATCGTGCCGTCGTAGCGATCAAAATGCCACTGTGTGACGGTACCCTTACTCTGCTGTGCGGTGCTTTGCAGCAAAGAAAGCTAAGTGTGGTGTTATTGTTTCTTTGTCCCTTTGTAGTTTGTGCATTCACCTTTTGGTATTGTGTTCCCCTCACTCTCATATTGTTTATTCCTGTTTATTTGCTTTGTGGTGCTGTGTTCACTGTTCACCTCCTGGGGTGGGGGTTGGGGATTTAGTTCAGGGTTTAACAGGAGACAGGGACAGGTCGGTGACTTGGGCCTCCCTACCTTCAAGGGTACCCCCAAGTTAAGGAAAGACAGGGCTTCCCCTAGCCTGAGGGGCAGTTCAGGGGCCCAGATTCCTCATCTCCTGTTTTCCTGTTTGTGCATCGTGACAATGTGTGTATGTAGTATGTATGTAGTATGTATGTAGCATGTATGTTGTATGTAGTATGTAGTATGTATGTAGTATGTATTGTAGTGTGGCTAAAGGTTGTATAGTCGACGGTAGGGTTGAGCGAAACGGAACGGTTATTTTCATAAGTCGCCGACTTTTGGCAAAGTCGGGTGTCATGACCCCTGTGTGGGGTCGGCCATGCGGTCGGCGACCTTCGCGCCAAAGTCACGTTTCATATGACGCGTACAGCGCCATTTTTCAGCCAATGAAGGTGGACGCAGAGTGTGGGCAGCGTGATGACATAGGTCCTGGTCCCCACCATCTTAGAGAAGGGCATGACAGTGATTGGCTTGCTTTCTGCGGTGTCACAGGGGCTATAAAGGGGCGTGCACGCCGACCGCCATCTTACTGCTGCTGATCTGAGCATAGGGAGAGGTTGCTGCAGCTTCGACAGAAGCAGGGATAGTGTTAGGCAGGGTACATTCACCCCCAAACCGCTTGTGCTGTAACGATTTCCATTGTCCAACACCACCTTTTGTTTGCAGGGACAGTGGAGGCTAGATTTTTCTTCATCAGCTCTGTAGCTTATTGGGCTGCCCTAGAAGGCTCCCTGATAACTGCATTGCCGTTTGTACACCGCCGTGCAAACCAACTGCTTTTTTCAAAGCACAAATCCTGTTACTCCTTCCTTTCTGCACAGCTATCTTGTTTGTTTGTCCACACTTTTGTGTGCAGCAGTCCTTTTTATTGCTGCCTGCCATACTTTTCTGAAATTATTGTGTATTTTTTTTTTAAATATATCTTTAAGCTACTTTCTGCCCCTGAAATTGTGTAGTGTAAAACAATGGGCCTGTATTTTTCTGCACTGTCCCACACCTAAGAAGGGAGATTTATATTGCCAATCAGTGAATCTGTGCCAGTCCTGTCTGCGGTATCCGTCAGTCATTTTCTGCCACAAAAACTATACTGTAATACAGTGGGCCTGATTTATCCACTAGTCTCCCATAAAAAAAAATAAGGGGAGATTAAAATTGGCAAATCTGCATCTGTGCCAGTCCTGTCTGTGGCATCTGTCTGTCATTTTCTGCCACAGAAAATATACTGTTCAACAGTGGGCCAGATTTATTCACTAGTCTCCCAGAATAAATAAAAAAGGGGGAGATTAATATTGGCACATCTGCATCTGTGCCAGTCCTGTCTGTGGCATCTGTCTGTCATTTTCTGCCACAGAAAATATACTGTTCAGCAGTGGGCCAGATTTATTCACTAGTCTAACATATAAAAAAAGGGAGAGATTGTTATTGCCAGTGTGTGCATCTGCGTCAGTCCTGTTAGTGGCATATCTGTCAGCCACTGTCTGCCACTGAAGCTGTGTACTGTTATACAGTGGGCCTGATTTTCCCTGCAGTCTCACACACCTATAAAGGGAGATTTTAATTCACCACAAGTTTGCGTACACCTTCTAACAGGTTTTACAGTACCAAATACCGTTTGTTTGGTGACATTTTTCAAACAATGAGGAAGTCTGGTGGAAGAGGTCGTGGCCATGGGCGGTCATTGCCAGCTGGTAATGATGGTAGTGGTGGTGGAGCATCAGGTGGTCGTGGGAAAAGCAATATAGCACCGAAGTCTTGAGTTGTTGAGCCAGCTTCGTCGTCTGGCTATACAAGGCCTCGAACGCTCCCTTTTCTGGGCGTAGGAAAACCGCTTTTAAAGCCGGAGCAGCAGGAACAAGTTTTGGCTTTCCTTGCTGACTCTGCCTCTAACTCTTTCGCCTCCTCTTCGGAAAGTGCAAAATGTAAAAGCAGCGCGTCGTCAGTGGATGTTCCCGGTCAGGGACAAGTCGCTTCCTTGTGTTCTTCACCCAGAACAACAGAGAATGATGCATCAGGTGACACAATGGGTTACTCCATGGAGCTCTTTACACATACGGTGCCTGGGTTAGAAAGGGAAATTGTTAACAGGCCATGCCTATTACAAGATGAAGTGGACATGGAGTGCACAGATGCACAGCCACAGCCAGATTATTACGCTGTTCCTTTGACTCAGATCACAACATTGCCCTCGCAGTGTACTGAGCCAGAATCTGACCCTGATGAGACTATGGAGCCCCGTCACGAACGCTATAGCACCGGCTTACACAGTGACACAGAGGAAGGTGCACAGGACATAGAAGAGGAGGTCATAGATGACCCAGTTGTTGACCCCAATTGGCAGCCATTGGGGGAACAGGGTGCAGCCGGCAGTAGCTCTGAAGCGGAGGAGGAGGAGCTGCAGCAGGCATCAACATCGCAACAGGTTCCATCTGGCAGGCCCGTATCTACCCAAAAACGTGTGGCAAAACCAAAACCAGTTGTAGGACAGCGTGGCCATCCGGTTAAAGTAGCTCAGTGTGCAATGCCTGAAAAGGTATCCGATAGTAGGAAGAGTGGAGTCTGGCATTTTTTTAACCAAGATCCAAATGATCAGTGCAAAGTCATCTATAAGAAATGCTCAAGGACCTTCAGCAGAGGTTAGAATGTTAAAAATCTAAATACAAGTTACATGTGTAGACATTTAACCACCATGCACTTGCAAGCCTGGACTAACTACCAAACGTCCCTTAACGTTGTTGCACCCTCTCACAATGAAGCTAGTCAGCAACGCTACATCCCTTCCCTCACTGTAAGCCCACCGTTTACCGCACCACCTGCAGTAAATGTGGAGGTTTCGTCGCAAGGCCAAAACAGTCAGGGAATCACCAGGTTCGTGGTAGGAAACACTGTATGTAGGGCACCAGCAAGAATACCATCTCCAACCCTCTCTCAGTCTGCCATGTCCACCGGCACCCCCGCTAGTTCCACCATATGCAGCTCTCCAGTCCAGCTCACCCTACATGAGACTCTCGTTAGGAAAAGGAAGTACTCATCCTCGCATCCGCGTACACAGGGTTTGAAAGCCCACATTGCTAGACTAATCTCGTTAGAGATGATGCCCTACCGGTTAGTTGAAAGCGAAGCTTTCAAAGCCCTGATGGACTACGCTGTACCATGCTACGAGCTACCCAGTCGACACTTCTGTTCGTGAAAAGCCATCCCAGCCCTCCACCAGCATGTAAAAGACCGCATTGTCCATGCACTCAGGCAATCTGTGAGTAGAAAGGTGCACCTGACAACAGATGCATGGACCAGTAGGCATGGCCAGGGGCGTTACATCTTCATCACGGCACACTGGGTTAATGTGGTGGATGCAGGGTCCACAGGGGACAGCAATATTGGGACAGTTCTGCCTAGCCCACGGTCTATGAAACAGTTGGCTGTAGGCGTTCGCCCCCCCTCCTCCTCGTCCTCCAGCAGAAGCGAGAGCTCGTCCACAGACCGCAGTCGCACGACCACTCCATCCACAGCTGCTACTGTTGCACACGAGGTGTCCCATTATGGAACAGCTAGTGGCAAACGTCAGCAGGCTGTATTGGCAATGAAGTGTTTGGGCGACAACAGACACACCGCGGAAGTTCTGTCCGAGTTCTTGCAGCAAGAAACTCAGTCATGGCTGGGCACTGTACATCTTGAGGCAGGCAAGGTAGTGAGTGATAACGGAAGGAATTTTATGGCTGCCATAGCCCTTTCACAACTGAAACACATTCCTTGCCTGGCTCACACCTTAAACCTGGTGGTGCAGTGCTTCCTGAAAAGTTATCCGGGGTTACCCGACCTGCTCCTCAAGGTGCACAGACTTTGCTCGCACATCCGCCGTTCGCCCGTATACTCCAGCCGTATGCAGAACCATCAGCGATCTTTGAACCTTCCCCAGCATCTCCTAATCATCGACGTTGCAACAAGGTGGAACTCCACACTGCACATGCTTCAGAGACTGTGCGAACAGAGGCGGGCTGTTATGTATTTGTGGGAGGATACACATACACGGGCAGGCAGTTGGATGGCAGACATGGAGTTGTCAGGTGTGCAGTGGTCGAAGCTACAAAACCTGTGTCAAGTCCTTCAGTGTTTTGAGGAATGCAAATGGCTGGTTAGTGCAGACAACGCCATAATAAGCATGAGCATCCCCCTAATGCGTCTGCTGATGCAAAGTTTGATGCATATAAAGGAGCAGGCGTCTGCAGCCGAGGACGAGGGAAGCCTTGATGACAGTCAGCCATTGTCTGGTCAGGGAAGTCTGCTGGACGAGGTGGCGGGCGAGGAGGAGGAGGACGAGGAGGATGATGGGGATGAGTATTTTTTGGATGAGGAAGCTTCTCAGGGGGCAATAGAAACTGCTGGCGTTGCAAGGCCAGGTTCAGGGTTTTTGAGGGAGACAAGTGACGTTGATTTGCCTTGCGTATCCTCAAAAGGGACCCACGCATTATAACAATGATGACCAATGACGATTACTGGTTGGCCTGCCTCCTGGATCCACGCTATAAAGGGAAATTGCAAAATATGCCACATGAGAACCTTGAACAAATCTTGGCAACCAAACAAGCAACTCTTGTAGACCGTTTGATTCAGGCATTCCCAGCACACAGCGCCGGTGATGGTTCTCACACGAGCTGCAGGGGGCAACAGGGCAGATGTGGTAGGGGTGCACAAATCAGAAGTGGCATTGGACAGAAGGGTTTTCTGACCAGGTTGTGGAGTGATTTCACAATGATCGCAGACAGGACAGGTACTGCAGCATCAATTCAAAGTGACAGGAGACATTTGTCCAGTATGGTTACAAACTATTTTTCCTCCCTTATCGATGTTCTCCCTCAACCGTCATTCCCATTTGATTACTGGGCATCCAAAATAGACACCTGGCCTGAATTGGCCGAATATGCATTGCAGGAGCTTGCTTGCCCAGCAGCTAGTGTGCTATCAGAAAGAGTATTCAGTGCTGCTGGTTCAATACTGACCGAAAAAAGGACTCGTCTGGCTACCCAAAATGTAGATGATCTAACCTTCATTAAAATGAACCACTCATGGATGTCTAATTATTTTGCCCCACCTTTCCCGGCTGACACCTAGCTTTCCTGTAAAAAGGTCTTGCTTTCGGACAGGTCTTACTCACTGTTCCAATCTCATATTTTGCAGCTGCTGTATGTCCAGCATATGACATGTTTACACCTCCCTAAATGGGCTGACTCCCCCCACGGGGCCGTGGTCACCACTTGGCACAAGCACCCATGAGAGTGCCGTTTGTCTGAAGAGGTGGGTGTGCCCACTTTTGGGCGACGGCACTGTCACTGGGTCCCTCATAGTACAATGAAGTGTCTCTGGTGGTGGTAGCGCGCACCCAACGTCAGACACACCATTGTAACATGAGGGGCCCTGGGCCAGTACCGCCGGCCACGAGAGAGTGTCCCCATCCCCCCAGCTCAAACAGTGCTCTACCACTTGCAAAATTATCTCTCACTGCTCCACCACTGTTTAGTCTATGCGGTGAAATCCTTCAATGCCTGGCACGGACAATACCAAATTGTCGACATGTATGATGCTAGTTGAAATATTCAGGGGCCCTGTCCTACATTTACACCAGTAAATACTTTGCGCCAAATAACAATATCTGAGAGTCAACAGAGGAGCCCACCCCTGTACCTAAGTATGCCGCCTGTTTTTTTGTTTGTTTGTTTGTTTGAGAGACATTAACATCTATTTATTATTTTGGAGTACTAACTGTGTCAGACACTACTTCCAATTGTCCTCCGCTGACCACACCAAAGCTGCCTGTGTACCCCTGCAACATAATCGAACCTGCATTGAGCCTATTTTTTTATTTTAGGCCTACTAAGTCTGTCTGCGGTCCATCCTTCAAATTGTCCTCCGCTGACCACACCAATGCTGCCTGTGCACCCCTGCAACATAATCGAACCTGCATTGAGCCTATTTTTTATTTTAGGCCTACTAAGTCTGTCTGCGGTCCATCCTTCAAATTGTCCTCCGCTGACCACAACAATGCTGCCCGTATACCCATGTAACCTTTTTTAAACCTGCAGCGAACAAACTTTGTGGTGTAAGGTCTACTAGCAGTGTCTGTCTGCGCTACTCAATACAGCTGTCCTCTTAAAAGAAGTGAGCTGCAATTGTCAGGTTTTCAGCCTGTCGGAATTTTAAAAGTGCATTGGGGCCACAAGTTTGGTTGGGGTCTACAAACTGTGTCTGCAGCTCCAAGGTGTTCTCCAGGTTGCCTTTCCTTAGCTTCAATTTTGAGACTCTCGTTAAGTAGTTGTTCATATAACACTGCATTAGGCCTACAAGTTGGGTTTGGGTTCTAGAAACGGTGTCTGCCGCTCCAAGGTGTTCTCCAGGTTGCCTTTCCTTAGCTTCAATTTTGTGGCTCTCGTTAAGTAGTTGGTAATATAATACTGCATTAGGCCTACAAGTTGGGTTTGGGTTCTAGAAACGGTGTCTGCCGCTCCAAGGTGTTCTCCAGGTTGCCTTTCCTTAGCTTCAATTTTGAGGCTCTCGTTAAGTAGTTGGTAATATAACACTGCATTAGACCTACAAGTTGGGTTTGGGTTCTAGAAACGGTGTCTGCCGCTCCAAGGTGTTCTCCAGGTTGCCTTTCCCTAGCTTCTATCTTCAGGCTCTCGTTAAATTGTTTTTAATATAACACTGCATTTGGCCTACTTGTTTTGATGGCCCTACTAACGGTGTCTGCCACTCCTTGCTGTTCTCCTCCACTGAACAAACCAGTGCCGCCTGGTTAGTCCTGTTACCAATTTTGAACTGCATTTAGCCCACTTTATTATTTGGGCCTATATCTGTTTCCTCCTCATCCTGCCCATTGCCCAGCCAGTGATAGATGAGTCTGCTGGTACATTGACCCAGAACGCTACATTCCCCGTGCACGCTACATAGCCAGAATGTGACCCTGCTGAAAGTCAGGTTCCCCTTCCCGCATACCATACCACCTTACACGGGGACAAAGAGGAAGGTGCAGATGAAAGTGCAGGTTCCTTCATCAGGTGGGGGGGGGGATAATCGTTGGTGACGTCACTGGCACAGGGCCCCTCATAGTACGCAAAAGTGTCGCTGCCGGTGGGAGGCGCCCCCGCCGTGCAAACACACCGCCGTACTTTGAGGGACCCTGTGCCAGTGGCAATGCCAACGAGTGGGCCCCCCCTGCTTGCTCAGGATCACAGCACTTGCAAAGTTTAAATACTTTCCTCTCCCTGCTCCACTGCCGTGACGTGGTCCACATTTCCTGGGCCCACTAAATACTTGAAACAGCCCTACCCCCCACAACTTTAGCCAAATGACCCCCAATTTCCAATGCCTAACTATTATTATAAGGTAAATTAAGATTGACAAGCTTCAGTAACAAGAATGGATGTTTTTGCCATTAAAATGGGCACTGTAGGTGTTTTCCTGGCCCCCACGCACTGCAGACTATGCTTCCCCATTGACTTGCATTGGGTTTCGTGTTTCGGTCGATCCCCGACTTTTCGACTCGAGTTTTGAGATAGTCGGGTTTCGCTAAACCCGACTTGACCCTAAAAAAGAAAAGTCGCTCAACCCTAGTCGACGGGAGATATGTGTCACATAGGTGGCTTGTCGCTGTTACATAACCCTGCCGATCTATGTGTGTTTCAGGACCTGTGGTGATGTCATAACCACATGTCTAATCATGTGATGGGTTCCTGGGTGTGGTTAGACCTGTAAAAGAAAGGCTAATGTTTAACACAGGAGATATATATGTGGAGGAGTTAGTCTCCAGAGTGTGTTAAGGCTTCAGGACTGAGCCTGAAGGACTGGACACTTGTTTTTCTTTTCTTGAGCTAAAGGCTATATGCTTTTTGTTATTATGCTATGTGGTTTATGAAGCAATAAACCCTGAGAACTTTTAATGGAACGTGCCTCCTGAGTGTCAGCCGTCGCACCCGAGCGAGTGAAACCCCTACAATTGGTGGAGAATGCGGGCAGCATTCCCAGCGGAGACGTAAGTCTATTATTGAATGTCATGGGTCAAGTCTGTTGCAAGCCAGCAAGCATTGCCGGGGAAAATGGAGGACCTGCTGAAACACTTGGTCCAGTTGCAGTCACAGCAGGAGCAACCGCAGCAGATACAGCAAGAGACCAACAGGCTGTTGATGCAGCAGATACAACAGAGCCAGCAGGAGCAACGGCAGCAGATGCAGCTTCTGACAACCGCCATCCAGGGCAGGATGAGTGCCCCAACCCCAGGTCTGGCTGATGACACCCACGTCCGAAAGACGGTAAGACGCTCATTGCAGAAAATGACCCCCGGGGATGATGTTGAGGCCTTCCTGACGGTGTTTGAGAGGGTCCCTGAGAGGGAAAAACTTCCGACAGAGCAGTGGGCAGAGGTACTGGCGCCATACCTGACGGGAGAACCTCAGAAGGCGTACTATGACTTGACCTTGCAGGATGCCAAGGAGTATCACAAATTGAAAGCCGAGATTCTCGCACGTTTGGGGGTGACACTGACTGTTAGCGCACAGCAAATTCACTGCTGGGCCTATCACCGGGACAAACTGCCTCGCTCCCAAATGTTTGACCTGTTGTACCTGGTCCAGAAATGGCTGCAGCCAGAGTCCTCTACGCCTGCACAGATGGTTGAACGAGTGATGATGGATCGGTTTGTACATTCCCTCCTGAGGTCCATACAGACTTGGGTTGCCCAGGGTGATCCCCAGAATGCCGACGAGCTGATCGGACTGGTTGATAGATACCAAGGGTTGGAAGGCTCCTTCGGGAGGCAGCCCATGCCATACTGGGGGTCCCAGAAGGGGGCTGAGTTCCAAAAAGGGGTGGGGCATCCAAGGTCACAAAGGGCAGGGGAGGTGGTGCCCAAGGTCCCTACAGGTGATATTATTTGTTGGAGGTGCCACGGGCCAGGACATATAGCTGCCCGTTGTTCCCAGACCACTGAGCAGATCGACTGCAGCATGGGACGCCGTAGTTCATACTATGCATATCCAGCCTGCAGTGTGAACTCTCCGCCCAATGAGGGGCCTCAAGCGTGTCCTGTAAAGGTAAACGGTCGAGCAGTAACGGCGCTGTTAGACTCAGGGAGCTTAGTGACCTTGGTGAGGGCCACTTTTCCTCTCCACCTGCTCCCAGGAAAGAAGGTCGGCGTGCGGTGCATACATGGTGATGCAAAGGACTACCCTATGGCCAGGGTGGATATTGAAATGGCGTGAGGCACTGAGTCCCATGAAGTTGGCGTCATTCGGGACTTGTTGCACCCTATAATTATTGGCCGGGATTTCTGTTTGCTTTGGGATTTGTGGGGAAAGGGTTCTGAGGTCCCTAGCAAGAGTAGGGAACCAATGAACCCTAAAAAGGTATCGCCACACCCAGAGACAGACAGGTTTCCTTTTTGTGTTCTGGTTGGGGATGAGGAGGAAGTGTCCCCTGCATCTGACATTCTGGAGTTAGAGGTAACCGGTGAAAATTTTGGGACTGCCCAACATAGGGACCCCACTCTGAGGGAAGCCTTTAGTAATGTCACAGTCATTAATGGGGTTGTACAGGAGCCGGGGGCAGACACAAGATTTCCCTATTTTCTGATGAGTGGGGAGTTGTACCGGGTCACAAAAATAAGGGAGGAGTTGGTAGAGCAGTGGGTAGTGCCGGGTCCATATAGACGGAAGGTGTTGGACATGGCCCATTCACACATCTTGGGTGGACACCTAGGGGGTGGAAAAAAATGCAGGAACAGGTTGTATAGAGGTTCTATTGGCCTGGGTGTCACCGGGAAATAGTGAACTATTGCAGGTCCTGCCCTACATGTCAGCTAACTGCTCTCACTCCTCATTTCCGGAGCCCCCTTGTGCCATTGCCCATTATTGAGGTGCCATTCGAGAGAATTGCCATGGACTTGGTCGGTCCCTTAGTTAAATCAGCCCGGGGCCATCAGTATATATTAGTCATCCTGGAATATGCCACACGCTATCCTGAGGCAATCCCCCTGAAAAATTCTTCCTTGAAAAGTATAGCCCGCGAGTTGGTCCATGTGTTTTCTCAGACAGGTCTACCGAAGGAGATCCTGACTGACCAGGGGACACCTTTTATGAGCAAGGTGATGAGAGAGTTATGCAAAGTCCTGAAAATCTCCCAGTTGAGGACCTTGGTGTACCATCCCCTGTCAGATGGTCTTGTTGAGAGACACTGAAGAGCATGCTGAGAAAAGCTATAGAGAAAGACGGTAGAGAGTGGGACTGTCTCTTACCATACCTGATGTTTTCCATTCGTGAAGTTCCACAGGCCTCCACAGGGTTCTCACTGTTTGAGCTTCTATATGGCCGACATCCGCGAGGACTCCTGGATATACCCAAGGAAACCTGGGAAGCCGAAGTCGCGCCCTACAGAAGCGTCATTGAGCATGTGGACCTGATGCAGCAGAGGATTGCAAAGGTGATGCCTATCGTGAAAGAACACCTCCACCAGGCACAAGAAGCTCAGGCCAGGGTCTACAACCGGTCTGCAAGAGTGAGGCAGTTCAATCCGGGAGACCGAGTTCTTGTGTTAGTTCCGACAGTGGAGAGCAAGTTCTTGGCCAAATGGCAAGGGCCATATGAGGTCGTCGAGAAGCTTGGTGAGGTAAACTATAAAATTCACCAACCAGGAAGACGGAAACCAATCCAAGTCTACCATGTCAACCTCATTAAGCCATGGCAAGATAGAGAGCCGGCAGTAACTCCATCTTTGCTAACCAACCCAGAAGGTGAGGATGGAGGGGTTACTATAGCGGAGACGCTATCGAAAGCCCAGAAACAGCAGTGCTGGGAGTTACTGCAGAAGAGCAGGGACTTGTTTTCAGAGTTGCCAGGATACACGAAGGTCATAGAGCGCGAGGTTCTGACAAGAGTCACATGTGCGGGTGAACGTGAAGCCCTACTGAATTCCTGAGGCCTGTCGAGAAGTAATCTCCAAGTAGGTGGAGCGTATGTTGAAGCTTGGAGTCATTGAGGAATCCAAGAGCGGTTGGTCGAGCCCAATTGTCCTGGTCCCAAAACCTGAGGAGGAGTGGAGATTTTGCAACGACTATCGGAAGTTGAATGAGGTCTCCAAGTTCGACGCATATCCCATGCCCCGCGTTGATGAGCTCATCGAAAGACTTGGGCCCACCAGGTATATAACCACCTTGGATTTGACAAAGGGGTATTGGCAGATTCCCATGGCACAGGAAGCCAAGGAGAAGACGGCGTTTTCTACACCAGATGGATGCTTCCAGTATGTCCGGATGCTGTTTGGCCTACAGGGAGCTCCGGCACGCACATACCCCCAAGAGGCCTGTACAGACCCCCGGCAGGCCCGCACAGGCCCCCAACGGTCATGCACAGACCCCGCCCACACACACATGCAGTCTCCGCCCACGCACCGCCCACACTCCATTATAGTGCATCATTGCACTATGGGAACTTCCGATTCCAGTATCCGATATTGCAAAAGTATCGGAACTCGGTATCAGAATTCCGACACAGCGAATATCGGCCGATACCCGATATTTGCAATATTGGAATGCTCAACACTACTGATGAGTGCTTTTCTTCCAGCAGTCTGCGATATAATTTGTTAGGAGCAGAGCTGTCAATCACTCTAGAGTTTCGCCCACATTCAGCTAGGGGCAGCGGCCAGTATGGGTGTCCTTTATTATAGGAAACCAGAATATAGCCTGCTGTCTGTCATACTGATTTTAATAGCGGTGATATTAAAGCCACGTTCCTCTTGTACAACACAGCCTAATTCCCCTGCTTTATGTCACACTCATATTCATTTCCCAGATTAGAGTTGATAATGTATCAGGCACATTTTAGTAGCTTTACTAATTCATCACATAACAAAGCTCGCCTTGTCTCGTTCCTGCTATCCGAAACCACACACCTTAACCAAAAATGATGGGGCTTATCTTCTGTTCCCAGGAAGTATTTACAAGCCTTGAAACAGGTGGAACATTAAGATTTGTAATAATTGTTTGCATTGCTGTGATTTGCACCCATCGTTCCACTAAGGTAAGGTCATGTGGTTGGATGAGGTCCTACGATTAGAGGATAGTAACCCGATAATGAGACTTTCTGAAGGACATTTATTAATTGTGTTTGCACCCAGATTTTGGTGCAAATATTTTGTTATCGTAAAGGCCTTAACCAAATTTATCATTGTTTTACGCCATTTATTATACTTAGTACATAGGCAAAAACTGAAAATAGGCAGTGAAGTTAAAGGTATTGTACTGTACTTTTACATCGATGGCCTATCCTCACAATATTGGTCATAAATATCAAATTGGCAGAGCTGTGATTCCCGACACTCACGCTGATCAGTTGATCTTGATGCCAGAGGACATGGCATCACGGTGGCGCAGTGGATAGCACAGCAGCCTTGCAGCGCTGGAGTCCTGGGTTCAAACCCCACTAAGGACAACATCTGCAAAGAGTTTGTATGTTCTCTCCGTGTTTGCGTGGGTTTCCTCTGGGTTCTCCAGCTTCCTCCCACATTCCAAAGACATACTGATAGGGAATTTAGATTGTGAGCCCCAACAGGGACAGCGATGATAATGTGTGCAAACTGTAAAGCGCTGCGGAATATGTTAGCGGTATATAAAAATAAAGCTTATTATTATTGTTATGGCAGGCATGAAGGACAGGCAGACCTGGCAGATGCCTAGGGCATTCGTTCCTCCAGGGGCCCACAGCCAGTGGGGTGCCGCTAATAGCGGCACATGCATTGGAAGCTGTATGTGATCAGTTACAGATTTGCACTGCAGTGGCCACAGTGGTGTGCTGCAAACCACCCCATTCATTTCAATATGGTGGATGGGCAGTACCTGGCCCCTTCTAATATACAGTTAATGGAGGTGTGCTAGGCATCCAGCCGGCATTGGGAACAGTTGATCGGTGGGATGCCGGGTGGCCACTCGAACCTCACAGATTTGATATTGATGACCTAACCTAAGGATAGCAATAAGAAAAACCAGAAGATGAAATGCAATAAGTTATATTGAGCCAGCCTGTATGAGACAGATTAATGCTTTTATTTTTGGGCCTTTATCAAGGTTATTTGTACAGAATATAGAAACATATGTTATGAAAAACATCAGAAAACTTGACAACAACATGTCTCAAGGTTAGAAAGTATAAGCAGGTTGCGGGATGCAGTGATGGACAAGAGGCAGATCAAGGGTTAACAAGTGGTTTAATAAACAGTAGTTACTCCTCGCAGGGAGATATGTACACAAGGAGCAAGGTTATACCTAATACAGAGAGAACTAATAGGGGGGAAGGTTTTTTAACGAACAGGGGAGAATAATCCAAATAATACTCCTAACACACAGGTGTGCTCCTGCCCGTGACTGAGGATGTTTAGATTACGTGACAAAAAAAGGATCTGTCACAGTTCTGTGAAAAAATGGGGGAAACTTCCCTGACGGTGTCATCTGGGGTCCTGGCGGTGGCGATGTCCTCTGGTGAACCTGGGGATGGTGGAGTTAGTCTGTGGTATTATCACGGTCACTGGCCTCAATGGATGAAGGGCGGAAGGAGGAATCGTTTTTTCCCTTAGCGGTGATAGTCCCTACACTGCTGGACCCTGTGACACTGTCCCAACACACTCTATAATGGCCAGCTCGGTCCGCTGTGCCGTACCGATGAGCACCTGTATCCCGTACACAGACCTTGCCTCTCACGGTCAGTGCTCCCGGCCCGGGCGGTCTTGTCAGCGTCGTCAGTTGAGTCCAGCAGTCTCTTAAAGGTCCGCGATTTAAGCGAGGACAGCGGTATTAGCGCGGACAGCGGTATCTCTGGTGTGTCAGTGGGACCCCGTTTGTCGGCTCCTGTAAGTGCGCCCTCTCGTCCCCGACTCCAATCAGCGCCACCCTGTCGCCACACAGCTGATCTTTTTTGAGACGACTACCGCGCGCGCCGTTCAAACCTGAATTGTTTGAATTTCTGCTTGCGCATTAACTGTCTGCTTAGCCATGCCCCCTTCTCTCTAGCACAGGGAACGCTCTGACACCCCAAGCTCTCCCCCCCTGTATCCTAGGTGACAGACCAGACGGTTCCGGACCCTTTATGGATGAGGCAAACCCGGTCAGTTTCTCCCCCTTACAAAAAAAACCAAAATAAATTAAACATAAAATTTTAGCACAGATAAGACAAAGAAATGTAAGTTTTCATTGGAGGAAGAGTCGGGGGATTAGTATGTCATGTATTCGTCCCAGCTCTGCGATGGGCAAACCGCCATCTGCGCATGCACAGGCCGTCTGCTGTAGAAAGTCGACAAATGCTGAATGGAAGTCTGTCATGCGTGTAACAGCGTAAGGAGGCATGCTCACTGTGCCCATGCACGGGGATGAGAACTGCCAGAAGAGGCCGAAAGGAATACTGAGAAGGTTGCGAAATGCGCTGTGAAAGAAAACGAGAGATAATAACTGGAGGACAGGTAAAAAAGTATAAGAGGGAGCAGGAACAGTAGAGAATATCAATAAAAGGAAAGATAAGGAAAACAGGGGAAAAATGGACAGGGGAAAGGAAATAGAAAGAAAAAAACAAAAGAACATCAAGGACAAGGGAAGGAAAAAGAAGCAAAAAGAGCATATACTAACACTGTGAGATAAAGAACAGAACTTAAGGTAAAATAAAAAAGAAAAGAACATAAGAACATAAGCATGCAAATTAGAAATTGCTCAATACCTGATGGAGCTCTAGATGACCTGTGAAACAAAGGGACATGTCTAAATCATCGAGGTTCAAAGAACTGAAGAAAGGTACAATGGAGACCAACAGTGTCACGTACCTGTACGCAACACATTAATGGAAAATGTTCTCTATTCATCCCTAGAGGTTCCAATGTTTGCAGCTTATAAATCCAGAAGGCCTCTCTCTTTTAATTTTAGGACCCTATTGCCACCCCTTCATGGGGCACTGATTATAAAACCTGGAATCGAAGTTATGCCACATTGTGGCCAGCAGAAATAAAATGTGACGGAATGGGTAACATGGTCTTTTTCATCTAACAGTAGATTTATGTTGAGAAACGTGGTCTTCTTGGATATGCTGGGTGGTCTTTCCAACACATACGAGACCGCATGGACACTTGATTAGGTAGACCACATGTGACGATTCGAATCTTGGTGCAATAGATGGGAAAGCATAGGGGAGCATATCTCGAAACTTTGCAGCTCTTACTAATTTCCCTCCTATTAAAGATCCTAGATTCCTCTTTCATTGTCCCTATAAAGTATGATGAAAACAAAAGTGCCCCAAAACATATTATGATACCCACACAGTGAAATATTACACGGTACCCTCCGCATGCACAGTGTGATGACCCTACTGTACCCTCCCCTCCCCCCATAAAGTATGATACCTCCACAAAGACCCAAATAGTATGATGGTCCTGACACAGCCCTCCATACATTACAATCGCCCTCCACACAGTATAATGGCCCTGCAAACAGTATAATGCCCCAGACATATCCTTCCAAACAGTAAAATGGCCCCCACATAGCCCTCCAAACAGTAAAATGAAACCCGACATTGCCCTCCAAACAGTATATTGGCCACCACATAGCCCTCCAAACAGTATAATGGTCACCACATAGCCCTTCAAACAGTATAATGACTCCACATAGCCCTCCAAGCTTTAACATATCACCACAGCTCAACTCCAATGCAGAAGTAAGTGAGGTGTCAGATAATCTATTTAAGGTGCAACATTTGATGAATATGGAGTGGCAGAGTTTGACGTGAATGCAGTAAAGATTTCGTGCAAATTATGTCATTTCTAGGTGTAGAGCTGTTTATCGATATGTTATTGATGTGTTTATTGATGTGTTATTCTTTTGCACTTTTTATGGGGGATTTTAGATATGTTTTCTTTGAAAATTCAGTATGACTTGTGTAATATTTATGCTATTTGTATCCTTTTTTTCAGTTCCCATCAATTTATAGAGGTTTAAGGGGTAAGGTTTCTCCTTATGTAGATTGACATACCAGCTCTGGCTTGTCAAGGTAAGGAGGCTTTTTCGCCGTGCAATGCTCCTCTGGGAAATGTAATATGCAAATTGCCTCTTCAGAGAAAAAGAGGACTTGAACTCTATAGCGCCACCTGTTGAAAGTAGCGATCCTACAAGTCACAATCAACCCTTTAACGAGACTAGCAATATGACTTAGGATAAAAGCCAAATCAGTATCTCAATTCGCAGACACGGTGTTTTGGGCTGGTACAGATCTAGTACCTGTATTGTAACTGAATGTGAGAATCTCTACACTTACTGAGCAAATGAATCATCACAAGTCTACTTCTCCATCAACGTAGTGTATAATATATGTAACATGATCCAATACACATCTTGCTCAGTATCGAGATAATAAGTTACAATACTACCAACACGACCGCCATGAATGACCCGTAATAACCTACAGTCATGTTGGAGCAGGGGTAGATAACCTGGTTAGAACGCACCTCGACACGCGTTTCACCCCCACCGCAGTTTCGTCAGGACTCCGGTGGCGGTGAAACGCGCGTCGAGGTGCGTTCTAACCAGGTTCTCTTCCCCTGCTCCAACATGACTGCAGGTAATTACGGGTTATTCATGGCGGTCCTGTTGGTAGTATTGTAAGTGAGGATTATCTTTCTCGATACTGAGCAAGATGAGTATTGGATCATGTTACATCTATTATACACTACGTTGATAGAGAAGTAGACTTGTGATAATCATTTGCTCAATAAGTGTAGAGATTCTCACATTCAGTTACAATACAGGTACTAGATCTGTTCCAGGCATATGGGATATTGTATCCATGTCTGGACATTTCTTTATGTGTGGGGTCATAACTGTTTCCAGCTTTGTTGTGGTTTGGTACCCTGATATGTAGTATCTCATCAAATAACATTGTATTATGTATTTGTCTTAAATTTTGTAATAGAATATATGTTTTACGATAATTATCTAAGATTTCACTCCTTCATTTTTTCTCTATTGGTGTGTTTATATATATTAACTGATGAAGGGATCAATTTATTGTGGATGAGGAAATTATTGGTTACGGTGTTCCTGGCTGTTGGCCCTCATCAGTGCGAAGCATGAGAACTGATTTGGCTAGGTGAAAGGCTCTGGACTGAGGTCTAAGGGGTAAGGTTTCTCCTTGGGGAGAGTGACATACCAGCTCTGGCTTGTCAAGGTAAGGAAGCTTTTCAAGGCTTTTCGTTTAGACTAAAGTCATCAAACATCATCCACCATTTAGCTAATTCTGGCTCAAAGTCCACTAGCAGAAAAAAAGATAATTCAGAAAAATGACTTTGAAAAAAGTCAACTGATGTTAAAAAAAAAGTGGTCAAAACTTTCATAAAATAAGTGGCCTAGAGAAATTGCATGTGGCAGATCAATGTGGTGATGGATTGTCATCGACCTTGAAATACTTGGAAGTCAAAAGCTGCAGATGAGATCCTGAGCAGATGACATTATAGTGCCAGGCTCGGGCAGAAGATAACAGTGTGTAGGGGCTTACAGTTATCGGTGCCCTTTACTAATTTCTTCCAAGCCAGACAATCTGATCGGCTGCGGTACTTACAGCAGATGTCTGCAGTAGTGTTCTAGAAAGAGCTTGTGTATCAGTGTCAGGTATGTCACATCCAACTGCGGAAAGAATCCGGAAATATGAGCCTTAGCAGCCTGGGGATCTATCTGATCAGAAAACGTCAGATCAGATAGCAACAATCTTTGCCACTAGAACTCACTAAATATATGTTAATTAAAAGATGAGACCGTGGGACATGAGAAAACTGATCTAACTGCAGGACTGGCTTTTGGGTAAGCCAAGCGAGGTGACGGAAGTGTATAAAAAAAAGCCCTTTGAAAGCGTGCAAGAAACGTCCGTTGCTGTCATGGGCATTCTTTATTATGATCCCGTCAGCTCAAAGTGGGCGTCCAAAATCTGATTTTGTAGTGGCCACTCCATTTTGGGGCTCCAAGGTTTTCCCTGGTGAGGAGCAAATCTGGTGAAATTATAATTAAGCAGTTCCCTCAGATTTGACAAAAAAATCCAATTTCCATTAACGTTATTTGATGTGAACCAAGTGTCCTTTATTATCTCAATCTGTCTCTCTAGATTCCAGGGAGTAATAAATGTAGGGTGTAAAAAAACAAAAAATGAATACCCACCTTTCACCTGTCCCACTGCCACAACCCACTGTCCAGTCTTCTGCTCTGTCCGTCCTCTTATTTCCTCCGTCCTCCAGTGTGCGATGACCTCTTGCAGCATCTTCACTCTGTGCCTTCGTTTTGGGCATCGAGTGGGACTGTGATGTTAGGATGCACACAAGAAACAAATTTGCCAATTAATTGGATTCATGAGAATCCACATTTTTTTTAGAATTGGAGGATGTGCTCATCTGCTTTAAAAATTCCTACTCGGAGAGGACGTCAAGGCCGAATCCCATCAGTTGCCATGTAGCATTGATGCCCCCGCTGGAAAAGGAACCTGTCACGGAGTTAGGCTACGTTCACATTTGCGTTGTTGGGCGCAGCGTCGTCGACGCATACCGACGCATGCGTCATGCGCCCCTATCTTTAATATGGGGGGCGCATGGACATGTGCCGGTATGCGTTGTATTGCGTTTTACGACGCATGCGTCAATTTGATGCCACAGACAGGTTGCGGACGACGCTACTTGTAGCGTTTTCCCAGTGCCAAAATTCATGAACATTACTATTTTATGTCAACGCATGCGTCAAAAAACGCAGTGTTGTGTATATGCGTTGTGGGTTGCGTCGACGACGCTGCGCCCAACAACGCAAATGTGAACGTAGCCTTACCACGACAGAGCAGTACCAGAAGACCACGGCATCTGACGGCTTCTACGTCTTCGCTGAGAAGAAGCACTTCCCCTGTGTATTAAAGGTGTTTTGTTTCTTTCAGCAGGACAGGGGTTAATAGGCCATGTGGAAATTCCTGCTTTCAGCTGTGCCTTCTGGTCAGATCTTTGTCTGAGATAGCACTTGCTTGATAGACCTGGAGTAGTGAGGAGCTGGTGTTTGGAGAGCTGGAGGAATTTATTGTGAGACAGTTGTATGGTTTGTACGCTTGGAAAATTCCTCATCCTTACCTGCCTTATTTACCCTCCCCGTCCTTCACACCCTGGTGGATACCTCTGTTATTTGTGAGAGCATATTTTGTGTGAGTGGAGTTTTCTTTCTACCCTTGTCTTTGTTCCCCTGTCTGTCGGGTTGGTGTACTGTTGTACACGGCAGCGCCTCTCTTCCCCGGGTGGGGAGGGGGACAGACGCAGGGCGGCAGTCAGGAGACAGGGCGAGGGCGGAGGCCCCGGCATACTCGCCATCTGAGGTATCCCAGGGATCAGGGCGAGTTAGGGCGCCCCCTAGAGATAGGGCCAGGAAAGGTGCCCCTGGTCCTAGTTTACCCGCCAGTCCAATCGTGACAGAACCAGTATCATGGCGGAGGATGGTGGCAGCAGAACAGAGGAGCGGTGCTGGTCAGGTAGGTGAGCGTGTGATTGTGTTTTTTTTTACTTTTTCACAATATTTGTTTTTTTATAGAGAGTTTAAAAGCAGGATACAACCCCTATAATGATGTTGGCCCTCTCTCATTTCTCCAGTACTTAGAACCACTCTCCCGTTTCCACTTTCCCGTTTCCGCTCTCCGGCAACCCATCCCAACTTATTCTTGTCTAAATGGACACTCTTGTGCTTTCCTCAAAAACAAGTGTTATGCCTCGCCTTGTGATGTGGATGCTCAAAGCCCTTGGCCAGTATGAGCAGCTATTATGTAACATGGACTTGTGATGTTGGAGCAGCAAGGAGTTCCAGATGGAACAATGGAAGCTGATGTAGCAGAACAGCAATATTTTGAGGAAATGGGAACCAAAGCAGAGACTCGGCAATATAGCAGAGCTGAGTTTGTCACATACAGTCAAATACGAAGCTGGTAGCAATACTGAAGATTTGACTCAACGATGTTGAAGAGCTCAGTTTGACAGAGCGTCCAATGCAGAGCTGGTCAGGGGAATAGCAGAGCTATCCAGAGATATAGTAGAACTTAGTTAAAGTCCAAAGTCCAAACTGGTCAGCTGAATAGCAGAGTTATCGAGTGATGTAGCAGAACTTGCTTTGATATATTCCAAGGTCAAAATAGTCAATGGAATAGAAGAGTTAGGGTACAGTCAAAGGTCAGAACTGGTTAGCAGAATAACAGAGCCACCTAGTCATGTAGTAGAGCTAAGTTTGCCACATGATCCAAGGTCAGGACTAGTCTGCAACATAGCAAAGTTGCCTAGCGAAATAGTAGAGCTGGGTTTGTCACGATATCCAAGGTCAAAACTGACCAGCACTATAGCAGAGTTAGTTTGACACTTAGAAGCAGGCCATGGTAGCCAATTACCTGAAAACCTAGGCTACTTCCCCGACAATGTGAGTCAAGTACTGGAACTAGGACAAAAAAATGGACTACTTATTCCGGGGTTGTTTGAGAGGTTTAGCTAGGCTGATGTCTGCAGTGACAGTACTTATTGGCCATATTAGCCATTTGTCAGACTGGGTATGCGATAATAGGGATTGACTGCGATCCCATTGAGTAGCCTTGGTGCGTGTACAGCAAGGATCAGGAGCTGTGTAGTTCAATCAATATCTACAGTCCATACACACTAAACAACAAAGTGGCAGCTTGCTTATTGTCTCATTAAAGGGCCACCAAGATGTCCTGACCTTTGTCTGTAGAACATTGAATGTGGGACAGCTGGGGATGATGTATGGAAGTCATTGAGCAGCCGATGCTGTGTTTAGATGTAACCTTTTGGAAGGTTAGTTATGCTGTAAATTCTTGTACCTCTTGCTGTAGTCTTCCTTTATCAGTACAGAGTGGATATTAAGATGCTATTGATTGCTAGCAAAAACACACTTCAAGATTAATGGCATACATTACATTGAAGCTGCGGATTAGGATACAATTCACTGGTCACTGTAACAGTAGGATTATAAAATAATAATACGCTGCAGGGTAAATGCGATCTGATAAAATCACAAAGGAACACTAAACCTAGAAATAAATGTTTAAAATTAATGTTAATATAGCTGTTACAGGTGGAGGGGACCTGTCTATCCCTCAATGTCTTCATAAATGTAATTAATTTCCTTTGCTTTTTTTTACCTGGTCTTTCAAAGGATTTGTACTTTGGAAGGCAGAAACTCTAACAGTGACCCACAGGCTTAATTTCAGATAGATGATGTTAATGTTATTCTTCTTCATTATAGGTATAGTGTATTGGTAGTGTATATACAAATCTGTATATAGTACAAGTTAAAACCAAGAACATGGATCTGTGAATTTGTGGATCGAGCTAAAAAAGCAGCTCAAAGTAAAATTATATATTTAATCGCCTTAAGGGCACACTACACAATACACTATATACACAATGGTTGTACATATACAGTGGTCAGATATGCAAATGCAGGTGAAGTACAAAAGATATAAGCAGATGAATCATGTCAGTTACCAGTTTGATGTTCGACCGTGTGTGCTGGGCTGCATGGGGCAATGGGCAGCCAGCTGGTTCCTATTCCTTCAAGCACATTACTTGATATGGACCTCTCTTTAGAAGTGGACAGCAAGCATGACACAGAGAGAGCACATGGCCTTACACAAGCCTTTAACCCCTTGGTCTGTCACACCCTTTTCCTCCCATGGGATTTTCCTTATCCCACTTCCCTTGAGGTTTGTAACTAAATCTCTCAAAACCTATGAAAGATCATAACTTATTAACGGAAAGTCATAGGGCGGCGGCTCTATCACTATCAGATCCGGCTTCACTGCATGGCTTCTACTAGTCATTCTGTGCATCTCCCCAGCTGGAGTGTTAGAACAGATCAAGATCTTAAAAGGTGTTTGGCCCATTCTTGACATCTCAAAAATGTAACCAGTATGTGGCTAGGATGTACGATAACTCCATAGTCTCCTTAAATCTCCTTATGAAATCCTATCTGACTGGATGAAGCAGTTACACAGGAAGACCTCCTGTGGACACTAGCTAGGCTGGTGGGGGTGTGAGTTTGACTGTGGAGCTGGTGAGGCTGGACCACCTGCCGAGCCAGGCGTCCCGTTATAGCTACACATAATAATAATAATCTTTATTTATATAGAGCCAACATATTCCGGAGCACTTTACAGTTTAACAGTTTCAAACACAACAGTCATAAGTAACAACGTTAACAATACAATAATTAAAGCAAAATAAGATGACCCTGCTCGTGAGATCTTACAATCTGCCATGTAAGCTTTCACAGGTGTGTACAGGTGTGTATTTACAATGATGTATTTAGAATGATGGTGCAGCCATCTTTAGGGGGTGGGGGATAGATGGAAGTAGTGAATGGGCTAAACACACACAAACATAAAATGACTTTGATTAGTGAACGTGGTAGGCCGCTCTGAACAAATGTGTTTTGAGGGAGCACCTAAAACTATGCAAATTGTGGATGGTCTTAATATCTTGCGGTAGAGGATTGGCGCAGCGCGGGAGAAGTTTTGGAGTCGGGAGTTGGAGATACGGAGTAAGCAGTGGTTAGTCGAAAGTCGTTTGCAGAGCACAGTGGTCGGTTAGGCCAATAGACCGAAATGAGGCAGGAGATGTAAGGGGGTGCCGCACTGTGGAGAGCTTTGTGGGTGAGAACAACTATTTTGAATTGTATCCTGTAATGAATGGGCAGCCAGTGTAACGACTGGCGAAGAGCAGACACGTTTGAATACCGATTAGCCAGATGGACAACCCTGGCTGCTACATTAAGGATAGACTGGAGAGGGGAAAGTCAGGTAAGGGGGAGGCCAATTAATAGAGCGTTACAGTAGTCCAGGCGGGAGTGGATCAGGGCGACAGTGAGGGTTTTTGTTGTTTCCATGGTGAGAACATGGCGGATTCCAGAGATGTTCTTTAGGTGTAAGTGGCACGAGCGGACAAGAGATTGTATATAGGATGTGAAAGAGAAATCGGAGTCAAACATAACACCCAGACAGCGCGCCTGCTGCCGGGGTGTTATTATGGTGCCACCCACGGAGAGGGAAATGTCAGATTTAGGGAGGTTAGTAGATGGCGGGAGCAGAAGAAGTTCTGTTTTGGAGAGGTTGAGTTTCAGATAGAGGGCGGACATGATGTTGGAGACTGCGGACAGACAGTCACTGGTGTTCTGTAGTACAGCGGGGGTAAGGTCAGGGGATGACGTGTATAGTTGAGTGTCATCAGCATAAAGATGGTACTGAAAGCCAAATCTGCTGATGGTCTGTCCAATTGGGGCCATGTAGAGGGAGAAGAGAAGGGGGCCAAGGACTGAGCCCTGAGGTACCCCAACAGTGAGAGGAAGAGGAGATAAAGTGGAGCCAGAGAACAGAACACTGAAGGAGCGGTCAGAAAGATAGGAAGAGATCCAGAAGAGAGCAGTGTCCTAAATGCCTAGTGACTGGAGCCTAGAGAGTCACTAGTCAACAGTGTCGAAAGCTGCAGAAAGGTCGAGAACAGTGAGCAGAGAGTGGTCACCATTACATTTTGCTGTCAGAAGGTCATTGTTCACTTTGATGAGTGTAGTTTCTGTTGAATGTAGGGCGTGGAAACCGGACTGTGAAGGGTCTAGGAGGGAGTGAGTGGAGAGGTAACGGGTAAGACGGGAGTAGACTAAGTACTCTAAAGGTACCGTCACACTGAGCGACGCTGCAGCGATACCGACAACGATCCGGATCGCTACAGCGTCGCTGTTTGGTCGCTGGAGAGCTGTCACACAGACAGCTCTCTAGCGACCAACGATGCCGGTAACCAGGGTAAACATCGGGTTACTAAGCGCAGGGCCGCGCTTAGTAACCCGATGTTTACCCTTGTTACCAGCGTAAAAGTAAAAAAAAAAAAACACTTCATACTTACCTTCCGCTGTCTGTCTCTCGGCGCTCTGCTTCTCTGCCCTGTGTAAGCCCAGCGGACGGAAAGCAGAGCGGTGACGTCACCGCTCTGCTTTCCGGCCGCTGGGCTTACACAGGGCAGAGAAGCAGAGCGCCGAGAGACAGACAGCGGAAGGTAAGTATGAAGTGTTTGTTTTTTTTTTTTACTTTTACGCTGGTAACAAGGGTAAACATCGGGTTACTAAGCGCGGCCCTGCGCTTAGTAACCCGATGTTTACCCTGGTTACCAGTGAAGACATCGCTGAATCGGTGTCACACACGCCGATTCAGCGATGTCTGCAGGGAGTCCAGTGACCAAATAAAGTGCTGGACTTTCTGCAGCGACCAACGACATCACAGCAGGATTCTGATCGCTGCTGCGTGTCAAACTGAACGATATCGCTAGCCAGGACGCTGCAACGTCACGGATCGCTAGCGATATCGTTTAGTGTGACGGTACCTTAAGAGTTTAGAGATGAAGGGGAGATTGGAGACTGGTCTGTAGTTGTTTGTGCAGTATGGGTCGAGGGCAGGTTTCTTTAGTAATGGAGTAATGATAGAGTGTTTGAAGGAGGAGGGGAAAATGCCAGAAGAGAGGGTCAGTAGTGTATGTAGTCGGATGAGAAGAGGAGAGGAGCTTGGAGACTTCGTCTTCTGTGATGGGATCTAATGTGGAGAGTGACAGAGGAAATGCAGGGAGGGATGGAAGTCACTGCCCTTGGTGTCTGAGTGCAGATTTCCTGACATATATTATCTATTTTCTCTATAAAGTGGGAGGCCAGGTCATCAGCACAAATGTCTGTGATAGGGGCTTGTGCTTTTGGCCTGAGGAGGGAGTGAAAGGTGTCAAAAAGTTTCTTGGGGTTGTTGTATAGTGAGGAGATCAGGGTGGTGATGTAGGTCTGTTTGGCGAGGTGAAGGGCAGAGTTATAGGTTTTTAACATGCTGTATGACGATTATAAGCTGCTGTTAATTCCCCCCATATTCTTCATAGCACATGGATAAATAATAAACACATAATATAAGATACATAATAAACACAGTGATGTCACAGTACAAGGATGTCACAGTGCAGAGATAATAGACACGGTGATGTCACAATACAGGTATATCAGAGTACAGGGATAATATACACAGTGATGTCACAGTACAGGGTTAATAAACACAGTGATGTCACAGTACAGGGATAATACACACAGTGATGTCACAGTACAGGGATAATATACACAGTGATGTCACAGTACAGGGATAATATACACAGTGATGTCACAGTACAGAGATAATATACACAGTGATGTCACAGTACAGGGATAATATACACAGTGATGTCACAGTACAGAGATAATACACACAGTGATGTCACAGTACAGGGATAATACACACAGTGATGTCACAGTACAGAGATAATATACACAGTGATGTCACAGTACAGGGATAATATACACAGTGATGTCACAGTACAGAGATAATACACACAGTGATGTCACAGTACAGGGATAATACACACAGTGATGTCACAGTACAGGGATAATACACACAGTGATGTCACAGTACAGAGATAATATACACAGTGATGTCACAGTACAGGGATAATATACACAGTGATGTCACAGTACAGAGATAATACACACAGTGTTGTCACAGTACAGGGATAATACACACAGTGATGTCACAGTACAGGGATAATACACACAGTGATGTCACAGTACAGGGATAATATACACAGTGATGTCACAGTACAGAGATAATATACACAGTGATGTCACAGTACAGGGATAATATACACAGTGATGTCACAGTACAGGGATAATATACACAGTGATGTCACAGTACAGGGATAATACACACAGTGATGTCACAGTACAGAGATAATACACACAGTGATGTCACAGTACAGAGATAATACACACAGTGATGTCACAGTACAGGGATAATACACACAGTGATGTCACAGTACAGGGATAATACACACAGTGATGTCACAGTACAGGGATAATACACACAGTGATGTCACAGTACAGAGATAATATACACAGTGATGTCACAGTACAGGGATAATATACACAGTGATGTCACAGTACAGGGATAATATACACAGTGATGTCACAGTACAGGGATAATATACACAGTGATGTCACAGTACAGAGATAATATACACAGTGATGTCACAGTACAGGGATAATATACACAGTGATGTCACAATACAGAGATAATACACACAGTGATGTCACAGTACAGGGATAATACACACAGTGATGTCACAGTACAGGGATAATATACACAGTGATGTCACAGTACAGAGATAATATACACAGTGATGTCACAGTACAGGGATAATATACACAGTGATGTCACAGTACAGAGATAATACACACAGTGATGTCACAGTACAGGGATAATACACACAGTGATGTCACAGTACAGGGATAATATACACAGTGATGTCACAGTACAGAGATAATATACACAGTGATGTCACAGTACAGGGATAATATACACAGTGATGTCACAGTACAGGGATAATATACACAGTGATGTCACAGTACAGGGATAATATACACAGTGATGTCACAGTACAGAGATAATATACACAGTGATGTCACAGTACAGGGATAATACACACAGTGATGTCACAGTACAGAGATAATACACACAGTGATGTCACAGTACAGGGATAATACACACAGTGATGTCACAGTACAGAGATAATACACACAGTGATGTCACAGTACAGGGATAATATACACAGTGATGTCACAGTACAGGGATAATATACACAGTGATGTCACAGTACAGAGATAATACACACAGTGATGTCACAGTACAGGGATAATATACACAATGATGTCACAGTACAGAGATAATACACACAGTGATGTCACAGTACAAAAATAATATACACAGTGATGTCACAGTACAGGGATAATATACACAGTGATGTCACAGTACAGAGATAATACACAGAGTGATGTCACAGTACAGGGATAATATACACAGTGATGTCACAGTACAGGGATAATATACACAGTGATGTCACAGTACAGAGATAATACACACAGTGATGTCACAGTACAAAAATAATATACACAGTGATGTCACAGTACAGAGATAATACATACAGTGATGTCACAGTACAGGGATAATATACACAGTGATGTCACAGTACAGGGATAATACACACAGTGATGTCACAGTACAGGGATAATATACACAGTGATGTCACAGTACAGAGATAATACACACAGTGATGTCACAGTACAGGGATAATATACACAGTGATGTCACAGTACAGAGATAATACACACAGTGATGTCACAGTACAGGGATAATACACACAGTGATGTCACAGTACAGGGATAATATACACAGTGATGTCACAGTACAGAGATAATACACACAGTGATGTCACAGTACAAAAATAATATACACAGTGATGTCACAGTACAGAGATAATACATACAGTGATGTCACAGTACAGGGATAATATACACAGTGATGTCACAGTACAGGGATAATATACACAGTGATGTCACAGCACAGGGATAATACACACAGTGATGTCACAGTACAGGGATAAATAGAGCTGTGATGTCCCAAAACTCAGACCACAAATAATGATGTAACACTACATAGAACAAAAACTGATATTCTACATGTGACCAGTAGCTGTTGGACCCCTTATATTCTGGCTAACAGTCATGACTACAGCCTTTATACCCCGTATAGTTACATATACGTATAAGCTTTTATCGAACACCAATTTTACGTATGTTACGGCCTATTCTCCACTCTTATGTCTTTGGATTGTGGGAAGAAAGTATCTTGTAGGCAAATACTGTGAACACGTAATAGTAGGATATATAGCCTGAACTCGATTATGTGGCCACTATGACACATTCTCATGGAAACAGGCATAAAAAGCTGCTAAATAAAATGCCCTTATAGGAATAGTAAAACAATATAAAACGTATTAGGAATAATACCGGTACTTTTTTTTTTGTATTTGCTACTTTGTCTACATCTGATATTTTGCATGCTTTTTATTCTAGACAATAGAGCCAAGATTAATTTGAACCAGAATGATCTATAAGTCGTGGACATTGATGAATGATCCGTACACTATGTAACACCAGTGCCAGCCATCCTTCATCCTGCTGGTGTATTGTGTCACCCCCCCCCCTCCATGCTGATATGATCACATCTACTGATAAACACCCTCCGAACATCTCCAGCCCGCATCCCCAGGAAAATTACATTCAGTCTGCGAACAGAGGAATATTATTGCATTTTTTTTTTTTTGCTAGAGGAAAGTGGCTGGAAGAAGCTGTATCTGATGAAAGATAACGGCAAGTGCAAGCCAGGAATCTGGCATCAGTTTATTTCCGCAGCCTTCCACCACTGGGTCCTACTGTACTACTTCGTGCCCTTTAAACCTTTTTCTTAAATAACAGGAAAAAAAAATTAATAATAATATAAAAAAGTTCTCAAAGCCCTCCTTTAGTTGTCTAGGAGTTGTTTTTAATGGTTTTCTAAGACAAGGGTGAAAAACTCCTGATGAATGGAAATGAGATGGAGATTAAAGTGGATCTTTCATCTTTAATAATCCCTCAAAGCTGCTGGGCTCATAATGAAGCAGTTGTCATCTGTGGCGGAGGTTAGAGGTCCTCATAGTCTACAGTATTCAATAAAAAATCTCATTTTCTTGCTGTCAGGGACAGAATTAGAACTAATTACAACATGACAGTACTAGCGGCCCGATTCATTATCGTATTTGCACCTTTTATTTGTCTCATTTTTGGTGTTTTTCATTTTTGCCTTATTCTTCTTTTAATTTTGCACTTTTTATAAAGTCTATTTTATATGGGTTCGCCTGTTGTTGTTTTTTATGTTCGTTATCATAGGCAAGATTTTGGGATTCCAGATATTTTCAGCTGATTCGTCAATTGGAAATTTTTCAAAAAAAGTCAGATTTTTTTTGTCAAAAATGTACTCCAATCCCTTCCCTGGAGAGATTGTGATCGCCTGGAATTTTTGCAGTTTTTGGGACATTTAGCAGAACACGCTACATTTTGAGCTAAAATGTCGCAAAAAACATGTTAAAGAAAAAAAAGAACAAGCATTTTTGATTTTGCGCAAAAAAATTTGAACCATGTGTGCCATTTTCAAGTATTTGGCGCCAACAAATTCTGCAAGACCAACATATAGAAAAGTGAATTGGGTCCTAACCGTTGAACTGAGAAGAATTCATAGAGAATTGGCCCCAAATCAAAGATCATAGTGGTCACTAGTATGTGACGGCACTCCACCGCCGAGGGACTTGGGCCAGTTGGCACTCCCTTTGACATGCAATGCAGTGTCGCTGTACAAGGAGTCCTTCAAAGCTTCATCCCAACCAATAATAAAGAAGACGGGACCACCCTCGCTGCAGAGCTACTTCTAAAAAAAAATCTACCAGAATTTGAAATTGGAAGACTCATATGTGCCATAAGTCTCCAGACCACAAACCTATAGTTTAAAGGAAATATATACTGACCTCACATTGACCCTCACAATTTCTCATCATGGAGCTCCTTGTTAGGTCCTCTATACAGATCCCTGTCTGGTCTGCCATACACCTTCATTGTCCAGTCTTCCATGCATCTTCTTGTCCAGTCCTATATGCAGCTCCCTTATCTGGTCCTCCTAGTAGCTCCCTATCTGGTCCCCTTAGTAGCTCCCTATCTGGTCTTCCATGCAGCTCCCTGTTCGGTCCTCCATGCATCTCCCTTGTCTAGTCCTCCATACTGTTCCCTTGTCCAATCCTTCATGCAGCTCTCTTTTCCAGTTTTCCATGCATCTCCCTTTTCTGGACCTCCATGCATCTCCCGATAAAGTCTTATATGTATCTCCTTGTCCAGTCCTCCATCTAGTTTCCTTGTCTGCTTCTCCTATCAGATCCCACCTTGCCCTCCATCTAGATCACTATCTGTTCCTCCATGCTGCTCTCTGCCCAATTCTCTATGCAGCTCCCTTGTCTGGTCCATCTAGCAGCTCCCTTGTCTAGTCCTCCATGCAGCTCCTTGTCTGTCAGGATTCCTGTTGGCCTTCTCCAATTTGACCACTAGTGGCTGCTATTGTTGGCCTTAATAATTGTGCTGCAATCCCACTCCTTACCACTGGAGGCTGCTGTAGTGTTCTGCAATTGCCATTTACTAAGATGGAAAATTCTGAACCTGTGAAATTCATCTTGTTTCCTGTTTGGACCTACTTACAACCACATGGAACTCTCACTCTAGACACTTTAGTATTGTGTCTAGCTGTTAGTCTAATTCCAGTCTCAAGCTCCTGAACTGTCTTACCCAAGCTGTTCTAATTTATTTCTAGACTAGCTGAAGAGCCCGGCGTTGCCTGGGCATAGTAAATATCTGTGGTTAGTTATAGCACCTCACTTCTCTTATTTTCCCATCACGCCTCTCATTTTCCCAATCACATCTTTCATTTTCCCCCTCACATCTCTCATTTTTTCCCTCACACCTCTCATTTTCTCCCTCACTCCTCTCATTCCCCCCTAACAGTTGTCATTTCAACCTCACATCTGTCATTTTCTGATCACTCCACTATTTTTCCTCACCCCTCTCATTTTGCACTCACACCTTTTCATTTTCACCTCACACCTCTCATTTTCACCTCATCACCTCAGTATATACATGTTTGTCATCTCCCTTATATATAGTATACATCTGTATGTCATCTCCTGTATATAGTATATACCTGTATGTCATCTCCCCTGTATATAGTATATACCTGCTGTGTGTCATCTCCCCTATATATAGTATATACCTGAATGTCATCTCCTTCTATATATAGTATATACCTGTATGTCATCTCCTCCTGTATATAGTATATACCTGTGTGTCATCTTCCCTGTATATAGTATATATCTGTGTGTCATCTCCTCCTGTATATAGTATATACCTGCATCTCATCTTCTATATATAGCATATACCTGTATGTCATCTCCTCCTGTATATAGTATATACCTGTGTGTCATCTCCCCTGTGTATAGTATATATCTGTGTGTCATCTCCTCCTGTATATAGTATATACCTGCATGTCATCTTCTATATATAGCATATACCTGTATGTCATCTCCTCCTGTATATAGTATATACCTGTATGTCATCTCCTCCTGTATATATATGTACCTGTATGTCATCTCCTCCTCTATATAGTATATACCTGTGTGTCATCTCTCCTGTATATAGTATATATCTGTGTGTCATCTCCCCTGTATATAGTATATACCTGTGTGTCATCTCCTCCTGTATATAGTATGTACCTGTATGCCACCTCCTCCTGTATATAGTATATACCTGTGTGTCATCTCCCCTGTATATAGTATATACCTGTGTCATCTCCACTGTATATAGTATATATCTGTATGTCATCTCCTCCTGTATTAGACCTTGTTCACACGTTATTTGTTCAGTATTTTTACCTCAGTATTTGTAAGCTAAATTTGCAGACTGATAAATCCCCAGCCAACAGGAAGCCCTCCCCCTGGCAGTATATATTAGCTCACACATACACATAATAGACAGGTCATGTGACTGACAGCTGCCGTATTTCCTATATGGTACATTTGTTGTAGTTTGTCTGCTTATTAATCAGATTTTTATTTTTTGAAGGATAATACCAGACTTGTGTGTGTTTTAGGGCGAGTTTCGTTTGTCAAGTTGTGTGTGTTGAGTTGCGTGTGGTGACATGCATGTAGCGACTTTTGTGAGATGAGTTTTGTGTGGCAACATGCGTGTAGCAACTTTTTGTGTGTCGAGTTGCATGTGACAGGTTAGTGTAGCAAGTTGTGTGTGGCAAGTTTTGCGCGTGGCGAGTTTTATGTGTGGTGCCTTTTGAGTATGTGCAAGTTTTGTGTGAGGCAACTTTTGCATGTGTTGCAACTTTTGTGCATGTGGCAAAGTTTTGCGTGTGGCGAGTTTTTCATGAGGTGAGTTTTGCACTTGTGGCGAGTTTTGCAAGAGCCTAGTTTTTGCATGTGGCGAGTTCTGCGCGTGGCGAGTTTTGAGTGGCGACTTTTGTGTTTTGACTTTTATGTGGCAAGGTTGGTGTATTTGTGGTGAAATGTGTGCTGAGGGTAATATGTGTTCAAGCACGTGGTAGTGTGTGGCGCATTTTGTGTGTGTTCATATCCCCGTGTGTGGTGAGTATCCCATGTCGGGGCCCCACCTTAGCAACTGTACGGCATATACTCTTTGGCGCCATCGCTCTTATTCTTTAAGTCCCCCTTGTTCACATCTGGCAGCTGTCAATTTGCCTCCTACACTTTTCCTTTCATTTTTTTCCCATTATGTAGATAGGGGCAAAATTGTTTGGTGAATTGGAAAGCGCGGGGTTAAAATTTCACCTCACAACATAGCGTTTGACGCTCTCGGGGTCCAGACGTGTGACTGTGCAAAATTTTGTGGCTGTAGCTGCGACGCCTCCAACACTTTTCCTTTCACTTTTTCCCCATTATGTAGATAGGGGCAAAATTGTTTGGTGAATTGGAAAGCGCGGGGTTAAAATTTCACCTCACAACATAGCCTATGATGCTCTCGGCGTCCAGACGTGTGACTGTGCTAAATTTTGTGGCTGTAGCTGCGACGGTGCAGATGCCAATCCCGGACATACACACACACACACACATTCAGCTTTATATATTAGATTATTTCCTACAAACTTTTGCTTTCTCCAAGAACATGTATTACCGCTTGCTGTTCCTGCTCTTGCTCCTTCAGCCACTGGTTTCCAGGAGTACTACTCCAGTATTGTAACACTGTCCAGTCCTCCATGCAGCTCCCTGCCGGGTCCTCCATACATCTCCCTGCCTTGTCCTCCATGCAGCTCTCTGTCCAGTTCTCTATGCAGTTCCCTTGTCTGGTACACCTAGATGTTCTCTGTCTGGTCCTCCATGCAGCTCTCTGTCCAGTCCTCCATGCAGCTCGCTTGTCTGGTCTTCCATGCAGCTCTCTGTCCAGTCCTCCATGTAGCTCGCTTGTCTTGTCTTTCATGCATCTCCCTGCCTTGTCCTCCATGCAGCTCTCTTGTCTGGTTCTTTATGCAGCTTTCTGTCTGGTCATTTATACAGCTCATTTCCGGTCCTCCAAGCAGCTCTGTCTAGTCATCCGTACAGCTCTTTGTTATGATCCGGTGACCTTGGAGCTGCATGAGAACTTTCACTGGAGAAAGTGGCCACTATACAGACCGCAACCCTGAACTTAACACCGCAACTAGAAGTAGCCGTGGAGTGTACCTAACACACCTAGACACCTCGTCACAGCCTGAGGACTAAATTCCCCTAAAGATGGAAATCGAAATACTATCTTGCCTCAGAGAAAATCCCCAAAGGATAGACAGCCCCCCACAAATATTGGTGGTGAGTCGGAGAGGAAAAAACATACACAGGCAGAAAAAACAGGATTTAGCACAGGAGGCCACTCTAGCTAGATAGGACAGGATAGGACAGAGTTCTGTGCGGTCAGTATTAAAACCCTTCAAAAAATCCACAGCAGGATATACAAAAACTTCCTACATCTAATTAAAGATGTAGGAGCGTATATCTGCAACTCCAGTGAATCCTACAAACAGAGCAGGAATAAACTGAAACAAGCACACAACAGTGTGCCACAGATACAAAAACAAAACACTTATCTTTGCTGAAATTGGCAGCTAAGCAGGTGAGGCCAGGCAGAGAACCAATACTTACAAAGAAACATTGACAACTGGCCAGGGCTAAAGGATCCAGCATACCTAAATATCCCAGTCAGAATTGTAATTATCCGATACACCTGGCCAGGACTGCGAGTCAGAGACAACTGCATTCCCACCAACAACCACTGGAGGGAACCCAAGAGCAGAATTCACAACAGCTCTTGTTCCGGTCTTCCATGCAGCTCTCTGTCTGGTCATCCATGCAGCTCTCTGTCTAGTCATCGATGCAGCTTTCTTTCCAGTCCTCAATGCAGCTCTCTGTCTAGTTCTCCATGGAGCTCTCTGTCTGATCCTCCATGCAGCTCTCCCTGTCCGGTCCATCATGCAGCTCCCTGCCTGGCCCTCCATGCAGCTCCCTGCCTGGCCCTCCATGCAGCTCCCTGCCTGGTCCTCCATGCATCTGGCTCCCTCTCGTCTGGTCTTCTATCCTCACAGTTTTCTTTGGTATTTATGGAATTCACTAGGCTTCTGACTAAACACTTGTCACTGATTAGGTATCACACTATGTCATGGCATGTCGTCTCCACCATCATAACATTGATTGAACCCTATTGATCTATGGAGCACTTGTGAGGACCGAAGACCTGACTGGAGGGAGCTAGTTGCATGGAGGGACAGGTGAGAGCTGGGGCAAAGAGCATGTACTTTTTTGAAAACTTTTTCTTGCACTGAAAAGACCTACAGGTACATACTAGAGACAGATAGCCACTCTGTGTGCTGCCATATGGAGTCTCAGTATGACGCCATACTCTCAGGTAGAAGCAGTGCCGCAATACGAGCTTATACATGAGCTGAATGAAGAAATCTCTGTCTATGGATGACTGGACTCAGGTCTCCTTAGATGGAAGACTTTTTGTCCTTGATGTTTGTTGTACCTTTGTGCCCCGTGCCCCTCTGTGTGATAAAATGAATGGTGTCATTCAAAAGTACAAAAAAACAAGCACTCATACAGTATGTCTATGTGGTCAGAAAAATAAAAAAAATAATAGCTTTGTAAAGAAGGGGTGGGTGCAGAAACTCAAAAACAGAAATGGCCGTGCCGTGAAGGGTGAAGGGGTAAAAAAGTCACAATTGATGAATCGAAGGAAAACATCTGAGAAACAAAAACTCTGCCCATAATGGTGAACTTAAAAAGAATCTATAAAATCTATAAAAACGCAGGAAATGGAAAAAATAGGCAAAATATAGGCAAAAAAAATCACTAAAAGCTAGACAAAAATATGCAATAATAAATAGGGCCCTACTAGTTTTTTTTTGTTTTTTTTTAACTCTTTACCTCTCCTTGATTTATTACTTTGGGGCTTTTGAGCATAATACACATCTTTTTACAGCAATCACAACATTTTTGATTTGGACCAATTTTATTTAGGTCTGAATGAGATCTGCGCGAATTAGTTCGAAACAAAATTCTGCAGATTTTCTCATCTCTAGTAATTGTATTTTGCATTAAATCACAATTCTGCATCTTTTCTCTGACTTCTGCATTGAGCGTCTCGCCAGTTATTCTTCCTGGAAATATATTTAATAAATCATTATGGGGTGATGGTACGTAAGATTGAAGCGGGGCACTTATTTTGCTTCATTGAGATACAAAAGCTCTTCTGAAATTTATTGAAGGCAGCAAAACACTACATACATTATTTCCTTGCAAGATAGTCCGATAAGTAGCAGACACCTGCAAGAGGAGGAGGAGGCTTAGGTTTCATTTTAACAATTGTAAATCCGAGGTGTTGACAGTCCCTGCAAGCACCTGCGCTTACGTAACCATCAAACCGTATTCTTCTCTAACATTCCTTCGTTGCCCGAAAATACCAAGCCCTGAATAGCCAACTTCTTACAATACCAAACAAAAAAAATCAAAGTCAAGTTCTTGTCCTTACTCCTCCTCTGGCCCATGTCCGGGGCTGCTCGTCAGATATACATGGCCTCTTCATCAGGTACGTTCAGCAATACTGAAAGTTTATGGGGTTAAACTAGATGAAAAATTGAAAACAAAAATTGTTTTTAGAAAAAAAAAGACTTAAATATTTATATAAATGTATAAAATTCTTATTCGGAAAGTTGATTGAGATCAGAAGGGAAAATCCTTCTGTTTCGGGCAGACTGGATCATGTATGTGGATGCACCTGTCCCCTTCCCTTGTCCTTTCTAATTCCCCTCTTTTAAACTGTACCATATAACTATTTAACCTTTTCCTTTGCTAGTCAACGTTACATGATAAATTCTGAATAATATTAAATACTTTACCATCACTATTGGATTTTAGCTGTTTAGAACCATGGTCAATAATTTTACAACAACACTTGTTATCCCCCATCTGCTAACTCTTCTATTCTTACCAGATGATGTATTAGTTTTTGTAGTTTGATCCTTTGAATCGCTCTTTCTCCAGTCACCTTCCACAACAGCAGTATCGGAGGATGTCTCTTCTTCTGCAGAGCCCAGAGTTCACCCTCCTATTGTAAGTAGTGGATGAGGTCCCTTGCTGTCCAGTTATTTATGAAGTGACTTAGTCCACCTTTCTCTCTCTTTTTAGGGAGACAAGGTCCCTAGAAAGGATAAGATGCCCAGCCGCAAGTGTGGTGCATGTGCGTCCAAGCTTCCCTCCACTTATAAGAAAAAGCTCTGCCAACCATGCACGGATCAAGTGCTGCATAGTGAACAGCCCGCTCTTCTGGACAGCATCAGAACCCTCATCAGACAAGAGGTTCAGTCCTCTATGGCGGCCCTGTCTCAGGCCCCGACACCACAGCCCCCTCCTCCTAAGAAAAGGAAGATGATTCTAACTCTGACTCGGGCGAAATCCATACCTCGGGATCAGAGGACATTTGGGAGAATGAGGGTTCTACTTCCACCCCAAATCTGATAATAAAAAATCTCTTCCAAAGATATGGAAGAGCTAATTTCCATGGTGAGGGGCACCATGGGGGTGGAGGAGGAGGTAACGAGCCACTCCGTTCAGGATGATATGTTTGGGAGGTTAAAGCCCAGGACCCCGAAGGGGTTCCCTATACATGAAAACATTGAAAATCTTTTCCTTCATGAGTGGGGCCTTCCTGAGAAAGGTTTGAATGTCCCATCAGAATTAAAGAATCGTTTCCCTCTTGATGGGGACTGTTCTTTATGGGAAGTGGATGTACAGGTGTCCAGGATAACCAGAAAAACGGCTCTACCCTTTGAGGATTCCTCTCAGCTCAAAGATCCTATGGATCGAAAAATCGAGAGCTTACTAAGGAAATCCTGGGACACATCTACTAATCCACTAAAAACAAATGTGGCCTCTACATGTGTTGCCAGATCCCTTTTTCTCTGGTTACGTACCTCAGAAAATCACCTTTCTCAGGGGACTTCAAGAGAGGAGATTCTAAATTCCCTACCACTTCTTCAGAAGGCAACAGGATTCCTTGCGGATGCTTCTGCTGAATCTGTATGGGTAGCCGCTAGGTCTGCAGTTCTCTCCAATTCCGCTAGGAGAGCTTAATGGCTTAAATCCTGGGGAGGCGACATAACTTCTAAGTCCAAACTATGTGGTATTCCCTTTCAGGGATATTATATGTTCGGGCGAGCCCTCAATGACATCCTAGACAAGGCTACAGATAAAAAGAAAGCTCTTCCGGAGGAGAGAAGCTCTAGGAAACACTTTTTTCGTCCCTCCCGTGAGCAAGTACCCCAGAGAGATTACAAGGGTAGAGGTAAAATGGGTCGGTGGAGCTACCCCAAAGGGGGTAAAGCCAGGAATATCCTTGTCCCCCAACCTCAGCTGACCCCTGAGAAACAATGACTGCTCTCCGGTCGGGGGCCGACTCTCAGGTTTTCTTCCCCAATGGCAGGCCATCACCACAAATCAGTGGGTCCTGCATACCATACAGAAAGGCCTGAGGTTAGAATTCGAGTCCTCCTCCTCACCATCTAACAATTGCCTCCCTACAGTCTCCACACCTTCAAGAATCCCTAAATGCAAATATTCTCGGTCTGCTTCAGGCAGGAGTAATCTCCCGGGTACCTCATCAGGAAATAGGAGAGGGTCACTATTCTCACCTATTTTGGTAAAAAAAAAGCCCTTTGGGAAACACCGGGTTATCATAAACCTGAAACCCCTAAATCAGGTGATCAAATATCGGAGATTCAAAATGGAATCAATCAGGTCAGCAATCCTGCTGATTGGTCAGGACTGGGTAATGGCTACGTTAGATCTGAGGGACGCATACTATCATGTGTCAATACTTCCCAACCACAGAAAGTTCCTCAGATTTGCAGTGGCCCAAAACCATCGAGCCAGCCATAATCAATTAAATGTCCTTCCATTCGGAGTCTCGTCAGCTCCACGGGTCTTTACCAAGATCATATCAGAAGCAGTGGTCTTCATACGTCAACAAGGGATCTGTATCATGCCGTACCTAGACGATTTTCTTATTATCGCTCTATCCATTCCTCATGTGAATCAGGATGTGATGAAGGTCCTGGATATCCTGAAACCCCTGGGATCGATTCCGATCTTGGAGAAGTCAGAACTCCATCCATCTTCGAGGGAAAAAAATTCCTAGGAGTTCTTCTGGACTCGAGGAAAAGAATGTCCTTCTTACCCAGGGACCATCAGGTCGATCTCATCCACAGGATCTCCAGGTTCAGGAGTCAGAGGACTCCGACCTGAAGAGACTCTATGTCAATCCTGGGTTCTTTGACATCTTGCATCCAAGTAGTCTCCTGGGCCCAGGCCCACACAAGAGTCCTTCAGTCCCACATCCTGATGAATTCAAAAGGACGCCAGAATCCATTAACCAGGAGGATTCCTCTCCCTACTCACGTAAAATCCTCCCTCTCATGGTGGCTGAGCTCCCAGAACCTTCAACGAGGAGTCAGCTGGGATCAAATTCCTCTGAAGGTGCTCACAACGGATGCAAGCCAGAGAGGTTGGGGCACCATGATAGAAGGTTCCCACTTCCAGGGGTTGTGGCCCCCAAACATCAGGTCCAGATCCTCAAATCTGAGGGAACTACAAGCGGTGGAGGAGACGCTAAAAGCCGCATCTATCCTCATCCAAGGTCACCATGTACGTGTAATGTCTGACAACACGACTACAGTGGCCTACCTCCGACACCAGGGAGGCACAAAAGTTAGCCTGAAGTTAACCGCTGTAGAGATTTTTTCCTGGGCAGAAAAACACCTCCTGTCCATCTCGGCAGTGCACATAAAGGGATTGGACAATGCCCAGGCGGACTTCCTCAGCAGGAGATATTTCCATCCTGGAAAATGGTCTCTAACTCAAGAGGTATTCCTATCCCTGGTCCGAAGATGGGGGAAGTCCCAACGTGTATTTGTTTGCCAACAGTCAGAACACGAAGTTGAGCACTTTCTTCTCCCTCAACCCCTCAAACGAAGCACAGGGACTGGATGCCTTCTCCCATCCTTGGAGATTTGCTCTTGCATACGCCTTCCCGCCAATTCCTTTGTTACCAAGAACGTTACAAAAGATCCGGGCAGACAGAGTCACAACGATTCTGGTAGCACCGATGTGGCCAGGAAGACGCTGGTAATGCGAATTAATGGACATGTCTCTGGAAGGCCCGATACTTCTACCTCAGATAGTCGACCTTCTTCAGCAGGGACCCCTGCTATACCCAGACTTACAGAGACTGAAACTGGCGACCTGGTTACTGAGGCCGAGATTCTGAGAACCACAGGTCTCTAAGATGGCGTAATTCAAACCCTACAAAAAAAGTAGGAAACCAATAAATAACGCCATCTATGGCAAAGTTTGGAAGAAATTTTCATCATGGTGTTTCCCAAACAAACCTGATCCATTCCATCCCAATATCGCACAAATATTAGAATTTCTCCAGAAGGGACTGGAGTTAGGACTCTCACCTAGCACCCTAAAAGTTCAGGTGTCGGCACTGAGTTCCTTTTTTGATCAGGATTTAGCAGGCCACCATTGGGTTAGACATTTCATGACATCTGCAACTAGGATTCGCCCTAGGCTCTATGTCCAGACCCCTCCTTGGGATTTGAACCTTATACTAAATAGTCTGACCGAGGACCCCTTTGAGCTCTTATCAGTCATCAGCTTAAAAATCCTGACCCTCAAGACTGTCTTCCTAGTAGCAATCACTACCGCTAGGCGTATAGGAGAGCTACAGGCCTTGTCAGTACAGGAGCCATACTTAACCATAACCATGGATAGCATAATCCTTAAGCTAGACCCTTCCTTTATGCCTAAGGCGGTCTCGGACTTCCACAGAAGTCAGGATATCGTTCTACCCTCATTTTGTCTAAATCCCTCTAATCCGAAGGAAGAAGTCTTTTGCATCCTGGATGTCCGTAGGGTGGTCCTGTTCTTCTACCTCCAACAAACGGAAAATTGGAGGACAGACCAAAACCAGTTTATCCAGTTTTCAGGATGAAATAAAGGCAAAAAAGCAGCTAAAAGTACGATCACTAACTGGATCAAACAGGCCATTGTCTTGCATATTCATCCCGGAAGCTTGCACCCCCGGCATCGCTGAAAGCTCACTCCACCCGTTCAGTCTCGACTTCCTGGGCAGAGAGAGGGAACGCATTGTCTGAGCAGATATGCAGAGCCGCCACCTGGTCGTCAGTCCATACATTCACAGGCATTACAGGCTAAATTTCAATAGGGACCTATCGTTTGGCAGACGCGTTCTGCAGGCAATTGTCCCTCCCTAAAGTAATTAGCTGTTGGTATCACTCCGATACTGCTGTCGTGGAAGGTGACTGGAGAAAATAGCATTAGACTTACCAGTATTTTGGTTTCTAGGAACCTTCCACGACAGCCCTAATTTCCCTCCTTATCTGATATTCTTATTGGATGATTCCTGCACTTAAGTGGTAACTATACATGCTACTGTGTCCAGAAAAAACACTGGTTGTTTCAGGAAGGGGAGGGGTATTTAACGTCCTTGTTTCCTGTCTCCTATTAGGGCGGGGAGACATCCTCCGATACTGCTGTAGTGGAAGGCTCCTAAAAACCGAATTACCGGTAAGTCTAATTTTATTTTTTAAATTTTCTTGGTGCAATTATATTTTTAACAGTAATATTCCTATGAAGCATTACATCTGGTTCTGCTGTAATGAGCCCTTTTAAGATTAGGTCTCTGTTCAAAAGCATCCAGTATTTTTAAGAGTTTTTCAAATGGGTTGATTACCCTTATTAGAGGTTGTAGTAAAATTATATTTCCAATAGTTTCAATCATTATGTTTTTTATATATAATTATTAGTTTTACTAGATACAGTTAAGTCCATATATATTTGGACAGAGACAACATTTTTCTAATTTTGGTTATAGACATTACCACAATGAATTTTAAACAAAACAATTCAGATGCAGTTGAAGTTCAGACTTTCAGCTTTCATTTGAGGGTATCCACATTAAAATTGGATGAAGGATTTAGGCGTTTCAGCTCCTTAACATGTGCCACCCTGTTTTTAAAGGGACCAAAAGTAATTGGACAATTGACTGCAAGGCTATTTCATGGACAGGTGTGGGCAATCCCTTCGTTATGTCATTCTCAATTAAGCAGATAAAAGGCCTGGAGTTGATGTGAGGTGTGGTGCTTGCATTTGGAAGGCTTTGCTGTGAAGTAAACATGCGGTCAAAGGAGCTCTCCATGCAGGTGAAACAAGCCATCCTTAAGCCGCGAAAACAGAAAAAACCCATCTGAGAAATTGCAAGATTGCCTTGTGCAGGCATGTACTACGGAGGACAGAGAATGAACTTCAATCCAATATTGCAGCCAGCGGGTAAGGAAAGGGTGAATCAAACACCCGAAAACCCCGCCTCCATGGCTGAAAATTGTTCCCTCCAAATTCAGGTGACAGAGTCCCTTTAAACTTCAACTCTGATCCATTTAAGATGAAAAGTTTTTGCTTGGACCCAATATCAGGATTTATGGTTAAATAACAATCTATGGCTTGAAGACACAATTCATGGTCTATATTTGAATACAGGGCTGATAAATCCAATGCCATACACAAAAAGTCATCATCTCACACACAATTTCCCTAGCTTCTTCAATTAGCTGAGTAGAATCACTGAGATAGTAGGATACTTGAACTACCAAATTTTGTAGGAAAATATTAAAGTAATGTGAGAACCCGTCTCTGATATGATAGGGCGTCTCAGAGAATTTTTTTTTTATATTTATGGACTTTGGGGAATAGAGAAAATATAGTCTTATTTGGGAAGGAATTGGTAAGAAAATGTTTCTCTTTTTTCTTTATGATTTGACACTTGAATGCATCATTGATAGGTTTCTGATATCCAAGCTCATTGGTAATTGCAATATAATATTTATTATCTGACAAGATGTTATAAGCTTCTTTTAAATAATCTGCAGTATTTTGTATCATCACTTCTCCTTTATCCACATGTCTTATTACAATTCTATCAGTCATTCTCAATTATTCAAGAGCCATCTTTTCAGTAGTGGTTAAGTTCTCCGAGTCGGAATGTTTTTATTTAATAGTGTGAAATTCTTCTGTTGCATAAAGAGAAAAAAGTATCAAGATCATGACCACTGTGAGGTATCGGGTAAACATTTGGTTTCAAATCCTTACATATAAAGTTGACAGGGTTGATTTCTTTACAAGTAAGCCTTTCGTGATGGTAAAATGTCTACTAGTTCAATTTACAGATAAAGGCATTCAAATCAAGAAACAAATGAAAATCATATGTACTTTGGGAAGGGAAAAAATGTAGACCCTTACTCAAAAGAGCAAGTTCACCTTGATTCAGTATATAATTAGTAAGATTGAAATGGTGCGTGGGTCCCATTTCTAACCTGTTACTTGCCACAGGTGAGTTTGAACGAGCATCACATGCTTGAAACAAATTGTTTGCCAACAATTTTGTCTGACCCATTTTTGTTTTTTTATGAAATTATGTCCAATTTTCCCTTTTTTCTCTGTTTTTTGTGTTGTCCAAATACACACAAAGGAAATAAACATGTGTGTAACAAAACATGTGCAATTGCAATAGTTTTCTGGGAGAAATACTTCATCTTCCAGAACAATTTCAAGGGTGGCAACACTTTTAGCCATGACTGTATGTGAGATGAAGTGCTAGTGGAAGATGGAGAGGAGTGTGGGGTGATGGATGTAAAATGCCAGTGATTTGAGTAGAAAATTGATAGGAATGATCAATGAGCATGAGTTCACTCAGATCAAGTGGAAGTTCCATAGGATCAACTGCAGGGCATTATGGAGAAGGTGACTGAGTTGGTAGTGAAGCAGAAGTGGTCAAAAGAGGAAGAAGACGTGGATTAGGAGCTGGAATTGGAAGATTGGAAGAAGGAGGATTAAGAACAGAAGCAGGGGGATTGGAGGATGATGTGGAAGTGGTAGCTGTATGTGGATTATGAAAATCGGTATATGATCAAGAGGTATTGATAGTTAGAGGTTTATTGTAGGAAAGATATGTAGCAGTGGTAAAGCAATGGTTGTTGTGGGTATTATGTGATATACCTGGACGATAATGAAACAAGACAGAAGAAGAATCAACGGCTTCAAAATGTGGTGCTGGAGAAGGCTGTTATCAGCACCATGAATGGCAAGAAGAACAAAAAAATCTATTTTGTAGACCGAACATGTCACTTGAAGCAAGGATCACCAAGCTACGACTTGCCTACTTTGTACACATCATACGAAGAGAGCGACCACTGGAGAAGGACATCATGGTCGGAAGAATAGAAGGAACAAGGCAAAGAGGAAGAGCAGCAATCCAATAGCTTGATACAATCAAGATAACATCGGAGAAGACCCTGGTGGATCTCTCTAGGTTTGCACAAGATCAAACTTCTTACAGAGCGTTCATCCATCAATTCACCAAGGCTCTAGATTGAGCTGAAGGCCGTTAAATGATAATAATAATAGATTGGGTATTCCAAAGATATAGAGACCATACAGAAGGGGAAAGTGTTTTCTTGTGAAAAATGGGATGAGATGGACTGGTATGAGATCTGGGGTATTCTTTGTAAGATAAAGATTGGCCAGTATGGGAAGATGCAATGTTGTCTACATGGGAAAGGGAATCACATTATCATTTGCTAGTTTTTCTTTTGGCTAATTCTTTCTCAAATGTTTTAGCTTTAGATATAACATTTTTATTTAAACCTTCAAAACTTTTCCATTTATTTTTGTGTTCAGGATGTAAATTACTCTAGAACAATTGTGACTAAATATTGTGTTTTTCTTGTTAATGAATAACTGTACCCCTTTCAGTTGAGGACATGTATAAGAGGGTCTGGCCCGCTACTTCATCTGAATTTACCTGAGGAAGGCTGTTGGCAGCCGAAACACATTGTGTTTTAATTCTGTTTTTAAATAAAAAAACTCTTTTATATTGGAGATTTTTTTTGTCAATACTCCAATCTAATCCAATACTCCAATACTATATGCTGTAGGAGCGCTGTATACCTGGATCTACTACTGCTGTTGGAACTCCAATGGAGGAACTTCCTGCAGCACACAAGGTGGGCTGCACCCTATTGCATCTCGGACAAAATACTCCTAGTATTGTGCCTCAGTTAAAATAACCCATTCAGGTGAGCACACAATTTGCTTCTCACCTGATGATCTTATATTCATCTACTACACTCAGCACCACATATCTCTCTTTTTCCCCAAGGAATTTCCATCAATTCTGTAACATAGAAAACTGTAAATGGTCTTGTAAATGCCTGCCAATCGGAATATCCACTGCTGTCTTCAAACAGGGGAAACCCACCTATATGCTCTGGTCCTAGTAGTAGTTGCCAACAAGACCCGACGTGTAATCGTGAATGACTATCAGTTGTGAAAATCTATCTCTGTGCAAGCCAAATAATTCTCTATCCAGACCAGAGTGGGCAAACTGGTTACTGCACAAATGGGCAAAGTGCAGCTCCTGAGCCACATTCGGCCCTCTTTCTGCTCCTGTCCACCCACAGACTGAGACAGACGATGGGCTGAAAATTCCACTGGCCCACAGGCCGCACAATGCTACTGCCATCCTCCACCAGAAATTCCGATCTCACTGCTACCTGCAACTTCAAGTTGCAGTTAGCAGTGAATACCATGATGGAGGAGAGAGCCATCAGCTCCTTCTTCCACCATCCAACATGTGCGACTGAGACAGAAGATGTGATGATGTCACTGCAAAGTGTCTGCTGTGACCTAAGACTGTTGCAGAGCGCCGGGGGAATGGGAGTGAGGTGAGTATGTGATTTTTTATATGTGTGTGGGATGTGAGTCTGTATATAGGGGGTATTTGAGGGCTCATACTGTATAGAAGGGGCTATGTGGGTTTTATACTGTATATAGGGGCTTGTGTGGGGGCTCATTCTGGAAAAAGAGAGGCTATGTGGGGACTCAAATGGTATGTAGGGACCTATTTGGGGCACATATTGAATATAGGGGCTATGTGGGGGCTCATACTGTACATAGGGGGCTGTGTGTGGGATCATGCTGTTTATAGGGGATTGTCAACATACTTAATTCTGCTCAATATTAAGTGGTACAATAAATAGTAATATAAAATAACAATTAATACATTAATATTAATATTGGGCAGAATTAATTTTATCCTATTTGGTCTCTACAACAGTCACGGTTTCTCATGTGGCCCCTTGGGAAAATTAATTGCCCATCCCTGGGTTGGCTGGATGGAAGATGTTCGTGGATCTCCCGTGTGGGAACTGCAAAAGTGACACTTTTAGGGTGGTGCAGATCCACCCTATATATCTCTTAGTATGGTAAGGCGGCCAGGTTCATAAGGCTTTCTCCATTCATGTCAATGGGAGTGCCAAAAATTGCCAAAAAGTGCATTTTTCAGGTTGAGAACATGGATAGGTTGTAAATTATTAAGATGAAGTCCAAAGAAAATTACTGAGACTTGGGTGCTACTGACTGGGGAAGAGTGTAAATTATCTTTTAACTGTTTACTGAGAGCATGAAAAAACTAATTTGCAGAAGATCCTTAGACCTCTGGTTGCACTGAAGAATCTCACCCACCTCCTAACCCTCTTGATCTCTTCTTTCCAGAATATGGAATGTTCTTGTATACGGAGAGATAAGAAGAGGACAATGAGGAACATGGAAACTATTTGAGGTTTAAGAATATTTCATTACTGTATAATAGAAAGATTATTTTTATACTTCTAATCTGATAATATCTAAGGTTTTTACCTAAGTCTCAAAAGCCTTGGAAATTGCAGTTGTATAACCAAATATAATAATTTGTTATTTTATGTTCTATTCTGTTCATAATTTGCTTATAAAATTTTCCAAAATAGACAACAATTGTATGTTAATGTAATGTTACTCTGGCCAAAGGGGTAACTTGAGGATTTTTAAATACGTAAAACAGTTCATAACTCTGGGGAATCACTTAAGGAATTGGTCTCCTTGCACGTGGCAGATGGACCCTTTCACAGGCTAGGGTCCCGATGTAAGAGTGTGTAAGGGGCAACCACGCTCTGTCCTTTCTAATAAAAGGGGTGCGCTTTTGTGTATTAAACATTTATTTAAAGTGCATAGAATATCCCAGACACAAATATGAACAATTTCATAGAATGTTTTAAATATTAATATTGTGGATGACTCCAATGTGTTTTGATAAAGCTACAATGTACTGTTATATTAAGTATAAGGAAAGTATAAGGATAAGAAATTAGGATATAGGTATAGATGTAGGATAAAGCATTAAGCATAGATTGGAATGGGAAAGTGCAGTGGAGAGCACAATAGAATCAGGAAGTAGATAGGTACAGTATAGGAGTGGTTAAAATGTTAGGAAACAGCCCAAGTATGGGAGGGACAAGGTTGGTTAAAAAGGAGAACACTTCCTGCTTTAGCGTAGATGAGAAGATTACATAGAAATAGTGATAAGTGAACTCCACAGCCTGAAAAACACAAGAAAGTATTAACTTAAGGGCAGTATGCAGACACCAGCCACTACCTTTTGCAGATCTTCCCAGGACATCCAGGCCTATGGCTCAAATTAGGTGCAGAGGAGCATGCCTGTATCACTTTCCAGAAGGGAAAACCGGATGAGGAATCCTATCAGAAAGGTGGGTCGGACCCCATGAAAGCTGCGGAGCCAGGCACAGTATTTCAGGGGCCAGGAGTGCCAAACCAGAAAGGGATAACTCAGGTTGAAAAAAACGTGAAAGTAACATTGTACTGTGCTGTGTCAAAGATGGAGTTTGGACTGTTGTTTAATAAAGTTGATTTGTTTGAAAAGGATCAAGTGTCTCCTGTTTAATGTGCGGCTGTTCCTGGATCCGGAATCGTGGAGTCAGCGGAGGCCTCCGGTCAAACCGTGAGTGTAATAACGTACACCCACAGCACAAGGGGAACGGGACACTATCTACTTGTGGGGTGCCAGGGTGTGGGAACACAGCATCCCGCCTCGCCCATAACTACCACCCTGCGCCCCTTACATAGGTAAGACTATAACTTTACCTTCTCTATAGTTAGAAATTTGATATTTTAAACACCAAGACAAAGATGTGGGCAGGTGACATGGCTACCACAATTCTGTGGAGCAACATCCTACATGGAAATGTGTCCTTTCCTTTTCAGCAGAATATTTCCAGGATCTATAAGAACTGTTTGACATAAAAAGAAAGTAATGGAGTCCCTGTCCACCCAAGTCATCTATTCTTATTCCAGTGAAGATGGACTGGGAAAAGTTTATAGAGATTTTGTCACCCCCAAATTAAACTGCTTAAACATTCAAATAGGGGATTTAGCCCCCATAAAAATCATACCAGCTATTTGGTGCTCGGTAATCTAATCTGTATGGGTGCTTTTATAATAGATATCCTCAATTAGGCAACAGAAGACAACCGAATTTGGAGTTGACTTCGTCCCTTATCCCTTTCCACAAGGGTCTATTTGTTTTATGAATTGAGCCACGAATTATGTAGTAAACCAAGTAGAGATATGCAAGTTTTTTTATACCTTGTGGGAATAAAAGGACTAGAAATAGGAAAAACCCAATGTGGCTAAACAAAGAAGTAAGACAGGCAATTAACAGTAAAAAGAAAGCATTTGCACTACTAAAGCAGGATGGCACCATTGAAGCTCTAAAAAAACTATAGGGAGAAAAATACTTTATCTAAAAAACTAATTAAAGCTGCCAAAAAGGAAACAGAGAAGCACATTGCTAAGGAGAGTAAAACTAATCCCAAACTGTTCTTCAACTATATCAATAGTAAAAGAATAAAAACTGAAAATGTAGGCCCCTTAAAAAATAGTGAGGAAAGAATGGTTGTAGATGACGAGGAAAAAGCTAACATATTAAACACCTTCTTCTCCACGGTATTCACGGTGGAAAATGAAATGCTAGGTGAAATCCCAAGAAACAATGAAAACCCTATATTAAGGGTCACCAATCTAACCCAAGAAAAGGTGCGAAACCGGCTAAATAAGATTAAAATAGATAAATCTCCGGGTCCGGATGGCATACACCCACGAGTACTAAGAGAACTAAGTAATGTAATAGATAAACCATTATTTCTTATTTTTAGGAACTCTATAGCGACAGGGTCTGTTCCGCAGGATTGGTGCATAGCAAATGTGGTGCCAATATTCAAAAAGGGCTCTAAAAGTGAACCTGGAAATTATAGGCCAGTAAGTCTAACCTCTATTGTTGGTAAAATATTTGAAGGGTTTCTGAGGGATGTTATTCTGGATTATCTCAATGAGAATAACTGTTTAACTCCATATCAGCATGGGTTTATGATAAATCGCTCCTGTCAAACCAATCTAATCAGTTTTTATGAAGAGGTAAGCTATAGGCTGGACCACGGTGAGTCATTGGACGTGGTATATCTCGATTTTTCCAAAGCGTTTGATACCGTGCCGCACAAGAGGTTGGTACACAAAATGAGAATGCTTGGTCTGGGGGAAAATGTGTGTAAATGGGTTAGTAACTGGCTTAGTGATAGAAAGCAGAGGGTGGTTATAAATGGTATAGTCTCTAACTGGGTCGCTGTCACCAGTGGGGTCGGTATTGGGACCTGTTCTCTTCAACATATTCATTAATGATCTGGTAGAAGGTTTACACAGTAAAATATCGATATTTGCAGATGATACAAAACTATGTAAAGCAGTTAATACAAGAGAAGATAGTATTCTGCTACAGATGGATCTGGATAAGTTGGAAACTTGGGCTGAAAGGTGGCAGATGAGGTTTAACAATGATAAATGTAAGGTTATACACATGGGAAGAAGGAATCAATATTACCATTACACACTGAACGGGAAACCACTGGGTAAATCTGACAGGGAGAAGGACTTGGGGATCCTAGTTAATGATAAACTTACCTGGAGCAGCCAGTGCCAGGCAGCAGCTGCCAAGGCAAACAGGATCATGGGGTGCATTAAAAGAGGTATGGATACACATGATGAGAGCATTATACTGCCTCTGTACAAATCCCTAGTTAGACCGCACATGGAGTACTGTGTCCAGTTTTGGGCACCGGTGCTCAGGAAGGATATAATGGAACTAGAGAGAGTACAAAGGAGGGCAACAAAATTAATAAAGGGGATGGGAGAACTACAATACCCAGATAGATTAGCGAAATTAGGATTATTTAGTCTAGAAAAAAGACGACTGAGGGGCGATCTAATAACCATGTATAAGTATATAAGGGGACAATACAAATATCTCGCTGAGGATCTGTTTATACCAAGAAAGGTGACGGGCACAAGGGGGCATTCTTTGCGTCTGGAAGAGAGAAGGTTTTTCCACCAACATAGAAGAGGATTCTTTACTGTTAGGGCAGTGAGAATCTGGAATTGCTTGCCTGAGGAGGTGGTGATGGCGAACTCAGTCGAGGGGTTCAAGAGAGGCCTGGATGTCTTCCTGGAGCAGAACAATATTGTATCATACAATTATTAGGTTCTGTAGAAGGACGTAGATCTGGGGATTTATTATGATGGAATATAGGCTGAACTGGATGGACAAATGTCTTTTTTCGGCCTTACTAACTATGTTACTATGTAAATATGGAAGGTAGATCCCCAAATAATATATACTCATGATCCCTCTGCTCAAGAAACCCTTGTCCCATACTGTTGGTGGGATTTTCTTTGGTGCACGATCCTCAACTTTTAGAAAAATCTTTCAGACCATGATAAGAAGGGCTACGTCTAGAGAAAAGAACATTTCACTATCATTGTATATGGGGATTCTTCAAAGTAGGCCATATGATGTTGTGATAGTTAATGTCAGCTGAACCCACCAATGGTGCGCTTGGACAACAGTCTAATTTGTATGGGGGTCCCTGTCTCTCCTCCGAAAGATGATGTAGGGAGAGAATGGTCCAAAATATAACAATTTCCTTTTGTTTTCCGAGAAATTTGCTGCCGCCAGGGAAGTCTCTCTCGAAGAGGAGACAGTACCAAGCAGCCCACCCAAGCGTTCCTGTATAGGGGGCACTTAAATCACTGTGATGGAATGATCTGGCTGAAAGTTTGTTTTCTTTTATCTATGTGTTATGCTGTGCTATCAGGCAACACAGTGTGCAGTAATCAGCGCACATACAGTGATATGGCAATAACCCAAAAACAATAGAACAAGCTCTGAGACATGGAATCTCTGCAGACTGCAATACCTGAACCTATCCTCACACAACTAAAAGCAGCAGTGGATTGCGCCTAACACTACCTATGCAACTCGGCACTGCCTGAGGAGCTGACTAGCCTGAAGATAGAAATACAAGCCTGACTTGCCTCAGAGAAATACCCCAAAGGAATAGGCAGCCCCCCACATATAATGACTGTTAGCAAGATGAAAAGACAAAACGTAGGAATGAAATAGATTCAGCAAAGTGAGGCCCGATATTCTAGACAGAGCGAGGATAGCAAAGAGAACTATGCAGTCTACAAAAAACCCTAAAGCAGAACCACGCAAAGGGGGGCAAAAAGACCCACCGTGCCGAACTAACGGCACGGCGGTGCACCCTTTGCGTCTCAGAGCTTCCAGCAAAAGAGAATAGCACAGCTGGACAGAAAAAAACGGAAACAAAAACAAAGTAACACTTATCTAGCAGAGCAGCAGGCCACAGGAAAGATGCAGTAGCTCAGATCCAACACTGGAACATTGACAAGGAGCAAGGAAGACAGACTCAGGTGGAGTTAAATAGCAAGGCAGCCAACGAGCTCACCAAAACACCTGAGGGAGGAAGCCCAGAGGCTGCAATACCACTTGTGACCACAGGAGTGAATTCAGCCACATAATTCACAACAGTACCCCCCCCTTGAGGAGGGGTCACTGAACCCTCACCAGAACCCCCAGGCCGACCAGGATGAGCCACATGAAAGGCACGAACAAGATCTGGGGCATGGACATCAGAGGCAAAAACCCAGGAATTATCCTCCTGAGCATAACCCTTCCATTTGACCAGATACTGGAGTTTCCGTCTAGAGACACGAGAATCCAAAATTTTCTCCACAATATACTCCAATTCCCCCTCCACCAAAACAGGGGCAGGAGGCTCCACAGATGGAACCATAGGTGCCACGTATCTTCTCAACAACGACCTATGGAATACATTATGTATGGAAAAGGAGTCTGGGAGGGTCAGACGAAAAGACACCGGATTGAGAATCTCAGAAATCCTATACGGACCAATAAAACGAGGTTTAAATTTAGGAGAGGAAACCTTCATAGGAATATGACGAGAAGATAACCAAACCAGATCCCCAACACGAAGTCGGGGACCCACACGGCGTCTACGATTAGCGAAAAGCTGAGCCTTCTCCTGGGACAAGGTCAAATTGTCCACTACCTGAGTCCAGATCTGCTGCAACCTGTCCACCACAGAATCCACACCAGGACAGTCCGAAGACTCAACCTGTCCTGAAGAGAAACGAGGATGGAACCCAGAATTGCAGAAAAATGGAGAGACCAAGGTAGCCGAGCTGGTCCGATTATTAAGGGCGAACTCAGCCAACGGCAAAAATGACACCCAATCATCCTGGTCAGCAGAAACAAAACATCTCAGATATGTTTCCAAGGTCTGATTGGTTCGTTCGGTCTGGCCATTAGTCTGAGGATGGAAGGCCAAGGAAAAAGATAGGTCAATGCCCATCCTACCACAAAAGGCTTGCCAGAACCTCGAGACAAACTGGGAACCTCTGTCAGAAACAATATTCTCAGGAATGCCATGCAAACGAACCACATGCTGGAAGAACAAAGGCACCAAATCAGAGGAGGAAGGCAATTTAACCAAGGGCACCAGATGGACCATTTTAGAAAAGTGATCACAGACCACCCAAATGACCGACATCTTTTGAGAAACGGGAAGGTCAGAAATGAAATCCATCGAAATATGTGTCCAAGGCCTCTTCGGGACCGGCAAGGGCAAAAGCAACCCACTGGCACGTGAACAGCAGGGCTTAGCCCTAGCACAAATCCCACAGGACTGCACAAAAGCACGCACATCCCGTGACAGAGATGGCCACCAGAAGGATCTAGCCACTAACTCTCTGGTACCAAAGATTCCTGGATGACCAGCCAGCACCGAACAATGAAGTTCAGAGATAACTTTACTAGTCCACCTATCAGGGACGAACAGTTTCTCGGCCGGACAACGATCAGGTTTATTAGCCTGAAATTTCTGCAACACTCTCCGCAAATCAGGAGAGATGGCAGACACAATGACTCCTTCCTTGAGGATACTCGCCGGCTCAGATAACCCCGGAGAGTCGGGCACAAAACTCCTAGACAGAGCATCCGCCTTCACATTTTTAGAGCCCGGAAGGTACGAAATCACAAAATCAAAACGAGCAAAAAATAACGACCAACGGGCCTGTCTAGGATTCAAGCGCTTGGCAGACTCGAGATAAGTAAGATTCTTATGATCAGTCAATACCACCACGCGATGCTTAGCTCCCTCAAGCCAATGACGCCACTCCTCGAATGCCCACTTCATGGCCAGCAACTCTCGGTTGCCCACATCATAATTACGCTCAGCAGCAGAAAATTTCCTGGAAAAGAAAGCACATGGTTTCAACACTGAGCAACCAGAACCTCTCTGTGACAAAACCGCCCCTGCTCCAATCTCAGAAGCATCAACCTCGACCTGGAACGGAAGAGAAACATCTGGTTGACACAACACAGGGGCACAGCAAAAACGACGCTTCAACTCCTGAAAAGCTTCCACGGCAGCAGAAGACCAATTAACCAAATCAGCACCCTTCTTGGTCAAATCGGTCAATGGTCTGGCAATGCTAGAAAAATTACAGATGAAGCGACGATAAAAATTAGCAAAGCCCAGGAATTTCTGCAGACTTTTCAGAGATGTCGGCTGAGTCCAATCCTGGATGGCCTGGACCTTAACCGGATCCATCTCGATAGTAGAAGGGGAAAAGATGAACCCCAAAAATGAAACTTTCTGCACACCGAAGAGACACTTTGATCCCTTCACGAACAAGGAATTAGCACGCAGTACCTGGAAAACCATTCTGACTTGCTTCACATGAGACTCCCAATCATCAGAGAAGATCAAAATGTCATCCAAGTAAACAATCAGGAATTTATCCAGATACTCACGGAAAATGTCATGCATAAAAGACTGAAAAACAGATGGAGCATTGGCAAGTCCGAACGGCATCACCAGATACTCAAAATGACCCTCGGGCGTATTAAATGCCGTTTTCCATTCATCTCCCTGCCTGATTCTCACCAGATTATACGCACCACGAAGATCAATCTTAGTAAACCAACTAGCCCCCTTAATCCGAGCAAACAAGTCAGATATCAATGGCAAGGGATACTGAAACTTAACAGTGATCTTATTAAGAAGGCGGTAATCAATACACGGTCTTAGCGAACCATCCTTTTTGGCTACAAAAAAGAACCCTGCTCCCAATGGTGATGACGATGGGCGAATATGTCCCTTTTCCAGGGATTCTTTCACATAACTGCGCATAGCGGTGTGTTCAGGCACGGACAAATTAAATAAACGACCCTTAGGGAATTTACTACCAGGAATCAAATTGATAGCACAATCACAATTCCTATGCGGAGGTAGGGCATCAGACTTGGGCTCTTCAAATACATCCTGAAAGTCAGACAAGAACTCTGGGATGTCAGAAGGAATGGATGACGAAATAGACAAAAATGGAACATCACCATGTACTCCCTGACAACCCCAGCTGGTTACCGACATAGAGTTCCAATCTAATACTGGATTATGGGTTTGTAGCCATGGCAACCCCAACACGACCACATCATGCAGATTATGCAGTACCAGAAAGCGAATAACTTCCTGATGTGCAGGAGCCATGCACATGGTCAGCTGGGCCCAGTACTGAGGCTTATTCTTGGCCAAAGGTGTAGCATCAATTCCTCTCAACGGAATAGGACACCGCAAAGGCTCCAAGAAAAATCCACAACGTTTAGCATAATCCAAATCCATCACATTCAGGGCAGCGCCTGAATCCACAAACGCCATGACAGAATACGATGACAAAGAGCATATCAAGGTAATGGACAGAAGGAATTTGGACTGTACAGTACCAATGACGGCAGAGCTATCGAACCGCCTAGTGCGCTTAGGACAATTAGAAATAGCATGAGTGGAATCACCACAGTAGAAACACAGCCTGTTCAGATGTCTGTGTTCTTGCCGTTCAACTTTAGTCATAGTCCTGTCGCACTGCATAGGCTCAGGTTTACTCTCAGACAATACCGCCAGATGGTGCACAGATTTACGCTCGCGCAAGCGACGACCGATCTGAATGGCCAAGAACATAGACTCATTCAGACCAGCAGGCATAGGAAATCCCACCATGGCATCCTTAAGAGCTTCAGAGAGACCCTTTCTGAACCAAGCCGCCAGTGCAGATTCATTCCACAGAGTGAGTACTGACCACTTCCTAAATTTCTGACAATATACTTCTACATCATCCTGACCCTGGCATAAAGCCAGCAAATTTTTCTCAGCCTGATCCACTGAATTAGGCTCATCGTAAAGCAATCCAAGCGCCTGGAAAAACGCATCAACATTACTCAATGCAGGGTCTCCTGGCGCAAGAGAAAACGCCCAGTCCTGTGGGTCGCCGCGCAAAAAAGAAATAATAATCAAAACCTGTTGAATAGGATTACCAGAAGAATGAGGTTTCAAGGCCAGAAATAGCTTACAATTATTTTTGAAGCTCAGGAACTTAGTTCTGTCACCAAAAAACAAATCAGGAATAGGAATTCTTGGTTCTAGCATAGATTTCTGATCAATTGTATCTTGAATCTTTTGTACATTTATAACGAGATTATCCATTGAGGAGCACAGAGCCTGAATATCCATGTCCACAGCTGTGTCCTGAAGCACTCTAATGTCTAGGGGGAAAAAAAAAAAAAAAAAAAAACTGAAGACAGAGTTGAGGAAAAAAAAATGATGTCAGGACTTCTTTTTTCCCTCTATTGAGAATCATTGGTTTGGGCTCCTTGTACTGTTATGCTGTGCTATCAGGCAACACAGTGTGCAGTAATCAGCGCACATACAGTGATATGGCAATAACCCAAAAACAATAGAACAAGCTCTGAGACGTGGAATCTCTGCAGACTGCAATACCTGAACCTATCCTCACACAACTAAAAGCAGCAGTGGATTGCGCCTAACACTACCTATGCAACTCGGCACTGCCTGAGGAGCTGACTAGCCTGAAGATAGAAATACAAGCCTGACTTGCCTCAGAGAAATATCCCAAAGGAATAGGCAGCCCCCCACATATAATGACTGTTAGCAAGATGAAAAGACAAAACGTAGGAATGAAATAGATTCAGCAAAGTGAGGCCCGATATTCTAGACAGAGCGAGGATAGCAAAGAGAACTATGCAGTCTACAAAAAACCCTAAAGCAGAACCACGCAAAGGGGGGCAAAAGACCCACCGTGCCGAACTAACGGCACGGCGGTGCACCCTTTGCGTCTCAGAGCTTCCAGCAAAAGAGAATAGCACAGCTGGACAGAAAAAAACGGAAACAAAAACAAAGTAACACTTATCTAGCAGAGCAGCAGGCCACAGGAAAGATGCAGTAGCTCAGATCCAACACTGGAACATTGACAAGGAGCAAGGAAGACAGACTCAGGTGGAGTTAAATAGCAAGGCAGCCAACGAGCTCACCAAAACACCTGAGGGAGGAAGCCCAGAGGCTGCAATACCACTTGTGACCACAGGAGTGAATTCAGCCACAGAATTCACAACATCTATGGGAGGTTTAAGAGGATGACAATCTGTTGCTCTGGTCCAACCAACAAGAAAATGAACCCCCAAAAAAGAGATGACTTTGAGGAGTTTTAAGACCTTACAATCCATTGTATTTAGAATACTGGACCCATTTTTGCTCTTTAGGACCAAACCACTTTGTGTATAGCACTTTGTATGATCAAATGAATCATTAGCGTCTTCATTTTTTGGGTTACGGCTTTCCACGTACGTCAGGATGGTGAATGTATCCATTCTACACATTAATACATATCTTGTATAGTAAAAATAAACATGGTAACTCACAGCCTACAGTGAATGATTTCTACAATCGATCTTTCTCTGCACAATATCCCCTATCAGGAGACTTCGCTCTCGTGAAGAGAGTGGAGAGAAAAAAAAAAGCAATAAGAGTTTTGCAGATTTCATCACCCGGTAAATTCAATAAAAACAATGTTTATTTTATAAGTTCAATAAAGGCGAGAGGGGCATCTCACCGAGAACCTGCGCGCCTCCCGCAAGTCAATAGCTGCTCTTTAAACCTCAATATATGTGGATTTGTACTAACCATTAACTCCTAAAGCAATGTGCTTAGAGGACCTTTCAACGCAGTGCCTGTAGATACAAATAAATATTAGGAAATAGCGACCACAATATTGTACAGTTTCACCTGTCTTTCACTAGGGGGACTTGTCAGGGAGTCACAAAAACACTGAACTTTAGGAAGGCAAAGTTTGACCAGCTTAGAGATGCCCTTAATCTGGTAGACTGGGACAATATCCTCAGAAATAAGAATACAGATAATAAATGGGAAATGTTTAAGAACATCCTAAATAGGCAGTGTAAGCGGTTTATACCTTGTGGGAATAAAAGGACTAGAAATAGGAAAAACCCAATGTGGCTAAACAAAGAAGTAAGACAGGCAATTAACAGTAAAAAGAAAGCATTTGCACTACTAAAGCAGGATGGCACCATTGAAGCTCTAAAAAACTATAGGGAGAAAAATACTTTATCTAAAAAACTAATTAAAGCTGCCAAAAAGGAAACAGAGAAGCACATTGCTAAGGAGAGTAAAACTAATCCCAAACTGTTCTTCAACTATATCAATAGTAAAAGAATAAAAACTGAAAATGTAGGCCCCTTAAAAAATAGTGAGGAAAGAATGGTTGTAGATGACGAGGAAAAAGCTAACATATTAAACACCTTCTTCTCCACGGTATTCACGGTGGAAAATGAAATGCTAGGTGAAATCCCAAGAAACAATGAAAACCCTATATTAAGGGTCACCAATCTAACCCAAGAAGAGGTGCGAAACCGGCTAAATAAGATTAAAATAGATAAATCTCCGGGTCCGGATGGCATACACCCACGAGTACTAAGAGAACTAAGTAATGTAATAGATAAACCATTATTTCTTATTTTTAGGGACTCTATAGCGACAGGGTCTGTTCCGCAGGATTGGCGCATAGCAAATGTGGTGCCAATATTCAAAAAGGGCTCTAAAAGTGAACCTGGAAATTATAGGCCAGTAAGTCTAACCTCTATTGTTGGTAAAATATTTGAAGGGTTTCTGAGGGATGTTATTCTGGATTATCTCAATGAGAATAACTGTTTAACTCCATATCAGCATGGGTTTATGAGAAATCGCTCCTGTCAAAGCAATCTATTCAGTTTTTATGAAGAGGTAAGCTATAGGCTGGACCACGGTGAGTCATTGGACGTGGTATATCTCGATTTTTCCAAAGCGTTTGATACCGTGCCGCACAAGAGGTTGGTACACAAAATGAGAATGCTTGGTCTGGGGGAAATTGTGTGTAAGTGGGTTAGTAACTGGCTTAGTGATAGAAAGCAGAGGGTGGTTATAAATGGTATAGTCTCTAACTGGGTCGCTGTGACCAGTGGGGTACCGCAGGGGTCAGTATTGGGACCTGTTCTCTTCAACATATTCATTAATGATCTGGTAGAAGGTTTACACAGTAAAATATTGATATTTGCAGATGATACAAAACTATGTAAAGCAGTTAATACAAGAGAAGATAGTATTCTGCTACAGATGGATCTGGATAAGTTGGAAACTTGGGCTGAAAGGTGGCAGATGAGGTTTAACAATGATAAATGTAAGGTTATACACATGGGAAGAAGGAATCAATGTCACCATTACACACTGAATGGGAAACCACTGGGTAAAACTGACAGGGACAAGGACTTGGGGATCCTAGTTAATGATAAACTTACCTGGAGCAGCCAGTGCCAGGCAGCAGCTGCCAAGGCAAACAGGATCATGGGGTGCATTAAAAGAGGTCTGGATACACATGATGAGAGCATTATACTGCCTCTGTACAAATCCCTAGTTAGACCGCACATGGAGTACTGTGTCCAGTTTTGGGCACCGGTGCTCAGGAAGAATATAATGGAACTAGAGAGAGTACAAAGGAGGGCAACAAAATTAATAAAGGGGATGTGAGAACTACAATACCCAGATAGATTAGCGAAATTAGGATTATTTAGTCTAGAAAAAAGACGACTGAGGGGCGATCTAATAACCATGTATAAGTATATAAGGGGACAATACAAATATCTCGCTGAGGATCTGTTTATACCAAGGAAGGTGACGGGCACAAGGGGGCATTCTTTGCGTCTGGAAGAGAGAAGGTTTTTCCACCAACATAGAAGAGGATTCTTTACTGTTAGGGCAGTGAGAATCTGGAATTGCTTGCCTGAGGAGGTGGTGATGGCGAACTCAGTCGAGGGGTTCAAGAGAGGCCTGGATGTCTTCCTGGAGCAGAACAATATTGTATCATACAATTAGGTTCTGTAAAAGGACGTAGATCTGGGGATTTATTATGATGGAATATAGGCTGAACTGGATGGACAAATGTCTTTTTTCGGCCTTACTAACTATGTTACTATGTTACTATATTATATAAAGCACAAAGTAAAAGTGAATAATTGTTTCTATTGTGTTTTATTTCTCTTGAAAAGGACATATGCATAAATGTAGAAAAACTCCAGCAGACACAGAAGATCACCACCTTTTAAAGGGAACCTGTCAGGATGATTTTACTACTCGTAGCATCATTGTATAGGTCCTAGAACAACAATAAAATTAACATTTGTGTTGTAGCAATACGATACAAAATTGAGAAATCAAGCTTTGAAGCCCCATGGAAATGAGCCTGGATGTGCACGGAGAGCCCACCCCCAATGCACTTCCAGGCTAATTTGCATTTTACTTGAAAGCTTGATTCCTCAGCATCAGATTACTACAACACAGATATCATTTTTCCTGTTGTGCTATGAACTATACAGCCATAGCCCTAGCAAAATTATCTTGACAGGTTCTCTTCAAAGTCAGTTTTTCTGACTTACATGTTTATTATACAATTGCATTCTACATGGAAAAACAAAAACAAAAACCTAGCATAAAAAAGAGTTTTTACCGTAAAACTCTACACAATCTCGCAAACACAGTGTTAGGGCTAGCGGAACGCACCGAGTAGAAATAGATATTTATTATAAATGGTGCGTTCGCAGCCCGGGGTCCACCGTGCAGGGAGAACCTGCTGCTAGTGAATGGTGGCACTGTTTGGCGGTATAGACTAGCTCTGTTACCTCACAGAGCAGCCGCGAGAGGAAAGCACTGCGCCCTGTTAGCCTCACAGGAGCACAAGCTTACTGCCAAGCTGATAGCAGTCTGTGGTTATACAACATGCAATCTCCTCACCGGAGAAGCCGGTATTCTAGGGGCTTATTTCAGCCGGGTCCCTGAACACTCTCATACAATCTCCTCACCGGAGGTGCCGGTATTCTAGGGGCTTATTTCAGCCGGGTCCCTGAACACACTTATGCATAACCACACTGGCGCAAAGCACATATGACTTGATACTAGCGCATGGCCGTGCGGCCATGCGAGCCTTAAATAGTTGCAGCATGTTTAGGACCTTACAAAGAAGGACCAATGGAGTGCTGCAGCACATGAGCATGTGACCCTGGATCTCCACTGAGAGATCTCGCCCTGGGCATGCTCAGAGTGCAAAGCAGGATTTAGTCCTAGCAGCTACAAGGACCTTAGCTGCAGTATCTGATCATGTGACCCTCGATCTCCACTGAGAGATCTTACTCAGGGCATGCTCAGAATGTGAAAAGCAGGACTTAGCCCCAGAAGCGTCCGCTCGCTGCTGCCCAGCACTGACTTCAATGGGAGAAGCAGGAAACGCAGCAGTAACTCTTAGCACAGAGTCAGACTGTTATGAAAGGCAATTCAGTACCACAATGGACATAGCGGTCAGAGCACATACAGTGATCTGACAATAACCCAAAATCATAGAACGAGCTCTGAGACGTGGGAACTCTGTAGACCGCAATCCCTAATCCTCTCCAAACAACACTAGAGGCAGCCGTGGATTGCGCCTAACTCTGCCTATGCAACTCGGCACAGCCTGAGAAACTAACTAGCCTGAAGATAGAAAATAAGCCTACCTTGCCTCAGAGAAATACCCCAAAGGAAAAGGCAGCCCCCCACATATAATGACTGTGAGTTAAGATGAAAAGACAAACGTAGAGATGAAATAGATTCAGCAAAGTGAGGCCCGACTTTCTTAACAGAGCGAGGACAGAAAAGGTAACTTTGCGGTCTACACAAAACCCTAAAGAAAACCACGCAAAGGGGGCAAAAAGACCCTCCGTTCCGAACTAACGGCACGGAGGTACACCCTTTGCGTCCCAGAGCTTCCAGCAAAAAATTAGACAAGCTGGACAGAAAAAATAGCAAACAAATAGCAAAGAAGAACTTAGCTATGCAGAGCAGCAGGCCACAGGAATGATCCAGGGAAAAGCAAGTCCAACACTGGAACATTGACAGGAAGCCAGGATCAAAGCATTAGGTGGAGTTAAGTAGAGAAGAACCTAACGACCTCACCAGATCACCTGAGGGAGGAAACTCAGAAGCCGCAGTACCACTTCCCTCCACCAACAGAAGCTCACAGAGAGAATCAGCCGAAGTACCACTTGTGACCACAGGAGGGAGCTTTGCCATAGAATTCACAACAGTACCCCCCCCCTTGAGGAGGGGTCACCGAACCCTCACCAGAACCCCCAGGCCGACCAGGATGAGCCACATGAAAGGCACGAACAAGATCGGGAGCATGGACATCAGAGGCAAAAACCCAGGAATTATCTTCCTGAGCATAACCCTTCCATTTAACCAGATACTGGAGTTTCCGTCTAGAAACACGAGAATCCAAAATCTTCTCCACAATATACTCCAATTCCCCCTCCACCAAAACGGGGGCAGGAGGATCAACAGATGGAACCATAGGTGCCACGTATCTCCGCAACAATGACCTATGGAATACGTTATGTATGGAAAAAGAATCTGGAAGGGTCAGAGGAAAAGACACAGGATTAAGAACTTCAGAAATCCTATACGGACCAATGAAACGAGGTTTAAACTTAGGAGAGGAAACCTTCATAGGAATATGACGAGAAGATAACCAAACCAGATCCCCAACACGAAGTCGGGGACCCACACGGCGTCTGCGATTAGCGAAACGTTGAGCCTTCTCCTGGGACAAGGTCAAATTGTCCACTACATGAGTCCAAATCTGCTGCAACCTGTCCACCACAGTATCCACACCAGGACAGTCCGAAGAGTCAACCTGTCCTGAAGAGAAACGAGGATGGAACCCAGAATTGCAGAAAAATGGCGAAACCAAGGTAGCCGAGCTGGCCCGATTATTAAGGGCGAACTCAGCCAAAGGCAAAAAGGACACCCAGTCATCCTGATCAGCAGAAACAAAGCATCTCAGATATGTTTCCAAGGTCTGATTGGTTCGTTCGGTCTGGCCATTAGTCTGAGGATGGAAAGCCGAGGAAAAAGACAAGTCAATGCCCATCCTACCACAAAAGGCTCGCCAAAACCTTGAAACAAACTGGGAACCTCTGTCAGAAACGATATTCTCTGGAATGCCATGTAAACGAACCACATGCTGGAAGAACAATGGCACCAAATCAGAGGAGGAAGGCAATTTAGACAAGGGTACCAAATGGACCATCTTAGAAAAGCGATCACAGACCACCCAAATGACTGACATCTTTTGAGAAACGGGAAGATCAGAAATAAAATCCATAGAGATATGTGTCCAAGGCCTCTTCGGGACTGGCAAGGGCAAAAGCAACCCACTGGCACGAGAACAGCAGGGCTTAGCCCGAGCACAAATCCCACAGGACTGCACAAAACTACGCACATCCCGCGACAGAGACGGCCACCAAAAGGATCTAGCCACTAACTCTCTGGTACCAAAGATTCCAGGATGACCAGCCAACACCGAACAATGAACCTCAGAGATAACTTTATTGGTCCACTTATCAGGGACAAACAGTCTCTCCGCTGGACAACGATCAGGTTTATTAGCCTGAAATTTTTGCAGCACCCGCCGCAAATCAGGGGAGATGGCAGACACAATTACTCCTTCCTTGAGGATACCCGCCGGCTCAGACAAACTCGGAGAGTCGGGCACAAAACTCCTAGACAGAGCATCCGCTTTCACATTTTTAGAGCCCGGAAGGTACGAAATCACAAAGTCAAAACGGGCAAAAAACAGCGACCAACGAGCCTGTCTAGGATTCAACCGCTTAGCAGACTCAAGATAAGTCAAGTTCTTATGATCAGTCAATACCACCACGCGATGCTTAGCTCCTTCAAGCCAATGACGCCACTCCTCGAATGCCCACTTCATGGCCAGCAACTCTCGGTTGCCCACATCATAATTTCGCTCAGCAGGCGAAAACTTCCTGGAAAAAAAAGCGCATGGTTTCATCACTGAGCAATCAGAACCTCTCTGCGACAAAACAGCCCCTGCTCCAATCTCAGAAGCATCAACCTCGACCTGGAACTGAAGAGAAACATCTGGTTGACACAACACAGGGGCAGAAGAAAAACGACGCTTCAACTCTTGAAAAGCTTCCACAGCAGCAGAAGACCAATTGACCAAATCAGCACCCTTCTTGGTCAAATCGGTCAATGGTTTGGCAATACTAGAAAAATTGCAGATGAAGCGACGATAAAAATTAGCAAAGCCCAGGAACTTTTGCAGACTTTTCAGAGATGTCGGCTGAGTCCAATCATGGATGGCTTGGACCTTAACAGGATCCATCTCGATAGTAGAAGGGGAAAAGATGAACCCAAAAATGAAACCTTCTGCACACCAAAGAGACACTTTGATCCCTTCACAAACAAAGAATTAGCACGCAGGACCTGAAAAACTGTTCTGACCTGCTTCACATGAGACTCCCAATCATCCGAGAAGATCAAAATGTCATCCAAGTACACAATCAGGAATTTATCCAGGTACTCTCGGAAGATGTCATGCATAAAAGACTGAAACACTGATGGAGCATTGGCAAGTCCGAATGGCATCACTAGATACTCAAAATGACCCTCGGGCGTATTAAATGCAGTTTTCCATTCATCTCCTCGCCTGATTCGCACCAGATTATACGCACCACGAAGATCTATCTTGGTGAACCAACTAGCCCCCTTAATCCGAGCAAACAAATCAGATAACAATGGCAAGGGGTACTGAAATTTAACCGTGATCTTATTTAGAAGGCGGTAATCTATACAAGGTCTCAGCGAACCATCCTTCTTGGCTACAAAAAAGAACCCTGCTCCTAATGGTGACGATGACGGGCGAATATGCCCCTTCTCCAGGGATTCCTTCACATAACTGCGCATAGCGGCGTGCTCAGGCACGGATAAATTAAACAGTCGACCTTTTGGGAATTTACTACCAGGAATCAAATTGATAGCACAATCACAATCCCTATGCGGAGGTAGGGCATCGGACTTGGGCTCATCAAATACATCCCGGTAATCAGACAAGAACTCTGGAACCTCAGAAGGGGTGGATGACGAAATTGACAGAAATGGAACATCACCATGTACCCCCTGACAACCCCAGCTGGACACCGACATGGATTTCCAATCTAATACTGGATTATGGGCTTGTAGCCATGGCAACCCCAACACGACCACATCATGCAGATTATGCAACACCAGAAAGCGAATAACCTCCTGATGTGCAGGAGCCATGCACATGGTCAGCTGGGTCCAGTATTGAGGCTTATTCTTGGCCAAAGGCGTGGCATCAATTCCTCTCAATGGAATAGGACACTGCAAGGGCTCTAAGAGAAACCCACAACGCTTAGCATACTCCAAGTCCATCAAATTCAGGGCAGCGCATGAATCCACAAATGCCATGACAGAATACGATGACAAAGAGCAGATCAAGGTAACAGACAGAAGAAATTTTGACTGTACCGTACCAATGGTGGCAGACCTAGCGAACCGCTTAGTGCGCTTAGGACAATCAGAGATAGCATGAGTGGAATCACCACAGTAGAAACACAGCCCATTCAGACGTCTGTGTTCTTGCCGTTCAACTCTGGTCAAAGTCCTATCGCACTGCATAGGCTCAGGTTTAAGCTCAGGTAATACCGCCAAATGGTGCACAGATTTACGCTCACGCAAGCGTCGACCGATCTGAATGGCCAAAGACATAGACTCATTCAAACCAGCAGGCATAGGAAATCCCACCATGACATCCTTAAGGGCTTCAGAGAGACCCTTTCTGAACATAGCTGCCAGCGCAGATTCATTCCATTGAGTGAGCACGGACCACTTTCTAAATTTCTGACAATATACCTCTATCTCATCCTGACCCTGACAAAGAGCCAGCAAATTTTTCTCTGCCTGATCCACTGAATGATCCAGGAAAAACGCATCGATATTACTCAATGCAGGATCTCCTGGCACAAGAGAAAATGCCCAGTCCTGAGGGTCGCCGCGCAAAAAAGAAATAACAATCAAAACCTGTTGAACTGGATCACCAGAGGAGCGAGGTTTCAAGGCCAGAAATAATTTACAATTATTTTTGAAACTCAGAAACTTAGTTCTATCTCCAAAAAACAAATCAGGAATAGGAATTCTTGGTTCTAACATAGATCTGATCAATAGTGTCTTGAATCTTTTGTACTCTTGCCGAGAGCTGATCCACAGATGAAGACAGACTTCTAATGTCCATCGCTACACCTGTGTACTGAACCACCCAAATGTCTAGGGAAAAAAAAAGGCAAAACACAGTGCAAAGAAAAAAAAATGGTCTCAGAACTTCTTTTTTCCCTCTATTGAGAATCATTAGTACTTTGGGCTTCCTGTACTGTTATGAAAGGCAATTCAGTACCACAATGGACATAGCGGTCAGAGCACATACAGTGATCTGACAATAACCCAAAATCATAGAACGAGCTCTGAGACGTGGGAACTCTGCAGACCGCAATCCCTAATCCTCTCCAAACAACACTAGAGGCAGCCGTGGATTGCGCCTAACTCTGCCTATGCAACTCGGCACAGCCTGAGAAACTAACTAGCCTGAAGATAGAAAATAAGCCTACCTTGCCTCAGAGAAATACCCCAAAGGAAAAGGCAGCCCCCCACATATAATGACTGTGAGTTAAGATGAAAAGACAAACGTAGAGATGAAATAGATTCAGCAAAGTGAGGCCCGACTTTCTTAACAGAGCGAGGACAGAAAAGGTAACTTTGCGGTCTACACAAAACCCTAAAGAAAACCACGCAAAGGGGGCAAAAAGACCCTCCGTACCGAACTAACGGCACGGAGGTACACCCTTTGCGTCCCAGAGCTTCCAGCAAAAAATTAGACAAGCTGGACAGAAAAAATAGCAAACAAATAGCAAAGAAGAACTTAGCTATGGAGAGCAGCAGGCCACAGGAATAACATAGTAACATAGTAACATAGTTAGTAAGGCCGAAAAAAGACATTTGTCCATCCAGTTCAGCCTATATTCCATCATAATAAATCCCCAGATCTACGTCCTTCTACAGAACCTAATTGTATGATACAATATTGTTCTCCTCCAGGAAGACATCCAGGCCTCTCTTGAACCCCTCGACTGAGTTCGCCATCACCACCTCCTCAGGCAAGCAATTCCAGATTCTCACTGCCCTAACAGTAAAGAATCCTCTTCTATGTTGGTGGAAAAACCTTCTCTCCTCCAGACGCAAAGAATGCCCCCTTGTGCCCGTCACCTTCCTTGGTATAAACAGATCCTCAGCGAGATATTTGTATTGTCCCCTTATATACTTATACATGGTTATTAGATCGCCCCTCAGTCGTCTTTTTTCTAGACTAAATAATCCTAATTTCGCTAATCTATCTGGGTATTGTAGTTCTCCCATCCCCTTTATTAATTTTGTTGCCCTCCTTTGTACTCTCTCTAGTTCCATTATATCCTTCCTGAGCACCGGTGCCCAAAACTGGACACAGTACTCCATGTGCGGTCTAACTAGGGATTTGTACAGAGGCAGTATAATGCTCTCATCATGTGTATCCAGACCTCTTTTAATGCACCCCATGATCCTGTTTGCCTTGGCAGCTGCTGCCTGGCACTGGCTGCTCCAGGTAAGTTTATCATTAACTATGATCCCCAAGTCCTTCTCCCTGTCAGATTTACCCAGTGGTTTCCCATTCAGTGTGTAATGGTGACATTGATTCCTTCTTCCCATGTGTATAACCTTACATTTATCATTGTTAAACCTCATCTGCCACCTTTCAGCCCAAGTTTCCAACTTATCCAGATCCATCTGTAGCAGAATACTATCTTCTCTTGTATTAACTGCTTTACATAGTTTTGTATCATCTGCAAATATCGATATTTTACTGTGTAAACCTTCTACCAGATCATTAATGAATATGTTGAAGAGAACAGGTCCCAATACTGACCCCTGTGGTACCCCACTGGTCACAGCGACCCAGTTAGAGACTATACCATTTATAACCACCCTCTGCTTTCTATCACTAAGCCAGTTACTAACCCATTTACACACATTTTCCCCCAGACCAAGCATTCTCATTTTGTGTACCAACCTCTTGTGCGGCACGGTATCAAACGCTTTGGAAAAATCGAGATATACCACGTCCAATGACTCACCGTGGTCCAGCCTATAGCTTACCTCTTCATAAAAACTGATTAGATTGGTTTGACAGGAGCGATTTCTCATAAACCCATGCTGATATGGAGTTAAACAGTTATTCTCATTGAGATAATCCAGAATAACATCCCTCAGAAACCCTTCAAATATTTTACCAACAATAGAGGTTAGACTTACTGGCCTATAATTTCCAGGTTCACTTTTAGAGCCCTTTTTGAATATTGGCACCACATTTGCTATGCGCCAATCCTGCGGAACAGACCCTGTCGCTATAGAGTCCCTAAAAATAAGAAATAATGGTTTATCTATTACATTACTTAGTTCTCTTAGTACTCGTGGGTGTATGCCATCCGGACCCGGAGATTTATCTATTTTAATCTTATTTAGCCGGTTTCGCACCTCTTCTTGGGTTAGATTGGTGACCCTTAATATAGGGTTTTCATTGTTTCTTGGGATTTCACCTAGCATTTCATTTTCCACCGTGAATACCGTGGAAAAGAAGGTGTTTAATATGTTAGCTTTTTCCTCGTCATCTACAACCACAGGAATGATCCAGGGAAAAGCAAGTCCAACACTGGAACACTGACAGGAAGCCAGGATCAAAGCATTAGGTGGAGTTAAGTAGAGAAGCACCTAACGACCTCACCAGATCACCTGAGGGAGGAAACTCAGAAGCCGCAGTACCACTTCCCTCCACCAACAGAAGCTCACAGAGAGAATCAGCCGAAGTACCACTTGTGACCACAGGAGGGAGCTTTGCCACAGAATTCACAACACAGACTGAGCGAGACGCTGGGATCGACGTCTCCGCCGAGCAGGCTCCACTGCGGCAGGAGAAGAATGGGAGACCGCAGCGGAGATGGCCCGAGATGCCCCCTGTGCAGAGGCAGGAACTCGACCCCTAACATTACCCCCCCTTTTAGGGCCCCCCCCCCTCCTTGGGCCTCTCTACGTTCGAAGGCAGCAATGAGCTGCGGAGCCCGAATGTGCTCAGCAGGCTCCCAGGACCTATCATCAGGGCCGTAGCCCTTCCAGTCCACCAAATAAAATTTTTTGCCACGTACTACCTTGCACCCCAAAATAGCGTTTACCTCGTAATCGTCCGTAGACGAACCCGATGTCCCAGCAGATGACTCGGAAAACCGGGACATATACACGGGTTTCAAGAGGGACACATGAAAGGTGTCGGTGATACCCAGGCGTGGCGGAAGGGCCAAACGATAGACCACAGGATTAACCTGTTCAAGGACCTTGAATGGACCCAAGTAGCGAGGAGCAAACTTAGTGGACTCAACTCGCAGCCTGATGTTACGGGTGGAGAGCCACACCAAGTCGCCAGGAGCAAAGGTCGGAGCGGGGCGCCGATGTGCATCGGCGGAGGACCTCATTCTCTCCTTGGAGGCCCGAATGGCATCCTGAGTGCGGTCCCAAATATCCCGTGCCTCTACAGCCGAGTCTGCCACCCTGAAGTCGGCGGAAGACACGGGCATAGGCACAGGTACCCGCGGATGCTGACCATAGTTGAGGAGGAATGGCGTTTGTCCAGTGGAGTCAGCTACGGCATTGTTCAGTGCAAACTCTGCCCACGATAGCAAGGATGCCCAGTCATCCTGCCTGGCTGAAACAAAATGTCGCAGGTATGTGACCAAGGTCTGGTTGGCCCTCTCTACCAACCCATTCGTCTCGGGATGATATGCGGAAGAGAGATTCAACTCAATGCTGAGAAGACGACAAAGCTCTCTCCAGAACCGAGACGCAAACTGGGGACCCCGGTCACTGACAATTTTGTCTGGCATACCATGTAGGCGGAAGATGTGTTTTATGAACAACGCTGCCAAGGCCCGTGCAGAAGGTAACCGTGGTAGCGGCACCAAATGCACCATTTTTGAGAAATGATCGGTGATGACCCAAATGATGGTACAGCCGCGAGACTTGGGTAAACCCACAACAAAGTCCATCCCGACCATATCCCAGGGCCTATCTGCCACCGGCAAGGGATAGAGTAACCCAGCTGGCCTTTGACGAGGAGATTTATTTTTGGCGCAGGAGACACGCTTGAATATAATCTCTGACATCCCGGACCATATGTGGCCACCAGTACGTCCTCGCCAGTAGCTCAGATGTCCTCTTTGTCCCAAAGTGTCCACCCACCCTGGACGAATGAGCCCAAGAGAGAACCTCCGGTCGCAAATTAATGGGCACAAAAGTCTTGCTGGGAGGCACAAACTCAAGCGAAACCGGCGCTACGGTTCTCAGGCTCTCTGAAGGGACAATAGGCCGAGGCTCCCCCTCCTCCTCCTCAGATGACACAACAGAGCGAGAGAGAGCGTCTGCACGAATGTTCTTCTCCCCAGCGAGATAATGAAGGGTGAAGTGGAACCGGGAGAAGAACAAGGACCATCTGGCCTGGCGAGAATTTAGCCGCTGGGCTGTCTGCAGATATAACAAATTTTTGTGGTCCGTGAAGACCTGAAAGGGAAAACGAGCCCCCTCCAAGAGATGTCTCCACTCCGAGAAAGCCAGCTTCATCGCTAGCAACTCCCTGTCCCCAATGGAATAATTCCTCTCCGCAGGTGTGAAGGTCTTGGAGAAGAAGAAGCACGGATGCTTCCGACCTTGAGCATCCTTTTGGAAGAGGACTGCTCCTGCACCAACGGAAGAGGCATTCACCTCCATTATGAACAGCTTATCAACATCGGGACGATGCAAGATGGGAGCGCTAGCAAAACGGGATTTAATAGAAGAAAAGGCCCTGGAGACCTCTTCAGACCACAATTTGGGATTCGCTCCCTTCTTGGTGAGGGCTACCAAGGGAGCTAAACAAAGTTGAGAAGTGGGGAATGAACTGGCGGTAATAATTAATGAACCCCATAAAGCGCTGCACCGCTTTAAGAGAATGGGGTTCTTGCCAGTCCATCACAGCCTGTAGTTTGGCAGGATCCATAGCCAACCCCTGGGCGGAGATGATATAGCCCAGGAAAGGTAAAGACTCCTGCTCAAACATACCCTTCTCCAACTTTGCGTAGAGAGAATTTGCCCGTAAGAGGTCGAAGACTCTGCCAACATCTCTCCGGTGGGAGTCAATATCTGGAGAAAAGATGAGAATATCATCCAGATAGACTATGACCGAGGCGGAAAGCATATCCCGGAAGATGTCGTTGACAAAGTCTTGGAAAACGGCTGGGGCATTACAGAGCCCGAAGGGCATCACCAGATACTCATAGTGCCCATCTCTGGTGTTAAACGCCATCTTCCATTCGTCCCCTTCTCGGATGCGAATCAGGTTATAAGCACCCCGCAGATCCAATTTGGTAAATACCTTAGCTCCCCTTAGCCTATCAAAAAGCTCAGAAATCAGGGGCAGCGGATACTTATTTTTAACGGTGATGGCGTTAAGACCCCTGTAATCTATGCAAGGACGTAATTCTCCATTCTTCTTCTGCACGAAGAAGAACCCTGCCCCTGCTGGTGACACTGACTTCCTAATGAACCCTCTTGCCAAATTCTCCTGGATGTATTGGGACATGGCCTCCGTTTCCGGAAGAGAGAGGGGATAGACACGTCCCCGAGGAGGTTCTGCTCCAGGCAAGAGATCTATAGGACAGTCATAGGGGCGGTGAGGTGGAAGGGTCTCCGCAGCCTTTTTGGAGAAGACGTCTGCATAGGACCAATAGTATTTGGGGAGAGAAGAGAGATCTGCGGGTATCTCAGTGGTGGAAACCTGAACGCACTCTTTCACACATCTGCCCTTACAGGATTCACTCCAACCCAATATCCTCCCAGAGGACCACTCAATATGTGGGGAGTGGAAACGGAGCCAGGGTATTCCCAGCAGAATCTCATCCATTCCCTCGGGAAGGACAAGAAGGGAAACTATCTCCTGGTGAGATGGGGACATAGCTAACGTGAAAGGGACAGTCTGGTGTGTGATCTGAGATGGAAGTGTTGACCCGTTCACTACTCTGACAGTCACCGGTTTGGCGAGCATCACCAGAGGTATTGCATGGCGCAGAGCAAAAGCCGAGGACATGAAATTCCCCTCAGCTCCGGAGTCCACACAAAGCTCGACTGTCAGAGAGTGAGAGCCTAATATGATTGTCCCCTTGAAGGACAGCTTGGAGGAAAAAGCCGCTGTGTCTAGAGAACCTCCTCCAAGGGTCACTAGACACGGTCGTTTACCCAACCGCCGTGGACATTTATTGGCATAATGTCCCTCTTGTTGGCAATTTCTGCAAACCACGGGTACTCGAGCGGTCTGAGACTTAGGTCTCGCTCGAGAGACCTCCATGGCCTCATGGGAGTCGGATGCCTGAACGGAAGATTCTAGAGGTTTGGCAAAGGTGGGAGCCAGCCGAAACCTCTGCCTACACTGGGCCCGTTCCAACCTCCGCTCGTTAAAATGGAGGTCGATGCGGGTAGCTATAGTAATAAGCTCCTCCAGTGTGGCGGGAATCTCCCTGGTGGCCAAGGCGTCCTTCACATGGTCTGCCAGTCCTCTCCAGAACACCGGAATAAGGACTTTATCCGGCCACTCCAGCTCCGAGACCAGAGTCCGGAATTGAACGGCGAACTGGCTGACCATGGACGAACCCTGGGTTGTAGCCAACAATTGGAGCGCGGTATCGTGGGTGACACGAGGTCCCAAAAAGACCTGTTTCAGAGCGTCCAAGAAGAGAGGAGCACTCTGTACGACACGATCATTGCGCTCCCATAGCGGCGTTGCCCACTCCAACGCCCTGCCCGATAAAAGGGATAAAATAAATCCCACTTTCGCCCGTTCCGTAGGAAAACGTGCAGCCAGAAGCTCAAGATGTATGGAGCACTGACTCACGAATCCCCGACATTGTTTACTGTCACCAGCAAACTTGTCTGGAAGCGGGAGACGGGATAAAGTCGGAGCAGGGGTGGCAGAGGACAAACTGGCTGCAGCTACACTTGCAGCCTGAACAGCGACTGCGGTAACATCCACAGCTGAGGTTGTGCGCTCGAGATTCGCCAACCTACCCTCCAGCTGCTGGATGTACTGCTGTAAACGCTGACCGTCCGCCATTTACTAGCCAGACCCTGGCGCTAGCATACTGTTAGGGCTAGCGGAACGCACCGAGTAGAAATAGATATTTATTATAAATGGTGCGTTCGCAGCCCGGGGTCCACCGTGCAGGGAGAACCTGCTGCTAGTGAATGGTGGCACTGTTTGGCGGTATAGACTAGCTCTGTTACCTCACAGAGCAGCCGCGAGAGGAAAGCACTGCGCCCTGTTAGCCTCACAGGAGCACAAGCTTACTGCCAAGCTGATAGCAGTCTGTTGTTATACAACATGCAATCTCCTCACCGGAGAAGCCGGTATTCTAGGGGCTTATTTCAGCCGGGTCCCTGAACACACTTATGCATAACCACACTGGCGCAAAGCACATATGACTTGATACTAGCGCATGGCCGTGCGGCCATGCGAGCCTTAAATAGTTGCAGCATGTTTAGGACCTTACAAAGAAGGACCAATGGAGTGCTGTAGCACCTGAGCATGTGACCCTGGATCTCCACTGAGAGATCTCGCCCTGGGCATGCTCAGAGTGCAAAGCAGGATTTAGTCCTAGCAGCTACAAGGACCTTAGCTGCAGTATCTGATCATGTGACCCTCGATCTCCACTGAGAGATCTTACTCAGGGCATGCTCAGAATGTGAAAAGCAGGACTTAGCCCCAGAAGCGTCCGCTCGCTGCTGCCCAGCACTGACTTCAATGGGAGAAGCAGGAAACGCAGCAGTAACTCTTAGCACAGAGTCAGACTGAGCGAGACGCTGGGATCGACGTCTCCACCGAGCAGGCTCCACTGCGGCAGGAGAAGAATGGGAGACCGCAGCGGAGATGGCCCGATATTCCCCCTGTGCAGAGGCAGGAACTCGACCCCTAACACACAGATTCTTTACTGTAAGAGCAGTGAGACTATGGACTTCTCTGCCACATGATGTGATAATGGCTGATTCATTGCAATAGCTCAAGGTGGCCTGGAGGCCTTTCTGGAAATAAATAAAATTACAGGTTTTGGATAGTAGATTCTCTGAAGGAGCATGGGCCGTAAATATACTTTTCTCTTATATAGCAACAGTTGCACTCAAAAAGGAATTTTCAGAGTATTGGTTGAGCTGGAAAAACGTGGTTTTCTTTATTATAGACACCAGAACAAAAGTTATCACCGCAGTGTTTCGTAGGTAACGTTTCGACCCACAGGGTCTTTTTCAAACCTTACTTAAGTCAGTAGAGATAGAGCTGGAGGGCATTTTCAGAGTATTGGTTGAGCTGGAAAAACGTGGTTTTCTTTATTATAGACACCAGAACAAAAGTTATCATCGCAGTGTTTCGTAGGTAACGTTTCGACTCACAGGGTCTTTTTCAAACCTTACTTAAGTCAGTAGAGATAGAGCTGGAGGGCACAGGTCCCTTGAGGGGTGAAGTCGTCCCGTTGGGGGCTGGAGATAGGGAAATGCTGGCATCTGCGGTGGCGGTGTGTCACACCTGTGCCCTCCAGCTCTATCTCTACTGACTTAAGTAAGGTTTGAAAAAGACCCTGTGGGTTGAAACGTTACCTACGAAACACTGCGGTGGTAACTTTTGTTCTGGTGTCTATAATAAAGAAAACCACGTTTTTCCAGCTCAACCAATACTCTGAAAATTCCTTTTTGAGTGCGACTGTTGCTATATAGGACTATATTCTGGAGTACCCCTCCGTGTTCAGTCTGCACCACAACTAGCGAGA